>NC_137702.1:18904508-19399508 GCF_964034855.1 Anser brachyrhynchus | reverse complement strand
AAGCCCAGCGATATATTCTCTTTCTTTTCTCTTCCTATCTGCTCAAGGAAGAAAATATTCAAATCCTTTCACAGGTGGTATATATGGAATTAATATGCACTGTTATTCAGTTGAACCACAGAAATGATGCCACATCTGGCCAAGCATTAATTTATATAGTATTTGAAGCTGTGTACTTCCATCAGCATCTGCTTAAGTTTGGGAAACTGATCTGATAAAACCCTAATGGTATATTCTGTGATTCATACAGGAATAGATTTTCTAGTGGTACTAAGAGATTTTTTATAACAATGGTTTTATATACATATAATACTATATTGCATTACAGCTATTGTAACTGATGTATTCTATTTAACAAGAAACTTTTGAGAAGTGCACAAACCAAAGACCTTTATGTCTTTTTAAGATACATTTACATGTATGAATACAGAGCTCCAAGTAGGTAACTGTGGACGATGCTCAGATATATCCGCTTTCGAGTGTTCTCTCTCTCTCTTTTTTTTTTTTTTTTAATCATTTCCTCATTTTCTATCAGGAACTGATGAGAGTTGCTTGAATCACTGCTTTCTCCTATCACTACTCAGTCTACACATGAAAATATAAAACATCAAGGCACGTGATCCTTTTGTCATTACAAAGTTGTGGATACAAGAAAACAATCGCTCAATAACTGAAGCAGAAAATAGGGCTAAACATTAAAAACATATGAATATGTATTATTATGTGTAACAAAATACATTTACTCCAATATAAATTTATATTGAGTTACAGTTGTTATGGCATTATTCTATTCTACTATGCAAAAGATTATTTGCATTGTTTTTATTTAGATAATTCCTGAAGATATTAATAAGATACACACAGAATTAATTTCTGATATCTGAATGCCATTTATAAACTACTGTTTAAGAGTCATATATAAATGGATGGGTTATTTGTCTAGGTAAATTTCTACATACTTATTTCATTTCTTAAAAACAGCACATAGAATATTTCTCTCAACTCAGTCATTTAACTTATAAGTAAAAATCCTGAAAAATAAACCTAGAAAGAAAGAAATATATAGGCTAAGGTATAGGCTTGCAAATTCCAGGGCTCACAGGGACATTAGTATATACTGTGCCAAGGTCAGTCTGTAGGGTGAATGCCAGTCCCCAGTCCCCAGGTGAATATCCGTTAGCAATGACAGCAGCTACATGGTAATAAAGCATCAGCATATAAGTCTGCTAATTTCTTGAACCAGTCATTGGATCATGTGAGGATTTTTCGTAAGGATGACCAAATGTTTTTATGCTATCTCTTTTAACCCTGAGAAAGTAAAGTAAACTGACTCTTGAATTTTGTGAAGTAGAGAGAATACTGCTTTTAGAGCTTACAGAAGACACAGTTGTATGGATCCAGTGCTGAATAACCACTTTTTCTTCTTATTCCCTGCCATAATCCATTTCATTTTTTAAAATTCATAACCTTGAATAGTTTTCTAAAATTACAGTTAATTTTTAGCTAAAGCCGGGATGTCTTTTTAGCCATTTTCAGCCTATAACTAGTTAAAAAAAAAAATAATAATAAAAAAAATTAACTCATGTTTCAGATGTGACAGAAGAGTTTCTTTTGGCATGGGTTTAACTTTTCCTAAATAAATTTAAAATTCAAGTTGTCTCCCAGTAATTAAACATGAATCAATGGTGTTACTTTACAAAGCCAACAGTTCTGGGTGCAAAAGGGAACCCTGTTACAACTCTCCAGTTACATGGTAGAGCCCAAGTAACAAAGTATGGTGGAGGTCTGTGTTTTTCAGTCCACTTTAGTCCATTATCTAGCAATTGCTATATCAGCTCTGTAAGATGAAATACTTCCTGAATATGCAAGATGCCTTTTGAACATCAAATACTTTTGAAATGTATCTGATTGCACCACAGTGCCTGAGAATATTAGTGATGAATTAGTTTGGCATGCCATTCAAGAGCAATGCAGAGATTTTTGAGGAGAAAGAGCTTCCTTCATTTTACATCAAAGGCCCCTTCACTCCAGCTGTGTGCCTTCGCTCAACCTTGTAATGTGATCTAAATCAAAACAAACATTCAAAATCATTTCAATCCAGTTACAGAGCATGAGAAACAAAGCATATCTGTTAGGGAGCAGGGACACAGACTACAGGGGTGGGGATGAGTGCAGCATGCTGGCAGGGGATCCTGCCTGCCAAAACGCACCCACTGGCAACTGCTGCAGCAAGTATGGGGTCAAACAATACCATGAGGATAGGATGATGTGATAGCTGTGGAGAGATTCAAAGGTGATTTTTCTTGACATTTTCTAATAAAAGCAAAACAAAGCAACATACAACACTGTTCTTTTTCAAGGTTCTTTTTGGAAATGGGAGGATTTTTATCACTACTCTGATCTTCACCCACTGGAGAGCAACTGTTTCTGATGGGAGAAAAATAAACAGACTGTTTTAATAATAAAGCTTATCAGCATTCTGTTGAAAGATGATTTTGATGGAAACAGCCTCACTGCCCCTACTAATCTCTAACACAGATCAATCAAAAGGGCTCGGTGAGTTTAAACCAGAAGTTTATTCACTGGCCAGTGAAACATAAAGAACCTCTTTTTTTTTTTTTCCTTCTACAGTCCAGATTTTCAGTGGAAAATTATATTTATTGCCTGTGAGTTGTGGTATTGTCTGCTCTGATACAGCTGTGTCTTTAAAGCACCACTGATACAGCTGTGTCTTTAAAGCACCACAAACAGCTGCACAAAGCCCATGGCCCCTTGCTCCCATTTCAGCTCACTCCATCGCTCTTCATTTCAGAAAGGTGTTTCGTATTGTGACTAGTGTCACAGGGCAAGTTTTGAAAAGGCAGGTTTTATTTCATAGGCATAACTGAACGCCAACAGTGCTGGAACCTAGAGCAGATTTTGATGGCAAATTTCTCTCAAGGCACCAGCCATGAGACTTTTCTGTGC
This sequence comes from Anser brachyrhynchus, assembly GCF_964034855.1. Classification (NCBI taxonomy): domain Eukaryota; kingdom Metazoa; phylum Chordata; class Aves; order Anseriformes; family Anatidae; genus Anser; species Anser brachyrhynchus. The sequence goes on along the minus strand of NC_137702.1, from coordinate 19,396,541 downwards.
TTTTCCAGCTCTCTGCTCACTGCAGGCAGGGTGGCAGCATCCCAGTGTGGGTAATGGCCCACCTGGCCACAAGATCCGCACCATCTCACATCAGGGTGGTGTGGCAAAATGTGGCACACACGCCTGTGCTCATAAAACATGCTTATGCCTCTCCTGCCAAGTGAACCTAGTCTGCTTTGCAGGAGGTTTTGGCATCAATTAAATAAAATGTGAATGCATGTCTATTTATTAGAGCAGACAGATTAGGTAACTGGATGGTAAAATCCTGTTACTTATGGAGGCTGTTTTGATTCCTGTTTTTTGGAGTTCAAGCAATTAAAACCTTCTTCAATGACTGCATGCACCAAAACAAACAAACAAACCACAATAAAATAAAAATAAAATAAAATAAAATAAAATAAAATAAAATAAAATAAAATAAAATAAAATAAAATAAAATAAAATAAAATAAAATAAAATATTACTCAATAGGAAACTACTGGAGGGGAGGCATAAACAGAGTGGGAAAAAAATGAGGTAGACTCCAGCTGGAATATTCTGGGCAGCAGCTGTCCCTTCCAGGACAAAATGAATATACTGGGCAAGCCCTGCAGGTCTAGTTAGATAAGAGAATACTGGATAACAGCAGTTTTACATGTGTACGGGCTGAAGAGTCTGTCCTCTGAACTTGTGAGAGACTGGGAAACAGTATAAGACTGATTAACATGAACACATTCCTCTTTCTCCAAACACAAATGAATTTTTTCAAGCAGAAGTAGCTGTGTGTAATGTGTCAGCAGATGTGTTCTGCATAGAGACATGAGTTTAACATTGCTCACCACCAAAATTATCTCCTTTTAAATAAGATGTCATGTTTTTGTCCTACACAGTATCCCTCTACAGCTATATTTGTTGGCACATAAGCCCATCTGAAATTGCCATCATTTCCCTTGAATGGGCAAAATGCCACCATAGCAGATGCATGAGCAATGAAACTAGAGCGAGTGGCAAGTCAGGTCATATCAGCATAGTCTCCTTTCCAGGAGTGAGGAAACAGCATTCTGCGGAGCTGTTCAGCACCTAAAATATGGGTATAATGGTATTATTTATTGACTCTTGAGCAAATTAACACAGAAGAATGCTGCCTACCAAATAAAGGTTTAGAAAGTGAGAAAAGTGTTTTAATAGTTACTTTTTACATAAGTTGCACAGAATAAAATATTGAGTCAATAAATTATTTTTCTATTTCATTTTCTGAAGAAAAGAGCTTTGTCTAAATAAAACACAAAATGAATGAATTCTTGTTTAGCCTGAAATACAGGAAAAATTATCCACAAAGTAAACAATTAATGTAGAATATTCCTTATAAATTTAACATTACCAGAAACACTTTACTTAAAATGTTTTTAAGAACCTGCTCAGTTAAACGAATGAGATTTTGTTTTGTTTTTGTTTTTAATTATCCCATGGGAATTAAAGTTTCTAAACTCAAGTATTTGCCCATGTCTATTTAGAGAGAATAGAACTGAGAAAACCACAACCTAACATGCTGGAGCTTTTCTTTGCTTTTGGAAGAACAAATCTGCTTTAGAAGTTAGGAAAGTGTTACTTTTGTCCCCTGCCCACCCCCTCGCCCTTTTTGTTTGTTTGTTTGCTTTTAAAGAAACTGATTAAGCTTCTGATTATATATTTTTATACTTTTTCATGATATGAATTTGGTTTAAGAGATCTCTTAAATCAGGTTTCAAGCATGTTATCATTACTGAATTGATTACACAGCATAAACATATTGACAGTTTATAAAGGTTATAAGAAGGTATTATCTTTCTTTTTCTGAAATCAAGTGAGATTATTATTTTAGAAGAAGGAAACAACAAAAAGACACAAGAATTATTTTGGTTTCATTTTATGTTAACATTAAATACTAAAAAAAAAAAGAAGGTATTGAGCAATCTTGTATAGACACATTTTTTATATGATTAAGATTGGAAGTCTACATAATATTTATATATAAATGATAAATAGGAATTAGTGTAGAAGATTTATCCCTGGTGTCACTGCTTTTTAGGCATAAATATGTTCAATTTTATTGTTGTTATTCTTATAAGGCATTAAAAAAAAAAGAACAGTAATTCTCATTTGATTTTTCAGAGGTGCTTCATATGGAAAAAATAGAAAGTGTTTTTTACTTTCATAAAGGTGGATAAATTCTCAGAAATATCAGAGAGGGAGGATAAACACTGATAGTGGTCAGACCACTGGACCCATGGAAGTTCTCATGCATGTACTTAGGCACTAAAGTACCTAAGTATGACACCAGGGTGTTTATTTAACAGCTGTGGAAAACAACAGCTTGCCACCTTATTTCTGGCAAAACAAGAGCTGTAGATGATGTCACTGATGAATGCTGTGGTTTCTGTTTCCATACTCAGGAGAGGAGTCACTCACAATTTTTGTGGACAAAAGGAAGCTGAGCAAGAGGTCAGAAGGAAGTGATCCCAGCACCAACAGCTCTGCAGTGACTCTGGAGACTCTGCACCAGCTTGCAGCCTCCTACTTCATCGACAGGGACAGCACTCTGCGCAGACTCCACCACATCCAGATAGCCTCCACTGCCATAAAGGTACGGGAAGTACTCTGAGAGAAACCTTCAGACATGTTTCCGGATTCACTAGCTGCTTTTCAGGAGAGATGTTTTGATTAGTAAAAAAAGATTGATTAGGAAAATAACAAATTTTGTCCTAATCATTTTCTTACTTGAATCAAAGCATTAAATTTATAATGAAAAAGACAGTTAAGAGAGGGGTCTAACACACTGAAGATAGTACTCTCGATGAGCATCATATAATTTTAATGCTACAAATGTCACTTACAGAAGTATTAGGTCATTGAGACAATCTTTACATGTGTGTTCACCAATCATGTTTATAGCCAGACTTATATCTGCCTACAGGTACGTATAGTTTATGTTTTCCCTTGCATTTTTTTTTTTTTAAATATAGTTTAGTGTACTCTTATGATTGACATGAATTATTTTTTACTGATCTTTCAAAGATAGATGTATAAATGGAGCTCTTGGTTCTACAGAACTGTGGAGGCACATCCTATTTTCTGCTGGGAACTGCTTTGGTACAGTTAAAATACCCAACCTGCTGACTGCAGTAGGTCATTCATAGCACTAGAGGATAGTTGGCTAAGATCAGTGTCTCTGCAGGTATTATGTAAAGCAACAACTGTTCTTTTGAGCAAATCTTTAGCTGAATGTTTCATATTGGAAATAACTGCTCTCGGTCCATTTCCAGAATTGAAGAGCAAATCAAAATGCAACTTGCAGTTGAAAGCACATTAATTGTGAGGCTTTTAATGTAAGATGTGATTTAGAATCCACTGCATTTATTGGATCAGACCACTGGTAACTAGGGTCTTTATTAAAGACCATCTGAAGCCAATTTGTACTTTTCAGCTACTGTAGTTATTACTTAAGTAAATATAAATTTACGTCCTCGGGAGTGCGGGGTCCTTTACATACATGCAGAATCTGTGGCATGGCAGCAACCACTTCATTTGTCTGCTGTTATATGGAGGATATTCCCCCGTCCCATCCATCTTGGCAACTAACCTCAGCTCAGAGCTGGTCATCCGCAGGTGCAAGACAGTGTTTGGCTCTTCAGGCATAACAGATGAAAACCCAGCAGAACCAACACAGAGTCCAATCTCGTCTGGGGGCTGCCTGCTGGATCACAGAATCTTGCTGCAGACTGTCCTACTACCTATCCCTCTGATCTGACTTACCTCTGCAATCTCATCATTCATTATGAAGATCTGCAGCAACCTTTAAAACTAGTCTGCTTCCATCGAAGCACAGGCAAAGTTTTCCTTCTTTGTTAAGATAATTTATTGGCAGGAAAAGGTAGTAACTAAAGTGCTAGAACATAGAAATGCAGAAGCAAAGCAATCTCTGAAAGAAATGTCTCCTATTAGGTGCATTTTTAAAGCAATTCTGTGCTATAATACAAAATTAAACCCTGCTTGCTAATGATTTAGGTAATGAACGTTCCACATGTCGAATGTTTTTTACAAATACCACAAAACGACCAAGTTTTCTCTATACACCCCCACTGTTCATGAGATGGATACAAATACAAGTTGTAGTCCATACGCCAATCTGATTTGGGTAATTGACTGCAGCAGGTCTCTAGAAAATGGTTTTCACATCAGATGCAACAGTACTGATACATGAAACACTCATTTTATAGCTTGCTTTCATTGAGATTGGGAATATTTGCATTACAGATTTCTATTGTTAGAACACTAAACATAAAAACCTGTTTAGGTTGAACACTGAACACGAGCAGACAGAGAAGGCATTTTTTTGTTCTCTGTCCACACAGATTTTTGAAACACTGCAGTGGTTACATTGGAAAGCCATCAAATAATGGTCCAGATCCATGGTGTAAATAGAATATTTCCAGATTATTTATTAAAACATACTAATAACTGAGTTAGACAACAGGCTTGCAGGGCCAGATCTCACCATCCCTGCGGTTAAACCTGGGGGCAGATCTGGCAGTAGTAACACCCTGCGGGACCTGAGGACAGGGGGGGCCATCACCCATCTCTGTGCCTTCCCCTCCTGGACTGCTCCAGGGAGGGGAGTGAACCTAGCCTGTAAACTTCTGCGTGGGCTAATTCACAGAAGCCTTGTCTGCCTTGCTCTACACAGCTCTGCTCAAAATGTTCTTCATGAGAGGTAAAACGGGATTTGCAAAGGCAGTCCAAGAAATGTTCCTTCACTTCGCCGTAACTCCCTACTGACAAATCCAATACTAAGGTATTGGAACAGGTGATGATTTTTTCCCCACATTTAGAAATCTCTGAAATTGTGAAATTTATAAGTTTTTCGAGCAATACACAATCATTTTTTGATTGCTGACTAGTTAACAAAAAATATTATGTTCAGAATCTATTTAGTATTTGACACTATCATTTATGATTCACTCCCAGATAGCAATTCCGTGTCTTAAACACCATTTGCATGTACATAAAACTTCATTTAATTGAAAAGAAAAAGACTAAAAGGATAGTTATTTTTTGAATTCCTTGTTTTCCCTTTTTTTATCAGTCAATTTTAGTTAGATTTCAGATGGCTTTTTTAATATGCTGTATACTAGATTCTACTCTACTGAAAGAGTTCTTTATATTTAGGAAGAAAGAACTGAGAATATCAATATGCTTGGTATTACTCATGCCCTTACTAGGAAAAACTCAGCTATCCTTTTGGGAACGTGTACCTGAATGAAACAAAAGACAGAAAAATCAGAACAGGCAAGACAAAACACAAATCAAAATACACAGTACTCTGGATAAAATACAATGCTTCAGTGCACAAATGAGCATCCAGAATCAAAGGTAAGGAGTAAAAGTATCCTTAACTTTGGTTCTTTGGATCATATAACTACATACTGTAGTGCATTTTTTACCTTTTGAAACAGGTTTCTGATCATGTTTGGAGACATGATGCTTGATTAAATAGGCTGCTGGTCTGTAAACAATTCCAGTGTTTTCATGAATATGAATTAACGTTATATTGTGCAAAGAACATCTGCATTACCTCTGCATACAAATTCATACAGTTTAAAACAATCTTTTAATCGTTTGGGTTTCTTTATCAATGTTAATGTTCTGCCATAAAGGTGTTCCTGGAGTTTTGGACTTCCAAAACAATCAAGAGACATTTGATACTATATATGCTTGTTGGCTTGTTTGTTTTTCACATTTCCTGTAACTATGGGCAATCTGAAACTGAAATTTTAGTTAAAAACAACTTTGCACAACCATGTTCTTCTGTTTGTAGTGTTCTCAAATGTCTGTCTTGATGACTGTAACACCTCTAAAAATATTCCTCAAGAAATTAGATCATGAAGACACATTCTTTCCTTAAAAATAAAAATGTTTTCTCCTAAAATGGAAAAGGATTTTATTTACAAATTCCACCATGATATATATCGTAAACAAATTGCTGTGTTAATTCTATGCCTCTTCTTGCAATTTTTCTCTTCTGTTGACTTATTTAATCTGTCATTTAGGCTAACTGATTTGGGAAAGAGATATTTTCTGTTTGGTTGCATTGTAACTTGGTAATACATCAATAAGATTTAATGATCATTTAAAAGGAAAAAAAAAGTCACGATAATATTATGGGAAGAAATATTCTCTCTTCTACTGGACCATGAGGCAGAAGGAAAAAAACTAAGCATGCAAGAGCAGAGGGGCACTGGCAACTACTTTTGAAACACCACCGAAGATGGATTTGTCTAGGACAGGAAAAGATGAGCATTCAAAAGTGCTAGAGCAGTGCTCAGTCAAATGTAAGGATAGCAATGAGTAATTCATCCATTCACAAACTGTATCTGTTTTTATGTTTGTACATTTAGATCTTAATGTTTCCAGCTTCTTCTTTTAGTGTGTTCTCCACAGATTAAGGTCTAAGTTTTGTGCAGATGGGACATTGAGAGGGATCCATTAAGTCTCTTGAGCTGCAGAGCCAAATATTACGTCAAATATTAGATGTGAATAATCAAGCTCAATCAGTCTTCTGAGAAAATATACATATATGTATATATCACTATGGATATATATGTTTTCTCAAATATTACAAACAAAAATGGAAAAAACTCTTTGGAAAGCACATATAATGAAATATTTTTCTCCCTTATGTACTTAAAACAATTAATACTTGAGCAACTGTTATATTTTCAACTCAAATTCATTGAGATATGTAGTATCTGATTTTTTTTATTATTTTATTTTCTTACAGGTCTTGATACATTATTTTGTGGGACTGATCAGGAAGATAAGATTTTGATAAGTTTCATAATTATGGTTTTCTGTCAGAAAAGCTGATTTTTGTTACAGAGAAAGGAAAACATTAGGAAGGGGGAAATGAGAATTAACATTAAAGTCTTCAAGCTTAATTATTATTTATCTATTGTAAAACAAACCTGTAATTCAGACCAAAATCTGTTACTGTGCAGCATGAGAGGAGTACAAAAGATATATTTGATAAATCAAGTTTGTTAATCAAATGTATTTATAATCAGGTTTGTTGATTGTGACATAATTATCTTAAAAAACAAACAAACAAACAAAAAACACTAAACCAAAACCAAATCAAAACAAGAAAAAACGACATTAGCACAACTGATTGAAGCTTCACATTTTTACATTTACAAGACATTGTTTATTTCACATAAAAAGAGGAAAAACCACCAAGTCAGATTTTCCAACTGGAAATCAAATGTTCATGGGAGCTACCCAGAGCCTATATCAATATTTGACTTATTTAAAAATCCCTGATACATGCATTATTTCAATATTATTTTAATGCATTCATTTTAGTGTAAGTAGTTAGGCTCGTATGTTAAATCAACAGTTTGCAGCCTTAAGGGCATCACTGGAAACTCGCCAAAAGCCTGAGAGCTGCATCTAATTTGCATATTTACATGAATGCACATCCTGTTGTGTTTGAAATATTACAGATCCAACATTACTTCCCTTGTATACTCATTTTAGAAGCTCTTTCCTATGAATATTTCTCTTCAGATGCACTGACAACTGTTAAGTCTCCCTATTAACATGCATATTAGGATGATGGGGCATGTGCTCCTTGTGTTTTATATAATCCTGTAAATTTATGGAAGCATAATACAGACAAAGCCAGGAAAGGTTTTCTTTCTGTTTGTGTTTAATGAGCAATGTTCTCAGCTATTCCAACTCACTGATGCTCTAACCTCTGTACAGCCATACTAATCTGCATCTGTTGAAGATTTAACCATAACTGAATGTCCAGGGGAAGGTCAAATGACCTGAGACCTAGCACTATAAAATAACCCTTATCTGTATGGCTGACCTTTTCCTTCACTGACTGATGGATGGTGTAAACAACATTTGAAGGTCACAAGGTTCCTTAGCACCTTCTGTGACAGTATTCTGTCTTTGCCCACTGGCAGAGTGACCTCAGTGTACTGCCCTGAGATCATGCATCTGTTCTCCTAGCACCTAATTAGGAGACTTTTTCAATGGTGGGTAGATGGGGGCTATAAATAAAATGTCCAAACGTTTTTCTGCTTTCTGAGTGTAACACAATGGGGAGACACAGCAGTATAAGCTCTTACCCCTATAAGCAACCCTAAGTCCTGTTCACTGGAAGCCACTGTCAATTCCACCACTTAGTGGAATGACATTATTAGTGAGAATTAGCTTACACCACTGCCTGCCCTTGGCTACTGTTGCTCTTGAATGTAGGATTTGCTCTGAGGAAGTGCTATGTTGAGAAGAGCACACAGCTTTATAGGACCATAGATAGTTAAGAGGATGTGCTAAACACTTGCTGAATGAAATTTACACTAGAACAGATATGCAGAACAGATAAGAAACACCTGTAGTTTATAAGAACAGGGTTCTATTGTGATGGTAAATATATCTGATTATATATGAATGACCCCATCTCACAGTGGACTGCTAGAAAGGAAACGTAAATATTAAATGAATTAGCTTCTCAATCAAAACTCGGACTGAAATCCAGACTATATTTTTGTTTCTTTGTCTGGTCTGAAAATACTTCCTGCCTTTTTTTTTTTTTTTTTTTCTAAATTTTTCTTTCATACCTTCTATTTGAGTGTGGTTTCCTGTGGATTCAACTAGTTGCTGCAATCAAAAGTGGAAATGCTGCCCTTGCCAAATTCCTGACAGACTCTAAATGTTTCCACAGTTTTGCCTCATGGCAAAATTTTTGAAGCTTTTGAGGGCATGACCTGAAAGCAGTACCATAATTATGTGCTGAGACAATTACTTCATGTTGCTCAACAGGGTTTATTTGCTCAGAAGCAGCCCTGAATTTCTACAGCTATATCCCTTCTTTTTTCTGAAGATAGCTCAATTTCTGGTAGCTCTGGTATCACAGTAGCACATGCTACTGCACAGCACAGAATTTGTGCTAGTCTCATTATAAAATTGAAATACGTGAGGCTTTATACGTTTATGTCTGGGAGCTGTTGGGGATCTTTGGATCAAATTGCCATAGACATTACAAAATATCATGACTGCTACGTAGGGACGTAAACTAATTCTAAGAATACACCAGCTGTAAAGGTTAGGGATTTATTGCCAGATCTTATTCAGGAGTTTAAGGTGATAAAATTAAAAACAACCTTAATTCATTTGGACAGTAGAGTTCTAATTAAGTAGAAACTCCACATCTGCTTTTCCTCAGAGGTAGTGTGGAGGTCAGCTCTTCAGTTTGTGAGAAACACTCCGTAGCCAGTAACTTCGGCTCAGGCGAGGATCTCAGTGAAGTAGTAATTTATTCGCGATTGCAATGGCGGGCGCCCCACAAGCAGGAGAGCGCACCTACTAGTTCCAAAACACAGTTTATATACTTTTTGATGACAGGACCCTCCCCTGTTTCCCCACTGGAGTGGGTAATCCAGGCTCACAATCTATCTGATGCTTCACAGACAATGCCTGGCCTTCAGTTGCCGGCCTGTTTTTGAGGTGGTAATGTTTTCTCCCCTTATCTGGCTTGACTTAACATAGTGATTTTCACCTGATTGCTCTAAGGAGTCTGGTTGTCTGCATTTTACGAGGTCACCTGCTGAGCTTTCTTATCACTGTAAGCATATCTCAATACCACATTCCTTCCTTCTAAACAATGTAACACTGCAAAAACAACATTTCTATTCCCACAAGTTGGTGTAAAACAACACAATTCCTTAGAGAATCTGACCCTCGCTATCCCAGTCAGAGGAAAAGGGGGGTGGGGGGTGGGGGGAGGGAGTCACACATGCAAGTTCATGCAGTCACGTTTTACTACATAATCTCGGAGTGCATATTCAGCAACATAATTGACACCATGCATCACAGCAGCTGCAACATGACAATCATAAAAGGATATGCTTTAGCAGCCTCTAACACAGACTACACTTTCTCATTATATTTTCAGTAAAGCGTATAGAGGAGTAATGAGTGAGAGAAGTTCTAACATTGCCAGCTAGTTGGTGACAGCATAAGATGCTTTCAAAGCAACAAAATTGCACATAATGGAGATGTTATGATATATACTTTGGAAAGACTTTAGATAATTATTCTTCAGTCTTAAAAATAAATAAAATAAAATAAATAAAAATAAAGTAGAATAAAACAAAATATACCAAGAATAGACATAGTGGAACATAACAAACTGAACAACTTTGTTAAATTAATTATGTAGTTTAGTCAAGAGAGGAGCAAGGAGAAAAACAAAAGACAGGATGAAAAAGGAGAGGAGAGGAGAGGACAGGACAGGACAGGACAGGAGATATAGATATAAATTCTATATGGAATATATATGGCATATATATGGAATATAGAATTTATAAAATATTTTCATGTATTTTGCTTTTAGAGTTTATAATTAAAACTTGAATCTGGTCTTCCTCTTGAATCTTATTAATTTAATGATACAAACACCTCTGAAAATATCCTTCATGTTTAAATCTTTTAGAGGCAACGGATAATGAGACTTATATCATTGAATTCTCATGCAATTCACAATTATTTCTATCTTCAGGACTTCACTTGGTACTACAGCAGGATTTACATTTTTGACAGCAAAACTTTATAATGCAAGCAATTCATTATAATGTTTACAACATCAATACATGCAATGGCGGAAGCTGCCTTTAAGAAAAAACTCATCCAGGAAGGATGCTTTCTATAGTGTAAACTGATTGCTATACTGTGCTTTCAACTCTTTAATGTCTGAAGTGATGGTGTTTTCATCAGTGTTCTACAGATTTGTTTTCTGAATCAAGCATTCAAAACAAAATTATTTGTAATTTTGCATGGTGCAATTTTACACAATAAATAAGCTCCATAGAAGTCAATGAAGTCAACATGGTTTCTCTGTGCACAAATCAATATCATTGAGATCAGGGTTTTCTCCATTCAAACTCAACCATCATCTTCCTAATTTATCAAACCAGTTTTCATATTCTTTGTTCAGATTACCAAAATTAACCCTCTAATTCCCACAAAATAGGAGCTACATTCCGTGTTCCTGGGGGGAGCTGCAGCATTCTACCTTTGATATTTGCTTCCTGAAAAGTAAAATAATAATATATATAATAATATATAATAATATGTACTATAGCATCTTAGCTATACTAGTTCATTTTTTTCTAACAGTTTTAATAATCCTACTAAGTAGAGGACATTGGTATACAGTGTCCTACCTAGTATGCAGATTTGTAAGGAATATATCTTCTCCAAAGTACATAAAGCCTTGAAAATGAAAATCATTTCGTGTTTTTTTCTTTGTCTTCTAATGAAATCCTTACTGTGTAAAGCGATGATAAAATAGTACTGATAATAGAGAAAATGGATTGAAGGGGTACATTAATATTTTTTTCTTCCATCTTATTTTAGTCAATTTAAGTAGACTTTATTCTTAATCTGGTTGTCTGTTTGAAATACAATATTCATGGCAATACTGAACCATACATATCATTGGAAGAAATGAACACACTAAATACACATAAAGCATAGCAATTTAGATAATGTTAAAAGTTATTTATTTATTTATTTATTTATTTTTAGAATATACATGAGGACCTGTGCTTTTCAATTTTTAATGTATGTTTGAAATTTTTTCATTTGGCCATATAGATTTATCTATTAAAAATAATCTTGTAGAAAGCAGTTGTTATATTACACAAACACAGGGGTAAAAAATTATGCTGTTCTTTCTTGAGGTAAATAATTCAAGCATTACAACTGTTAAACTCCAGAGCACCAGGAGCTTAAAAATGGTAAGACAATTAGCAAAAATAATTAAGATAATTTAATCAAGCTTGTCAATGACTTCAGTGTCAATTTACACTGGGGAGGATCTGGTCTTCATGAAAATATAGGAAGCTAGCAAGTGTCTACAGCACACAGTAAAAGCAGTTATATACTATCTCTTTTGATATCTCTTTTTTTTTTTTTTCTTTTTATTTCTTTTTCTTCTGAACTTCTCTCTAGATTTTCATGCTCACAGGAGCTCGAGGTCTCTTTTTTTTGGTCTCTTTTTTGGTTGAAGAAATGTGCTCGTCTTTATGACATCATTCTTTGCTCTAGGTATTCTCATCTACATCAGGTTCAGAAAGAAATGAATGAAACAAATCCTTGGACAATATTCTGTACTCTAAACAATTTTTGCACATAAATTCATTAATGAAATATCTGTCCACATCCAAGGCCTAATGAATGGGCCTTGATATTTTGCAGGGCCTTCTATTACCACAAATCAGGATGATTTGAAGGATTTTTCATCTAGGCACACCACTTTGTCATGATAACATTGCCCCTTGAGATTAAGTCTAAGAGCAGTATTCTGCATATTAATATTATCTCTTTGTCTGCTTCATCAAATAAGAATATCAAGACTCACTCGTTCACTATCCGAACCTTTCTAAAAAGCAGTCAGTTTGTTCATTCATGAATCTTTATAGATGGTGAATGAGTTAAGGTTTAGTAGAAGAGTTTGATGAAAACATCCTTAATGCCATGGGGCAAAGGTATTTTCACTGTCAGAAACATGGAAAACAACAGGGTACAACTCCACAATGTTCCATCAAACTTAATGTTGATATATACTGGGGAGGATCTCATATTTCTCAATGAAAATATGGGATATTGGCATGACTATATAGGAATTTGCCACCCAGCTGTTTTTCCTACCTCTCAAGATTTTTTTTTTTTATTCTTTGTTTTTCCATTTCACAATGGTCTTTTGTTACAGTAAAATTAGAGATATTTGAGTACTATTTTATATGCATGTACTTAGGAGTATTTTGATTATTTAATGCAAACATATGAATTCTGTTTTACTTGTGTTCTTCTGAATAAACTGTGGAACTTTTATTTGAAGTTTTCGTTTTACTTCCTGAGCTGAAGTGCAGTTTTGGATAGATTTGCTTGCATTTATTCTGTAAGATATTTTTGTGTATACATTAAAATTTTAAGGGATACCAAGAAAATATAGTTTGGTTCCTACATCTCTTCCAGTTCTCATTTGCTAAAGGTAGCTTCCACAATCTTCAAATCTTGGAGTGACATTAAAAGTTTCTATATTTAAGGTTGAGCATAACCAAAAACTTCCCAGTCCTTAACCTGGATGACAGGGCTTAAGTTTGAAATAAATGATCTTTTTTTCCAATTAGTTTGACAGACTAAATTTGAAAGACCAGACCATAAAAAAAAACACACAAGTACCAACTCATATTTCCAATAAATTTCAACTGAACTGAGAAACTTGGATTCAGCCCTCCTCCTTTCCAATCTATAGCAGAAAGGCAATAAGACAATAGAATTATCCAGAAAACACTAGGTCTCAGAGGAAAAAAAACAACAAAAAAGGGGAATTTATTCTGTTTAGGGAAAGCTGCTCTGAGTTTATGATTTGTTGTTTTTTTTTTTTTTACCAACTCTTTTTTTTCTTTCAAATAGTAATTCAACTGCAAATTTGTTTCTTTCATTTATGCCTTACCTTTCCCAATCTTTATTTATTTATTTATTTGTCAAGAGCCATGCTCACTACCATAGCAGCAAGCTTTCTGTTTGCTTAAAAAATGTTATCTGAATTTAAATTAGGTAAAATTAATGATTACAATAGTTGTTTGATTCACAGTAGAGACTCAGAGATCAGTAGAGACACAGTAGAGATCTAGAACTGTGTGAATATTTGCATTGTCATAAAATTTAGCCTCAAAAAAAAAGTTCAGTGTATTTACTGTCAACTATTTACCATGAGCTCATGATTGCAGAAAGATGACCTAACATAGCAAGTTAATATCATAAATAAAATGCCTCCTTTTCCAGTCTTTCTTCGCTGGTGCTTTCTCTGCTATGCGTAGTCTGAAACAAGCCTGTAAACACTGATAGTTCTGCCTGAAGACTGGCAGCTGGAACAAAAATAGGAACTCTGTGGGAGAAGTTTCTATGAGTAATTTACATATGAAGATTAATCATAGTAAATGACAGATTTTACTTTTCAGACCACTGGGGATTTATGCTGTTTTATGTAATCCCTCAAAGGTTTCCTTAACACCCCACCCTGCAGTGAATTCAGAAGTTGCTTGGGCGACAAAGAACCAAATGCTACTGACATTTCCTGTATCTTGTGGGAATCCCACAAATGAAGTCCTCAAAACTGCTTGGATGATATAAAACCTCATTTATCCAATTAAGCACCCAGTACTCCGAGTCTTACAATTAGGGTAGAGTTCATAAGTGCTTACATTTATTTTTACTATGAACATTGCTCCTTTAACTCACTTAAATGACATAGAAAATATCAGCAAACATATACACTTCAAAACAGATTTAACACAGTGTTTTGTGCTTTACTATTTTTAGCCAATTTGGTAATTGAGTTTCAATTAATAATAAATATTTTCTGATATTTTTCCCTAACAAATAATATATACCAAGCAACACATGCATTTAGTTTAAAAGATAAGTGCCAGAGATTTGATTTCTGAATCCCAAGTCTCTAATAATTTTTGTAGTGAAAGAGCTGGCCAGTCATATTAGCCTACTTTGAATAAGAATCGTATTATCTGTATCAATATGCTATACATGATATATCATAGAATCATAGAATATCCTGAGTTGAAAGGGACCCACAAGGATCATCAAGTCCAACTCCTGGTTCCAGACAGGTCTACACAAAAATCAGAACTCAGACCATATGACTGAGAGCATAGTCCAAACTCTCCTTAAACTCCGACAAGCTTGGTGCCATGACTACGGCCCTGCGGAGCCTGTTCCAGTGTGCAACAGCCCTCTCGGTGAAGAACCTCTTCCTGATATCCAACCTGAACCTCCTCTGTCACAGCTTGACACCTTTCCCGCGGGTCCTATCACTGGTCACTAAAGAGAATAGATTGGTGTTTGCCCCTCCCACTCCCCCTTGTGAGGAAGCTGTAGGCCGCGATGAGGTCTCCCCTCAGCCTCCTCTTCTCCAGGCTGAACAGGCCAAGTGACTTCAGACGCTCCTTGTATATCTTCCCCTCCAGTCCCTTTGCCATCTCTGTAGCCCTTCTCTGGACCCTCTCCAACAGTTTCACGTCCTTTTTGTGCTGTGGTGCCCAGAACTGCACACAGTACTCGAGGTGAGGCCGCACCAACACAGAGTACAGCGGGACAATCACTTCCCTCAACCGGCTAGCAATACCATGCTTGGTGTACCCCAGGATACGGTTGGCCCTCCTGGCTGCCAGGGCACACTGATGGCTCATACTCAACTTGCTGTCAACCACAACCCCTAGATCCCTCTCTGCGGGGCTGCTCTCCAGTGTCTCATCGCCCAGTCTGTATGTATAGCCAGGGTTGCCCTGTGCCAGGTGCAGGACCCGGCACTTGCTCTTGTTAAACTTCATATGGTTGGTGATTGCCCAGCTCTCCAATTTGTCCATATCTCTCTGCAAGGCCTTTCCACCCTCGACAGAGTCAACAGCTCCTCACAGTTTAGTATCGTCAGCAATATATGTATTTATTGCAGCAAAATTTGGAATCAGATTCCCATCTCAACTGTTTCTTCTATGTCTTTACATAAATCCATGGGATTTAAAGGCTGAGTATTTGCTTTTCCCACACATTAAATTACACAATAATAATGGAACAGCACAATTATTCAAAGTTACAGAACAATGAACCTAAAGTAGCTAGCAAAAGCTAGCAAAAAGGAGACTTCATATTAAATGAAGTTAAGAACTTCAATATGAAGTTGCTTTGATTTTCTACAACAAATTTAGCCAAGAATTTCCCTTTAGTTTGAACATCTGAGAGGGGCTTAATGATTAAACTATAGATCAGTTGTAATTGATAAGTTGATAGGCAGGAAAAAAAGTGTAAAAAACTCACATAAAAATAAGAATTGTACAAAACTATAAATGGAGACTTGGCATTAATAATGAATCAGAAAGGGCAAATGTGTTGCAGTCATTTACCAGAAGGAATAAATGGGCAAGAAGTAATAAGGATAGAGCCTAAAAATAAATCCTTAAAAGCATTCAATTTTTTATGTAGAGAGCAAACCAGCAGACATGCATATTATGGACAGTAATGTGATTTCTTTTGAGAGGTTAGAATGACAACCCCAAAAGGGGTAATTTGACTGGAGTATGGTAAAATAAAGTGGACATGTAAAATGTCCTTCTTGCAGATGTCAACGTATATGAGGTGCTGAATGTTAGGAACTGTAGTGCTATGGCCAGCAAAAATAATTCTGTAGTTTCTATGCATTTGATGGGAGGAAATATAAAATGTGGGAATACCTTAAATTAGTAAATTTTTAATAATGCTACCAAAGACATTGCAAATAAGTTTTAAACTTGTACTGAAATATTTAATATTAGGTAAGATCTCTGTGGAAAATCTGGATCTTAATTAACCTATTCTTCTTACTTTGATTTTTGAGCTTAAAGACTTTACTTCTTCTGATGTTATTTTTAAGTCCTAATATCTTTAACACATTTTTTTTTAATACAAGTTTTTTTGTTTGTTTGTTTTCTAAAAATTTAATATATATAATTTTTAAAACCAACCACAGGTAAAAAGCAAAATGTTTAAAAATTATGCAGAAATAATGTTTATATTAATCTTGTCCTTCTTTTCCTGTGGTTTCACAAAGGAATATTTTGACTTTGTATTCTGATTCTAGAAAGACTTTATATTTTTGTGTATACGTTCCCAACCTAAGACAATGATTTTCCATCCAACTGCAGTATTACTATGACTAATAATATCTGTGAGTCTTATAAATTGTGAAATTGTTCTATCTTTTTTAAAACTGATGGGGACACAATGAAAAATCCCAGTATCCTCAGCATTGTATATTGAAACCGAGCAATGAAGATATAAATCCTATTCCTAATCCTTTTGGGAAGTCCTTGGATGGGATTTTGCAGTTGGGCTAAATAAAGACAGAAGGTGTCCCTTTACATTATGCATTCCAGGATTTTTTTTTGGAGCTTTTTGTGCATTATATAATAATTTTATTATGTTTGGAAAAGAAGTGAGGGCTAGGGAGTACACTATACTTCATCGAGCTTCTTTGCTTTTGCATTCTGCAGACACCATGAGATTTTTATATCCATGAAATATTATTTTAATTTGTAACCTGTGCTCTTTTTTGTATCTAATTTTATCTCGTAAACAAAATATATAGATTTCATTTATTATTATTATCATTTTTTTGCTCAGCTTTCTATTTATGCAATAAAAGTTGTGAAAAAAAATTCTAGTAGTATTCATTCAAGATGTGGGTTAGCAGAAGTATCTAAGTGCAAACAAAAATAAAATATTGAGCTTTTATTGCATCTTTACTAAGAAGTCCATTACTTATCCATAAGAGAACTTCACTCTCATGTATTCCTCAAAAGTTGTTAAAAAGAATAACTTGTTTTTTCAATGAGAATGCCTATCCTCATTATTTGTCGTAAGGCTGATGCAACCCTTGATTCCTGGAAGTGCAGGTAATAAAGGTTTTGGCACTCCTGCCCAGACAGCGTAATTTTCTGGGAGCTTTCCTGTTGCTTCAGATAAAGATACATGGGAATATAGCATCTGATACACAGTGGATTTAAAATGTCCTTGAAAAGGGAAGATTGTGGCTCCAATGTCAGAACTGTCAATGTTGCCAGCAATTTCAGTTGGGGTAATTCCTCAGCTTCAAGTTCCAGAGCCTCAGAAGTGTTGCAAAGTCTGCAGAGCTACTGTTATGGAATAGCACAAGGAATAATCATTTTTTTCTTCCCTTCCCCACTTCTATCCCAGCTATCTTTAGAAAGCTGTTTAATTTATATATGTTTTGGTAGCTCAAAGCTGGTGCATTCCTGACTGTCTTCATTTCTTCTCTAAATTTCCTGTCGCACAGCATAGATTCAAAAGTTTGTTGATGTTCATGTGGATCCTCCTGCAATTAGCAGTTAACAAATTGTTGTCTGAAATAGTGGAAAATAGACCTCAACTGACAAGTGATTGCTCTGTATCAGATGAAAATAAACAGTCCCCCAAAATTGTTATCTTTTATAAGAATGTAAAAACAGAACAGAATTAAGATAGTCTGAGTTCATTTCCAATTCATAAAATATTCTGATTTCCAAGGTATTTAATGTTTAATGTGGGGATAATACCTTTCAATTCTTTGTCATTGTAATGTATCAGTGTAGCTCACAGTGCATTCCTGAGAATAGAGAAACAAAGGAGTGAGAGGGATTATGCTGATCCACTGGTAAGTTTTATTGCTGTGTTCAGTGAAACTGAAAGTTGTCTCCTTCCCCCAAAATTTGAAAGAAGTTCTTATCTCACTTTTCCTGGTTAATGAACATTTTGCAATTTACTTCATTTGCTGAAACATCAGGTTTACTGACTCTGCTATGTCATATAACATCAGTTGACAGAAAAATAAGATGGTAGTGATTCCAGATTTTCTCAGTTAGTGGATTCATCAAATTAAAAAGTCAGTCTTATACTAACAAAACAGCTGATGGAAAATGTGTTGAAAATGTCACATGCCTATGAGGTATTGCTTTAGAATACTAGCAATTCTAAAATCAAAGAAACAAACAAACAAAAAAAAAACAACAAAAAAGCCTACCACCAACAAAAAGCAAACTCCTAAAATGGCATCCCATGGGAGAGACCCCACATGGAGCAGGGGCAGGGAGTGACTGTGAAGGAGTGGCAGAGGCAAAGCGTTGTTGACTGACCACAGCCTCCATTCCCTATTCCCCTGCACCACCTGGAAGGAGGAAGTAGAAGAGGGTGGATGGTAAGGGAAGGATTTTAATTTCCTTTTAGTTTAGTCTGCTAGAAATAGACAATAAATTATATGAAGCTCCCTTTGCTGAATCTGTTTTGCCCATGGTGATAGTTAGTGAGTGAGCTCCTTGCCTTTATCTCAGCCCATGAGTCTCTTTTCATAATATTTTCTCCCACTGTTCTTTTGAGAAGTGAGAGAGTAGCATGGTGGCTCTTAGCTGTCCATCAGCATGAAACCACCCCACTGCATTGGAAGGAGAGCCACTTCTAAACAGAAAATACAGTTAGGTCTTATTCATGTGATCAACTTTTCTTAAAGTGAAATGAGCATTGACTTGAATGTACAGGGATGACGAGGTGAGGAAACATGGGCTGGAAGACAAGTCCTGAAGGTAGGGTCGACAGGGAGTCATACAGAAAAATTCTAAAGGCAATAGGGGATGAAAAATATGTGCTGTGATAACATCCAGCCAGGCAGCCCCTTGTGACCCTTCTATTCCATATCAAGGCCACATATACACCTGGTTTTATAGCTCACAGGTATGATTTATCCCTTACAGATCTTTGCCTACCACCATGAAGTGATCCTTGCCCCCTTGCAGCACTACTGGACTATGGACGCCATTGTGTCTAGGTTAACTCTTATGTCTGATTGCTGATGTGTAATTACGCTGGGGACTTCCAATTATTTTAGGAACTGCCAAGCACTGTTACTATGCAATTAATCCCACTGAATGATTTATGAAGGAAAGGACTTATTTAGTGAGTGATGGTGGCAGGATCTGGTTTTACCTAACAATTTATTAGCTTCCTTGCATAAAAAGTTATTCCTCTTCATCAGATGATGCTCCAAAATATTAAATCACTCCAGTTTTGTCTTTTTCCTTGGGTTTCTTCTTCTGCCATGCCTTTGTTCATTCTTCTATATGTACCAGTCATTCAGAAGATACCTTCTTCCAACAGTGGTGTCACATATATATGAAAAATTTCCTCTAAGTCACTATTTAAATGTTTAAAATATTAAAGAGGGTAATATGAATATGAATGCAGCTGCCTATTTTGAAGTGACTAGCATTGTCTCCTTCTCCTTTATGTGCTTAGTTATCTTCCTTAGAAGCCAAATACATTTTAAAAGAGTCTTCGTAAAGAGTACAGTCCTTTATGCAAGACAGCCTACCATCTCTGGATGGGCATGTAGTTAAGAATATTAGCTATGTGTATTTGAAAGAACACACCAGGAAAAAAAAAAAAAAAAAAAAAAAGAAAGCTCTGCAGAAATATATTTTATTCTTATTAGGAGAACCTTCTGTAGGCTTAATTATCACGGACAAAATAAGTACGGTTTCCCAGGGAAATACTACCCACTGATATCACAAGAATTCAGCCCTTAAGCAGTGCTGGGAGGTATATACTCAGTGCACTTATAATCGGGTCATTATCACCATGGTTATGAGTTTTAACAGACTGAAAACTGTAGGCATTTGTCTCATTAATGCCACATGTTACAGTTTATTTCTGGGAACTGAAAATCCTGCTGCCCAGGGAAACGTGTGTTGTGATAATCTTTGAAAACAAGGCACTTGAGAATAGTTTGCTTGGTTCACGGCAGATATGTTGTTACTGGTTCTTAGGGGCTTTTCATTATTAAATAACATGTTCTGTTGTATTTTGGTTTGTGAGTTAGTGTTCTTTACAGACTGTGGATCAAGCTCTTACAAATCAGTGTTCTTTATTCATCTTTATTTGTCTTTATTCATCTGCAATCACTTCTGGACTATACTTGCATCTTAGCATACACTATTTACATTTAACCTTTCTCCCTCCTGTTTTTGACTTAGCTTTTATTGTACACCTTCAGACAAAACACTTCAGCTCTGATCCTGGAATTCAATATAGTCATACTTCTGTGTTTGGAAGATACTTAAAGAAGTGCCAATTCCTTTCCAACATTTCTTCTATCATTGTATCTTCTTCCTGTGACAGACAGAAAATGCAAAATTATCAGTGATTTTAGTAACACCTGCACTGAGACAGAATTAACTCATTTGGATTCTACCCCACACACACATTTTTTTTCCCCCTTGTAGCCTGCTTTTCTACTTAAAGGATTTTCCCCAAAATAAAATCCTTGCACTTGATCAAATAATTTGTAAGTAATTTAAAGTTTTCTTATGTAATCCACATTTCATTTATTGACTACTCACATTTTTCTTCCAATTTGAAATCTTTGTTGAGTAGGGCTTGTGCAGGGTATAATACAGTATATGTAACTTTGGCCTCTGACTAGAAGTGCCATCCATGGAAAGCTGGACTTTGGCTGTTTTATAACTGTTTTTATCTGTTTTTGGTGTTTGGAGTTATGTTGGAACTATACAGTCTATTTTCTTCTTCCAATATGTTCTGTACACAGAAACTTAAAGTACTAGAGAAAAGGATTAGACGGAAGAAGGCTAGAGTACTTTGAAAAGTAGAAGAATGCACAATAGAAATATATAGATTTCAGTGAAAATCTAATGCTTAGAAAAAGACCTTTTATATGGCTCTATTTTTAGAACATTATTTATTTATTATTTTAAATTATTATTATTTTAAAACAATATTTTATTGTTTACCTACAATGAGCAGTAAGTCATAAGTGTCTGTCAGGTCAACATAGCCCTTTCTGTGAGTTATGTCCACAACAAAATCTAACCCTGCTCTTTTTTTTTTTTTTTTTCCCATGTATTTAATTTTCATTTGAATTAGTGATTTTATATGACTGGTCCTTAGAAAACAATAATAATAATAAAAAAACACCTTTTAATGATATTTATTTCCCTTCTGCTTCTGTGCACACCTAGATACACCAAGTGTTGTCACTTCCATAATCAAAACAATGGTTATTGCTATCTGTGTTTTGCATCATCCAAGTGAAGACTGAAGTTTCACGAAAAAAATGAGATATTATAATTATACAACTACTTACTAACCTTTTCTATTTTGTAATTGCAGGAAGCATAAGAATAAACAGAATGAATAGGAATTTGTAAAACTGTCTTTATAGTTCCTACATTTCAGATGAATTCATGAAGCTGCATTGCCTTATAAACAAATGATTGAAAATAATAATTAAAAAAATGCAAAAATAAACGGATCTTTGTATAAAGAATTGCAGAGATAAATGCTGAACATAATCTTTCAGAACTAGGATAAAACTTATAACAACCTTCATTCCTATTTTATTTTCTTCGGGTTATTTATCTTATTTAATGTAGGTGCCTGTCTTTGATACTATATAAACAGTTTAGTATTCCTTATATGGGCTGGGGATACTATAAAAAATGGGATTTCAGAATGGAACTTTGATCACTTGGGAGAAGAAAGGGCCTGGAGGGTCAAGGATAAATCAAAGTTGTTCTTCTGGCTGTGTCCCACACAAATCTGATACCCATGCAAGAATTTTTATGTTGATTCAGGATGATTAAGCAAAAAGTGAGGTAAATCTGGCCTTGGCATAAATATCAGACACTGTCAAATTTGGGCAGGGAGTAGAGATCCTGACTACATCTATTTCCTTGCATGGCTGGCACTCTGCTACCAGATTAGGCTGAAACCATTTCAACGTGTCCTCCCCACAGGCTGATGGCATTGCAAAGGATATCCTTCTCAGTTCCCAGGAATACTAGTTCAGAGTGACAGAAAGGGGCCAATAACTTGGGATAGCGTAAGATTTCACACTTATTTTGTGAAAATTTTAGGGCTTGGAAAATATGAAACAATGTATAGATAATCTCAGTAGTTTAAGGAATTGCATGATCCAGCTGCAGCCACTCACACATGCTGGTGGCAGCACAGACACTGTAAGACCACTGGGTGATCCTAAACAAAATAAACATTAATGAATTATTTTAGTAAATCTCCATATTCCTTTCAAAACAGATTGTTTAAATAGTAGGCTTCCTTCTGTTCATAAGAGTTAACGTTAGACGTCTGCTGCTCAGTGGAGGTGTAAATTTTGGAAATGAGCTCTTTGACCCCCTAATTTAGACTTATTCTCCAGGAGATTCAGGGTAGAATACACTACCTGAAGTAACAAACAATAGAAGCAGTTGTATTCAGAGCTGAAGCAAATCAACAAATAGATGCAAATGTCCAAAATCTCTGAGACAATAAAAAAAACGAGAGTGAGGAAGTTCCAAGATAGTGGCTTGTTGGAATGGACGATACAGAAATTAGTTGTATTTCGGCAGTAAAGAAGACTGGGAAGATATCCCATGGCCAACATTTCCTGCTAGAGCTTTTGCATTACTTTTATTCCTCTTTCAACGTCCTCTTTCTTTCTGGTGTTGGTATAAAGGGGAAGGAATTCCAAAGCCATGAATTTTCTGCCGCATCCAATCCAGTTAAAAAAAAGTGAGATCTTGGTATACCCACCTGAGATTTTGAGATTTTTCCTCAGCTACCTATAGAAGCTATAATAGCCATTGAGACACTGCCTGGCTGGCTGTGGATGCCAGCCTGCCCTCTGGGCATCACAGCAGAGCTTCAAAAGCTGTAGCAATTAATTGCAGAGAAACTGGATTAGGCCCTATTTTTTTCACTTACTGTGGCATTTAAAAAGAAATTAGCTTTTATAATTGGTTTCTGGACACTTAAGTATCATATATAATATTCCATAAAGTATATAAATCACTTGCCTTTATTATTGTTATTATTATTAATAATGTATTTACTCATTTAACAAACTGCATGTTGCCAAGCACAACCCACCACTGCTAAGACAAAGCTTTATTTGTGGTGATATTTTGATAAATTTAGATGTATTTTGATCCTGTGGTCATTGATTCTGTGATTACAATAGCCAGGATGTCTAGAGTCTTACATCTAATCTTATTTTAGATCTTTCCCAGATGAAAGATATCCCACCATCACCATTATAAGCACAGCTCATAAAAGGGTTTTACTTCTGAATCCTGCTGTGCTATACAGAAGTCAAAGTTTTTTTTATGATTTCAACAAGGAGTTGCCATGTGCACAAGTTTCATCAATGAAAATCCCAGTCTGCATTTTTATGAACCATATTTATTAAATTCATTCTTATTCCCATAGCTATGAAGAAATAAATCATCTGTAGACTGTTGGTCAGTTGTAGTGATTCCCTGCTATAGAAATAGCACTCTCCCAAGTTTGTTGTACTGGTAAAACATTTAACAATCATACTTGTCATATATAAGATGAGCTATTTCACCTTAATTAAGTCTGAAATGTACAGACAGCTGAATTAAAGGGAAACTTTATGCAACATGCTTCTGAACTCTTCAGTCTATTTTGAATAATGCAGCAAATGCTTTTCCATTCCCTTACCATCAGGTAACAGAAACGCGGACTGGTCCTCTTGGCTGCAGTAACTATGACAACCTAGATTCTGTCAGTTCTGTTCTGGTTCAGAGTCCTGAAAATAAGATTCAGTTGCAAGGTATGTAGGTACAATTTCATTAATCTGTTTTGGAACAGGATGACATTTATCACACTATTTGTTTTTCTTTTTTCCACCTCATGAAAGGTCATTTTCTTTCTTACTTTTTTTTTTCCTTCCCCAATAAGTATATTCTAGGCAAAGTGAAAAAAACGTCAGTAACTCATGTTGCCTTTGAAATAGAAACAATTTCTGTGCCCATCAGAAAATAATCTGAATAATGCTGTTAACATTTTACAGCCTTATTTAGCAACGACTTGCTCACCTTTTACAAAGCTTGAATTCCCACGGATTCTACCGAGCAGGGAATGACATTTACTGTGTTCAGCCTGCTTTGCACATTTTGAGTAGTGGCTTATACGTCATGCAGTTATCCCACCGGAACAAACGTAGTCACTGGAGGAGCAGGGCATAAATACACAAAGGTTTTGAATAAAGCAGAGTCCAAAGACTCCTCTGGGACTTTTAAGAAAACCTGGAAATCTAGGCATCTCACTCAACAGAAAAAAAAAAAAAAAAAAAAGGAATATATATACACATGTATATATAAAGAGGATTAATTTCTAATTCATTTGTTGTTAATTCCAACAGACACATATCCCAAATTGCTGATTAGGCACCTAAACATTTTTGAAAGTGAACCTCTAGGGCCCTTAGGCACCTAAACATTTTTGAGAGTGAACCTCTAGGGCCCTTAGTAGTTATTGTTTTTTTGTTTCAGTTACGCAAATGTAACATGAACAACTTTTTATTATTATTTTGAAAACAGACTAATTCTCTTTAATTTATGTTTTTGTGTATACCTGTGTATATACAAGGAGAGAAGAATATGGTTCTCAGTTTGCTGTTACAGGTATCTTCACAATTATTTCTAGCTGTAAAAAAATTTAGTATTGGTTCATATCTCAGTTGGACATATAGTATGAAGTTGTTGCTGATTATTAAGATTGTCTGTCACGGAAAGATTATCTTGTCTAATACATGCATTTTTTTTTTTGGTTGTTTTTTTTGGGGGGGGGGAGGGGGAGGAGGGAGGAGAGGGTTGTTTTTTGCCTTTCCTTTCTCTTTCCAGAAGGTGAGAATAGGTTTAAAACCATTAAATTAAACAATGATTTCACTAACGATATATATATATAATTTTTATTTTTAAAAATAACTTGTCATTTTCACTGAAATGCAATGAAATATCTCCTGAAAAAAAAAAAAAAAAAAACAAACATTTTTTAATGGTCTCCAGCATTTGCACGTTTCTCAGTTAAAATTTGGAAATCAATCCTCTCATCGGTCAGAGAGCAGTTTTACACATGCCATTAGATTGTCATAAGAAATTTAGTGTCAGAACTGCTTAGACTATTTCATGCTTACCGTGTAGGAATTGAACAAGGTGGGATTGCTTATCTGGGCTTTCTTTTACTTTCATAATACCAAGGGTTTTCACAAATATACCGCTACATTAAAAAGTATACTCAAGAGTTTTACAAGAGTTATACAAGTTTTGATACCGCAAGAGTTTTACAAGTTTTGATATGATGCAGAAGAAAGCACAAACAGAACCGGTTTTAGCAATATTATCATGCATTTGAATATGGCTTTCTACTTGGAAAGGTCATAAAATTATTGTTGAAGATATTTTTTTTATTTACCTCAAAATTAGGAATAAATCTCTATGAAATTGTCCAAGTACCTTTTATCATAAATAAACAATTAATATACCGAGAAGTTACTTGGCCTACAAATAAGCCCCACTTCCAGAAAAATTATTTTTACTTCAGAATATAGCTACGTGTAATAAATCAAAAATCTGCTGTGCGTGTTTTTTGTTTGTTTGTTTGTTTCTGATTGTTTGACTACTGTTGTAGCTAAAGGACTGATGGGTACAATTAATTTACAATGCTTCTATAGAAAATACTCATTCCCATCAGTGAAATCATGTTAACAGTGGCCAAAATTTTCAGATGAATAAACTTCTGGTCACAGATATTCTGAATTTTTGATTTCCCTGCTCTGTGGTTCTGATACATCTGAACCACATACATTCTGATACATGTGAAACATGATTTTATAAGGCTTCTGCCTGTCATGACAGGGTAAAGTGTGAAAATACTTTGCAAAGGGATTTGGGGCATAGCATGTTAGTTTTTTAAACAACATGGTAGCTAGATCTTGCATCCCTTCTCCATGCTAAAGCTTTAGTCGATTTAAGAATGAATTCTGTTTCTTAGGGT
The DNA here is from genome assembly GCF_964034855.1 of Anser brachyrhynchus. NCBI lineage: Eukaryota > Metazoa > Chordata > Aves > Anseriformes > Anatidae > Anser > Anser brachyrhynchus. Next base: position 19,370,036 of record NC_137702.1, on the reverse strand, counting down.
TTTATAGCCCTACCCACACATCCAGCTGACTGTCTCTTAGCATTTTGAAATCCTTTAGGAGCATAAACATCTATTTGATAACACCTGATTTGAGCTAATTCCAATGTATATTGTATTCAGAGGACTTTCTGTGGTGATGGATGAGGTCCCATCCTGCAAAGTCTGCTTAAAGTACTGAAAGATGAAATAGGGGTAAACCACATTATAAATGCATGCACTCAAAAAAATCAATAACAAAATTGATGTTTATCTGATTTTGCTCAAACTGACACACTTACTGGTCATAATGAATCATTGTACACATATTTTTGCAATACCTTGCTGAAAATAAGCCATTATGTATTGATGTTTTACAAAATGAAATATTTTTAAAATTTTATTTTCTTAAAGTTTCCTACAGTTCAATTTTCTGATTATTCTTAGTTTATGTCTACAGAATCATGGAGAAATAACCAGAGTAATTTAGACATTTCTGTATTTCAGGCGTACCTACTTATGTCAAAGCCAACATGGAAAACAAGTCCAATACAGAATGGAAATGTTTGTCTTCAAACCTCTCTTTTTCTGGTTATACAACCTCTTTACTCTCATTGTTGTCTTTCAAAGCTGCTTTCCATCCAGCACTCTCAGAATTTGTATTAGCTGCACAGTATCAGTATTGCAATTCATCTGCATGCTTCCTTACTGAAAAGCTCCTACAGCTGAGTCTGTAAAAGAAAAAAGAAATTACACTAGTATACAATGTGAGGAATACAAGTTACTATCTACTGGAATGGATGTTCCATAATGAGACAGGAGCGTAAGGTATATATCTGAAATTAATTCTTAGGTAAGGAAATACATGACATGGTGCAAATGCTAGACATATATGTAAATTGTCCTAAGTAAATGAAATAGTTTATTTTTGTAGCTTATTATTAGCTTTTTATTTATTTATTTATTTATTTATTACCATGTTATATAGGTATGGGAAATAGCTTGACTTGAATATACATTTGGGTTTTATAATACAGTACTTACTCTGTTTCCTTCAGGTCTTCAGGTCATCCTCCCTGAGTATCTTCAAGAACATTTTGTCCAGGCAGCTCTGAGCTATATTGCCTGCAATTCAGAGGGGGAGTTCATTTGCAAGGACAATGACTGCTGGTGTCAGTGTGGCCCCAAATTCCCAGAGTGCAACTGTCCCTACATGGACATTCAAGCCATGGAAGAAAATCTGCTCCGCATAAGTGAAACTTGGAATGCATACAACAGTGAATTTGAAGAATCTGGTGAGATGTTTTATAAGATTTTTGTCTGTTTGGCTCTGTATTATAAATAGTATTTATACAACAGGCTACATCTGAAGTATCCAGAATGGTTCACAGATCTAAAGCTAAACATCCTGGATCTCAGTCTTAATTATTAAAACATTCTGATAAGAAGTGCTTTTATCACATCATGTTGATTAGTTTGTGTAATTACATTAGAGTTTAAGCAGGCTGTGTTTGAGTATGCATCTGTTATACTTTGTGGAGTCCATGGCTGTGAGGACTTGGTCCCTACTGGAGCAAGAATTGTGCTGGAGCAAGTAGAAAGCAAATCAAACGGGGAACAAAGTCAGGTTGCGTACACTTGACACAGGTATTCTGAATTTTTATTTTGTAATACTGCTGAAACAACTGTTTCATTTCACATCCATTTTGCTGTGTTGGGTCGGAGTTGTACTTCCTTTTTATCTCATACCTCCAGAGATGCCAAGGGACAGAGAGAGCATAGCCTGCCTTTGATTTACCAAATAGTTAATAGTTATCCCAGTGTAGTTGATAACTTGTATCTTCACGTGATTTCTGCTTACACTGGGCCTATCCATGTTGCCACTACAGCAAGTTTATACCACATTAGTTTTCTCTAAAGCATCAAGGTTTGTTTCATACATCATTTCATCTGTCCTGATCTTCAGAATTTCCAGTCCCTTAGAGAATGAGAACCACAGGTAAAATCAGCTTCTGAACAACTGTTTTCACTCAATGATATCAGTAACAGCTGCCTAGCCAGATGGTGGGAAAAGTAAGAGATCTAAGCAGATCTGGGAAAAATCACCAAGAAAAAAGATAAATGGGGGAGATAAGGAAAAAGCAGAAACCATAGTGTGAAAAGAGTTGTACTGGAGGAAGAGGATGAGTAAGTGGTGGAGAGGGGCAAAATGACTAAGCATTTCAGCATTTCAGCAGTAAGTGTTTCAGCTCCCTGAAATTCTTGCATACTAATGCGCTTAGTATGGGTAACAAACAGGAATAACTGGAGATCTGCATGTGGTCACAAGGCTACGATCTCATTGCAATCACAGAGACAAGGTGGGATAGCTCATATGACTGGAATGCTGTCATGGAAGGCTGCGCGCTTTTTAGAAAAGACTGGCCAGGAAGGCGAGGTGGTGGAGTTGCTCTTTACAAGAGAACAGAAGAGAACAGCAAGAGAACAAAAGAACGCAGTTCTCTCACAGGAGAACAACTGGAATGCGTGGAGCTCTGCCCAGGGCTGAACAAAGAGCGAGTTGAGCTCTTACGGGTAAGGATTAAAGGGCAGGCTACCACGGCTGACACTGTTGTGGGTATTTGCTACAGGCCACCTGATCAGGAAGTGGAGGTAGATGAAGCCTTCTTCAGACAGCTCCCAGTAGCCTCTCAGTTACAAGCCGTGGTTCTCATGGGGGACTTCAACCACCCTGATATCTGCTGGGAAGATCACACAGCTAGGCACACAGAGTCCAGGAGGTTCCTGCAGTGCATTGATGACAACTTTTTTTGGCACAGTTGGTGGAGAAGCCAACAAGGAGGGGTGTGTTGCTGGACCTTGTACTAACAAATGAAGAAGGACTAGTTGGAGATGTGAAGGTAGGGGGCAGCCCCTTAGCTTCAGTGACTATGATATGGTGGAGTTCAGGATCTTATGAGGAGGAAGCAGGGCAAAATGTAAGGTTGAGAACCTGGACTTCAGGAGAGCAAGGTTTAACCTCCTCAGGGATCTACTTGGAAAAATTCCGTGGGTTAGGACCCTGGAAGGAAGGGGGGGGTCCAAGATAGCTGCTCAATATTGAGGTATCACTTCCTCCAAGCTCAAGATTGGTGCATCCCTTTGAGCAAGAAGGCAAGTAAAGTGGGCAGGAGACCTGCATGGATGAGCAGGGAGCTCCTGGCAAAGCTCAGACAGAAAAAGGAAGTTTACAGCATGTAGAAAAAGGGACAGGACACCTGGGAGGAATATGGGGACACTGTCAGAGTATGCAGGGATGTGACACGGAAGGCTAAGGCCCGTTTAGAATTAGGTCTGGCAAGGGATGTCAAGGACAACAAGAAGGGCTTCTTCAAATGCATCGGTAGAAAAGGAAAACAGGAAAATGTGGGCCCCCTGTTGAATGGGGCAGGTGTCCTGGTGACAAATGCTATGGAGAAGGCAGAGTTGCTGAATGCCTTTTTTGCTTCAGTCTTTACTGCTAAGATCAGTCCTCAGAAATTTCAGACCCTGGAGACAAGAGAGGAAGTCTGGAGAAAGGAGGACTTTCCCATGGTCAAAGAAGATTGGGTTAGAGATCAGCTAAGCAAATTTGACATCCACAAATCATTGGGCCCCAATGGACTGCACCCATGGGTGCTGAGGGAGCTGGCTGATGTTATTGTTAGGCCACCCTCCATCATCTTTGAAAGGTCGTGGAGAACAGGAGAGGTGCCTGAGGACTGGAAGAGAGCCAATATCATGCCAGTCATCAGAAAAGGCAAGAAGGAGGACCCAGGCAACTACAGGCCAGTCAGCCTCACCTCCGTCCCTGGAAAGGTGATGGAACAGCTCATCTTGGGGGTCATCTCCAAGCATGTGGAGGACAAGAAGGTGATCAGAAATAGCCAGCATGGATTCACCACGGGGAAGTCATGTTTGACCAATCTGATAGCCTTCTATGATGTGATGACTAGTTGTGCAGTTGAGGGGAGAGCAGTGGATGTGGCCTACCTTGACTTCAGCAAGGCTTTTGACACTGCCTTCCATAACATTCTCATAAACAAGCTCAGGAAGCGCGGCTTGGATGAGTGGACAGTGAGGTGGATTGGCAATTGGCTGGATGACAGAGCTCAGAGAGTTGTGCTTAGTGGTGCAAAATCTAGTTGGAGGCCTGAGGCTAGCATTGTCCTCCAGGGGTCAGTACTGGGTTCAGTATTGTTCAACTTATTCATCAATGACCTGGATGATGGAACCGAGTGCACCCTCAGCAAGTTTGCTGATGACACAAAGCTCAGAGGAGTGGCTGATACCCCAGGGGGCTGTGCTGCCATTCAGAAGGACCTTGACAGGCTGGAGGGTTGGGCCTAGAGGAACATTCAACAAGGGCAAGTGCGGGATCCTGCACCTGGGAAGGAATAACCCCAAACACCAGTACAGGCTGGGCGCTGACCTGCTGGAGAGCAGCTCTGCAGAGAGGGACCTGGGAGTCCTGGTGGACAGCAGGCTGACCATGAGTCAGCAGTGTGCCATCGTGGCCAAGACGGCCAATGATATCCTGGGGTGCATTCGGAAGAGTGTTGCCAGCAGGCCAGGGGAAGTGATCCTTCCCCTCTACTCAGCCCTGGTGAGGCCACACCTGGAGTGTTGTGTCCAGTTCTGGGGTCCCCATTACAAAAGGGCCATGCAACTACTGGAGTAAGTTCAGAGGATCTCTATGAAGATGATCAGAGGACTGGAGCACCTGTTGTATGAGGACAGGCTGAAAGAGCTGGGCCTGTTTACCCTGGAAAAGAGAAGACTGAGGGGAGACCTCATTAATGTATAAAAATCTCTGAGCGGAAGGTGTCGAGAGGATGGAGCCAGTCTCTTTTCAGTTGTGCCCAGTGACAGGATGAGAGGCAACGGGTACAAACTGAAGCACAGGAAGTTCCGGCTCAATACGAGGGGGTACTTCTTTACCGTGAGGGTGACAGAGCACTGGAACAGGTTGCCCAGAAAGGTTGTGGAGTCTCCTTCTCTGGAGATATTCAAAACCCGCCTGGATGCCATCCTGTGTAATGTGCTCTAGTCAATCTTGCTCAGCAGGGGAGTTGGACTAGATGATCTTCAGAAGTCCCTTCATCTCTGCCCATTCTGTGATTCTGTGATTCTGTGACTACTCAGTGATCATGGGAAGAGTAGGGGAGAAAAGAAATATCAATACAATAATTAACTGTAAACAATACGTTATCAATGTTCTTTTTATTTTTACATTCGCTGTTTTGTTGTTAAAGAAATTAAAAAATTTCTAAAGACCCTATATCAGTTACGTATTCAGTACTTTAACTGTTAGTGAGACTTGATGTCTGCATCTCAGTCTGCTTTTGAAGATCTCAGGTCTTGTTCCACGCTCCGGTCTTACTCTTGACATGAGAACACCAGATCGTTCTTTCTGAGAACATTTCTGCCTGGAAATTATATAAAATGAATTATAAAATTAAAAAAAATATAAGTACTGATTATAAAAGCATGAAATTATATTTCATGTTGTGTACATAAAAGCAGCATTTTGTCAACGGCTACTTTAACACCCTTATGCATTTCTGGATTCATATCATTTACTGCTTTGCAAACTCGGATGAGTGTATTGACTCTACTGAAGGACACAGATTTGTTTATCAAATTTTGTCCTGTTTAATCAGGATGAAATCTTATTCAATAACTGAAGAATTTCGTTTGATGGTACCTACTTAGCAGCAATTTTAGTTACCTGAAAATACTGGTTATACGCATATTGGAACCTGTGGAGAATTCTTATGGCAAGATCTACAGGGACATCAAATAACTTACAAGTTAGAATAGTTCGTTGTCAGACACAAGTAGTCCTATATTCAGGACTGAGCCATGATTGTCAGGAGGCAAACAGGTAAGAGTTAAATTCTATGCTTTTAAAAAACTTAGAAATTTTATCTTTTTATCTTTTCTCTTTATCTTTTTAGCTATGTGAATAACTAACATGAAAACTTTACCTACATATACCAATTAGGTTATTGCTAGTAATTACGTTAACTAATAAACTGTGAAATATGATTTATCGGTATCATTAAGCCATATGCCACATGTACATTTAAGCCCTTGAATTATTTTTAATCTAATAAATATATAAAGCATCATGTCTACATCTCATATGTAGCTTAGAAAATCTCTGTTCCTACTTATAAACAATTTTGCATAAGAAACCTTGTTCAGCACTTGGGACTGCACTTTGTTAAAGAAGAGTTGTCATGTGAACATTTGACATATAATGTAGTCATGGTTCATTCAATCTTCCTGTATAAATCATATGTCACCACCTGAAATGCTTGTCTAGTACTGTCACACATAATCTGTAAGCATTTCCAGCAACAGTGATTACTGGGAGATTATTCTGAAAAAATTAGACCTTTCCTTGTGAAAACTTTAAATTATGAACAATAATATACCTGCAATATCTGATTCATGTTAACTGCGTGTTCTGAGAACAAAAGTGACTTACTAGACAAAATTAATGTTTTAAATAGATATTCTGTAGCTTTGCTGAGGGAAGTACATCCTTCAGGTTTTGTCTAATCAATGTAAGTAAGCCTTTGGGGTAAGAGTATGTTATGTTATTTTATTGAAATCAATTTAGAATAAAAATAAATTAGCTAGACAAGAATAGGGAAAAGGATGTCTAGATTGTTTAAGAATTTGGAATCTGAGTGCAGGACAGTAAGTACGGGACAATCCATTGCACTAACTACTGGCCTATATAGCCTATGGCAAACTGCAGAGGAATAAATGGATTAATTCCATACTTTTACACTTATTACGAGGTTATACGGAACTCCAGATGCACATAAAGTTAAATACAAGTGTATTTACTTCCTAACTTTCCTGTGACCCTAACCCTTCCTTACTTTACATATAACAAAATAATTCTCTGAATTCAGAGACAATTTTTTCCCCAGATAAAGACCTATAAAACTTACTGGGTTCTCTTGAGGTCATGCAGTTTATCTGTGGACGGAATTTAGCCTAAAGAGGAAGTAAATAGTCTATTTAAAATTGCTTATTTGCAGTCAGTGTTATCATTTTTTTCTGTCTGTTTTGTCCTGTTTGATCAGGATGAAATCTTATTCAATAACTGAAGAATTTCGTTTGATGGTACCTACTTAGCAGCAATTTTAGTTACCTGAAAATACTGGTTATACGCATATTGGAATCTGTTTTTCTGTCTATTCCTCTGAGGAATAGATTTTTTAATAGATTTTTTAAAGTGAAAAATGGCAGTTCTTTAGTGCCTAATTCCCATTTAAAATCAATGGGTAGCTAGATTTAGTTTGTATATTTGAAACTCTCCATCTGAATCTCCAGAAAGAAAGAAAGAAAAAAAAAAAAAAAGGCAGGAAAGAAGGCAGGCAGGAAGGCAGGCAGGAAGGAAGGAAGAAAGGAAAGATGACTGTTTTCTAGGGCTTACTGCTCTCTTCCAAATTAGCCAGTTTACAATATTACTTTGACTTTTAAATCATGAGATGCAAAAGAAAAATGTGTGTACATAGTTAAAAGTCAAAGGTCTTGTACATTACAATTAAAACTGCATAAAGGTGAAAATTTAGTATGACCACTCTGCATACAAGTTCAACCACAGTGAGTAATCATGTAAGGTGAATGGAAAATTGGGTGAAATGAAAGCATGTATGACGTCAAAGATTTTTGCCTGCTTTTCTTTTAAGATGACTCTGGTCTACAGTTTGGGTTTTCTGGTAGGGACAATTCTCTTTTGAGCAACTAAGATTGATATAGATTAGACAACTAATTACAATTCCTGTTTGGAATGTATCATTAATTGTTACTTGCTGATTTCATTTCACTCAGGCTCTCCTGGCATCTTATAACAATTCAAATCTCATTTCGGAGGACACATGGCAATAGGTTTATCTCACAGTAAATTTGGATGGCTTTTTCATCTCTTTAGTTGCCCTCCAGAAATACTTGATCACTATCAGATCAATGAGTTTATATAACCTTGTAATATCAGGATATGTACTAAGTTCTCTCTCAAGGAAATGACAGGAGCTACTTTAAATTGTTTACTATGAGCCATCTGTTTATTCCTTATCATATCTTGTAGCCTTCAAACTTAGCTACTACCCTTGCAAGATGAGCAGCTATTTCCTTATTGAAAATTCATCCTAAAACTGTTCAATCTTTATTAAAAGATTTCATTAGTTTTTTGAGGCCTTTGGATGCATTAATGTGTTAGCAAAGTTCTCTCTGAGAACATTGTTCCAAGAAACTGTGTTCTTACACTATATCATCTAAGCATGACCTAAAAACCTCTAATGGAATCAAGCAGAGTTTTCTTTATCCTTTGTTTGTCTGCGTGAAATTATCATTTCACAAGAATTTGTAGCCTAAAAGGAGAACTAGATAAACTAGTTGACCTTTAATCAAAAACTGCTAAGTTTCACTGAGATCCCAGAATATGAAGTCCAGTTATGTTAGTTAGATTAAGGCACTGCAATCTTCACTTGTACACCTATAGTCCTGCCCTATGTGGGGTAGGGCAGGACTATATCCCTTTTCAATGTGTTGCTCGTTTCAGGTTGTCACTTACTCCTGTATCCCTACCTATTTTACTCCTTTTGTTAGGACAATGTACAGTTCCCCCTCCTACTCCACCTGCTCTGTAAACTTAATCTTTCCCATTCAGGAAAAATGTTTGATCTAAACAATCAACTGCTAATTAGTTTCACACAGTAAAGCGTGTCAGAAGATTACTTAGGAATATTCCCAAATTTTAAAACTATGTAGGACTCTAAAAGCTTTTCGTTACAAGATGTATGTGACGCTGTTAGTGAACATGTACTCGTTGTACATTGCTGATTTTGCAAGTCTGGAGACTCTTTTTAGCAAGACTTACCAATGCAAAGAAGCAAATTCTAACATGTCATCTTATCATCTTATAGAAATCATGATACGCTGCTCTAAAATGGATGGAAGGCATGAATATCCATCCACATGCTCTGGATTCTGATAGCAGGGATAAGAATATTATCATGCATTGTCTGTACCAAAGACCAATCTGGGTGTGGTAGGCTGCTGAGTACCTTTTGAAATCTGGCCACTTCATTCAAATAATTTAAATGGTATCAATTTTCTTTTAAGGTGGTTTGTCCAGTGTCATCTAAAAGAAATGTTAGCACTCCATTTTGTAACTTCCTTTCATTTCATTTAAACTAAAAACATCTATTAAAATAAATAAGGACATAGATGATGGGGTTGTTAAAGGCATAGAAGATGGCTAAAGTTTATTTTAATAATTTCTTTTCTTCTATCGCTAACATTTATGAGTCCTTCTGAAATCATCAAAGAAAAATCTGCTATCCAAGCATTTATTTTCACATAGCTCACACACAATGGCAGTTTTCTGCCTATCCATTGCATGTTTCCCAAGTGTTTAGCAGTTGATTTTTTTTTTCTTTCCTCAAAAGCAAGAAAATCTCTTTTGGAATAGTTCCTTAAAAGACAAGGGATAAGGAGATGTGCAACAATTACAAAGCATATTTTAAAAGTAATGTGCTTTGAAATTGAGAATTTATTCTTTCAAACATTCAGTAAAAATACAAAATACATTGGAAGGAAATAGTATGCCTACAACAATTTAAAAAGATGTCTTCATAGAATCATGGTTTGGGTTGGAAGGAAACTTAAAGATCATCTAATTCCAGCCCACCCGCTATGGAGGGTTGAACCCCCCCCCCCCTAGACCAGGTTGCTCAAAGCCCCATCCAGCCTGGCCTTGAACACCTCCAGGGATGTGGCATCAACAATTTCTCTGGGCAACCTGTTCCAGTGCCTCACCACCCTCTGAGTGAAGAATTTCTTCCCTATATCTAATCTAAATCTACCCTCTTTCAATTTAAAGCCATTTCCCCTTGTCCTATTAGGGCTATGCCATTGTAAAAAGTCCTTCCCCAGCTTTCTTGTAGGCCCCCTGTACTGGAAGGCTCCTATAAGGTCACCCTGGAGCCTTCTCTTCTCCAGGCTTAACAACCCCAACTCCCTCAGCCTGTCTTCATAGGAGAGGTGCTCCAGTCCTCTGATCATCATTGTGGCCCTCTTCTGTACACTTACTCCAACAGATCCATGTCCTTCTTGTGTTGGGGGCCCCAGAGCTGAACAAAGTGCTCCAGGTGGGGTCTCTTAAGACCAGAGTAGAGTTGGGGAGTCACCTCCCTCAGCCTTCTGGCCATGCTGCTATTGATGCAGTCCGGGATATGTTTGGCTTTCTGGGCTGCCAGCACATATTGTCAGCTCATGTTGAGCTTCTCATCAACCAACTCCCCCAGGTTCTTCTCCACCAGGCTACTGTCCGTCAATTCTCCATTTTTCATCCCAGCCTATGTTTGTGCTTGGGGTTGCCCCGGCCTAGATGCAGGACCTTGAACTTGGCCTCATGATGTTAGCAGAACCCCACCTCTCAAGCATGTCCAGGTCCTTCTGGATGGCATCCTTTCCCTTCAGTGTGACAACCACACCAGACAGCTTGGTGTTGCTGGTAAACTTGCTGAGGGTGCACTCAGTGCCACTGTCCATGTTGCTGACAAAGGTATTAAACAGTGCCGGTCCCAATACTGACCATGGCTGAACATCACCCATCCCTGGTCTTCACTTGGACATTGAGCCATTGACCACAACTCTTGGAGTTTGACCATCTAGCCAACTCATTATCCATTGAGTGGTTGTTCTGTCAAATCCATGTTTCTCCAATTCAGATAGAAGGATGTTGTGCAGGGCAGTGTCAGATGCTTTGCATAAGTCCAGTTAGTTCTCCATTAGTGCTGTAACCCCAACATAGAAGGTCAAGATGTTTTTGGGGCATGATTTGCCCTTAGTGAAGCCATGTTGGCTGTCAATAATTACCTCTCTATTTTCTATGTGCCTTAGCAGAGTTTCCAGGAGGATATGCTCCATGACCTTGACAGGCACAGAGATGAAACTGACAGGCCTGTAGTTCCCTGTGTCTTCCTTTTTTCCCTTTTTAAAAATGTGGGTTATGTTTCTCCTCTTCCAGTCACTGCGAACTTCACCAGACTGCCACGATTTCTCAAATGTGATAGATAGTGTCTTAGCAACTTCCCAGGTAACTGGGTCACCTTCCACTTCTGGAGAAGGCCCACTTTTTCCCTACTCTTCCTTTTATCATCAATGTATCTGTAGAAGCTTTTCTTATTGACCTTGATGTCCCTGGACAAATTTAATTCTAAATGGGCTTTGGCTTTCCTAACCTGATCGCTGGCTGCTCAGACAATTTCTCTGTATCCTTCCCAGGCTATCTGTCTTTGCTTCTACCCTCTGTAGGCTTCCCAGGAGCTCCTTGTTCATCCATGAAGACCTCATGGTATTTTTGCCCAACTTTGTCTTTGTTGGGATGCATCACCCCTGAGCTTGGAGGAGGTGATCCTTGACTATTAACCACCTTTCTTGGGCCCCTCTTCCCTCCAGGGCTTTGTCCTATGGTACTCCACCAAGCAGATCCCTGAAAAGGCTAATGCCTGCTCTCTCAAAGTCCAGGGTGGTGAGCTTACTGTGCTCCCTCCTCACTGCCCCAAGGATCTTGAACTCTACCATTTCATGGTCACTGCAGCCAAGGTTGCCCTTGGGTTTCACATTCCCCACCAGTCTCTCCTTGATGGTGAGAGTGAGGTCCAGCATAGCACCTCTCCTTGTATCACTTGGAGAAGGAAGTGACCATTGACACATTTCAGGAATCTCCTGGATTGCTTATGCCCTGTTGTGTTGCCCTGCCAACAGGCGATGAGATGGTTGAAGTCCCCCATGAGGACCAAGGCTTGTGAATGTGAGGCTGCTCCTATCTGTCTATAGAGGGCCTCACTCACTTGGTCTGTAGAAGATCCCCACTATAATGTCACCTGTCCCTGCCCTCCCTTTAATCCTAACACATCATCTCTCTGTCAGCTCCTCAGCTATCCCCAGGAAGAGCTCCATGCACTCCAGCTGCTCATTGACATTGAGGGGGATATCCTCTCCTCATCTCCACTGCCTGTATATATATATATATATATATATATATACACTGAAAGAAAACAGATACAAAAAAAGCCAGTTAAATAAAATGTAAAGTTATATCTGAGAGTGTAGTGCTAAAGACAGAAATCTTTGACATCCGGTTAACAGAATACATTATGATGAGAGCTAATAAAAAATCCAAAACTTCAAGAAAAATGTAAGCCCAAGTGTAAGACAAAGTAAACCTGAGGGAAAGAAGTTTGCATCATAAGATAAATAATAGATTTTTTCATTTTTTTCATAAAATGTTGTTAGGTGACATTTTGAAATCATCTTAATTTTGAATTATTTTAATATCACCCAGTAATGCGTTAAGGAATGCTACCAGTGTCGGTAATGTGGCTCATTCTTTCTCTTCCTCTCCATCACACAAACTCTTTAAAACTTTACAGTGATTATACTGTGTCAGATTCTTTATGTTGGATGACTCCAGCAAGTCTGAAATTAATGTGTGATGTTTAACACTAACAATCCCTCCATTTAGTCAGGAGACTCTAATATAATTTTGTTTGCCATCCCAATAAGCCACTGATTTTTCTATTCCCCAGTGCAAGTTCTTTCTAAAACTGCTTTAGCAAAAATGTGCATTGTGGAATTTCTTTTTATTGCTTCTTGCTATCTTCAAATCAGTCACCTAGCTGACAAGTAAAAAAGGTAATTTTTCCCATCTGCCAAGCTTGCAGATTCACTACATTGTGGATACCTCAGCCTGGGTTCTGGACTTCTCACTTACTACCAGCAGGAATAACAACCCTAAGATCCAAACAGTGCCCTCAATAACTCATGTGTAAACTACTGTGATGATACTTAAGTTTTTTAAAGGTTTAATTTAGGAATGTCAGATCAAACATAGGTATTGCTATATATACATTCTGATCAGAAGAAACTTCTTGCAATTATAATAGAAGAAAGGTGCCCAGACTGACTTTGAGGCTCTGTGTTGAGATTCCAATTCTTAAAAAATAACATTGTGAGCTGCATAGGTTTGATTTTGCATTACAGACAGGCAGTAAATATAAAGTTCCACACTGCCATTTACAGTGAAAACAATATCCACTTAAAGTTCTCTCTTAACTGTGGTTCTGTGACATATTACTGCTTTTCCAGTTGCTGTATTTTAAGTCATACGCATGTAGCATAAGCTACAAAAAATAAACCTGAAATTAAAATGGAATACTGAAGGATTTCTTCTGTTTATAAAAGCAGCAGATTTCATCTTGCTCTCTAATAAGCTTAATTTTTATTGATTCAGGAGAGAGAATGTACCTGTCAAAAGGTCTTTGCAATCTCATCTTACATGACACATATAAGGCATAATTGCACAGGTCATTTTGGTAGCACAGTCTGCCTTTCTGTTGACCAGAATAGACCAATTGCAATGCAAAGTGAGTCTCATTTGAAATCTTAATAGAAAGACTCCTTGTGGAATGTCTCAAAAGACTCACTGGCAGTTGAAGGTGCTTTTTAATCACTGAGAATAAAGACTTCAATCAATATGGTTCAAACTATTTGCCCCAGAGCACTAGAGCAGTGGTTTTCTTCAAAACAGCGTTCACAGCCTCAGGCTCAAGGCCAAGAAAATTTAGCCTCCTGAGTTCCTAACATAATTATTGTTTTCTCTATTATCTTGCAAAGGTGTTAATTTGCCTCCCAGTAATTAACTTCCCTATGTGGTTGTCAGGAAGTTTAATCGATATACCAAGCTGTCATTCCTTCTGAGACTGATACTCCCCACCTCACCCCTGCAGAGGTGTCACTGTTTTAATAAAATTAACAGGTGGGATGTGCAGAATTTCTTCAGAGAGTCAATATCTAAATTGTTCATCTCTGATTCAAAAAATGAGGATATGGCCCATCAGGTCCTGTCAATATAATTGCCTCTATTTCAAACCTAGAAGCATTATATACCTCTTGCTTAAGCAGCACCTGGCAAATCAACCTATTAAAGATTTGCACAGTATTTGCATTCTCAGACACTTTAAATGTTGTGATGATATAGTAATAAGAGGAGGAGCAGAAGGGTTGATCTAATACAATTCTACTTATGTCCACCATGTACAGGACATAATGTAATTCACTTCAAAGCTGGTGACAAACTCGTTCCTGGTGGAATTCCAATCTTCTCTGGCATCTTTGGACTTTATTAAGAGGGATGTCACTCCATGGTCTCACTTTTCTTGTAGGCAATGTTGTCTATTCTGATTGTCTATTCTGATTTGTAGCTTCTTAAATCTTTTTTTTTTTTTTTTGTAACAGCTTAACATTGATTATTTACTTCAGTGCAAGAACATTTTCAGTTCAACTCATTCTCTTTCCTGAACTATCCTTCTGTGACATATTTATGTGTTTATTTGCTTAAACCAGATTTCAAGGTGTAGGAGTTATCAACATGGCCAAGAACAAGAAAGGTAGCTTTTGGGGATGACAAAAGTTATGCCGAAATCTACACATAAGAATTATGTCCTATGCATTATGTGCATTTACAGTACTATAGAATGATAATAGCTAGCACTAGATAGAAATTGGAATGTCCATGCTGCAGGAATATTTGTATAACAAAAAAACTATTAAAATGATCAAAATGTTCACAAAGAAATCCAAAATAACCCATGATTCAAAACAGATATATTTCTTGAGATTTTTTTTTTTGTTTGCAATTAATTGCAAACAAACAATTGCAAAGAATGCCCAATGGAAGGGTAGTGATATGAACAATTTGAAAGGAGCAATTATTCAAAATCACACCAAAAAGAATAACAGGACGAAGGAAAGATCCTTTATAAGTTGGGATTTACAGAGACGGCTGTTGGAGTTCACCTTGTGGGTTTCTGAAAAGCGAATTCACAGTCAAAGTCACATTTAGACTGAGAATAAGATATCAGTCTTTTCTTAATTACAGGAAATCTGGGCCCTTTCTGCTCTCAGCAGAGTAGGGAAAATTATCTGCTGCCTAGTAAAACCTCAGAATTTCTCCTTGATTTGCAGGATGATATTCTAACTATACTGACACCTTTAACTCTACAAAGTTTTCCTTTTTATCTGTGCACCAAGAGGGGTTTGTAACGGGAGTATCTAGACTTTCCTGTTCCAGTAAAATTAGTTCCATTTTAACATTTGCATATGATTCCTAAGAAATTACACTAATGAAGGACCAGAGGATCTCTGTTCCCCACCAATCACACCTTTAACTGTGCTGATACTTACCCCCGTTATCTCCTCTTTGCAAAGCCTAGGGTTTAGAGTATCTATCCCTGCAGCAATCTTCAATTCAAAAAAGAAAGCCAACAGGAAGAACAAACAAACAGAAGCCCCTAGCCCACTACAAGAATCATAAAAATTTGCTTCTCTTGAGACTTGCAAAGCAGTTAGATTGTACCAGTTCAAACAGCCTCTCCAATATTAAATGTTGAGCTTCTCTCCTTCATATGCAGTCCATATTGCCAGAGCAGATAGATTTCATTCCTTATCTTTGTCCTTCAGAAAGTTCAAAAAAGAGTTAATTTACTTTGGAGAAGTAAGTGTTTTAATTATAGGGAAAGCTAAATGATTTATCCTTTAAATCTGGATAAACTGGAAAACTAGAGAAAAGGAAGGAAGGAAGGAAGGAAGGAAGGAAGGAAGGAAGGAAGGAAGGAAGGAAGGAAGGAAGGAAGGAAGGAAGGAAGGAAGGAAGGAAGGAAGGAAGGAAGGAAGGAAGAGAAAGAAAGAGAGAAAGAGAGAAAGAGAAAGAGAGAAAGAAAGAAAGAAAGAAAAAGAAAGAAAGAAAGAAAGAAAAAGAAAGAAAGAGAAAGAAAGAAAGAAAGAAAGAAAGAAAGAAAGAAAGAAAGAAAGAAAGAAAGAAAGAAAGAAAGAAAGAAAGAAAGAAAGAAAAAGAAAGAAAGAAAAGAAAAAGAAAGAGAAAGAGAAAGGAAAATAAAGAAAAGAAAAAGTTTACTTTTCCTATATTTTCTGTGAAGAAATAAGGTGGTTTTAAAGCCACAGTGTTATGCTTCCTTCAGTTGGATTAGTTTCAAACATATATTTCTTGGATCACAGCTGTTACTTCTCTGACAAATTAAGTAATGTATCACGAACAACTAAAATTCATTGCAACATAAAAACAAATATATGTTCATTTTAGTACTTTGTTTTCTCCAGGCTTTTGAATCACAGTGGGCTATTTTAAAAATCATATGTCTTTTATAAATCTCTTTAATAATATCTACACAATATTGAGGCAGCACTTTATTGAACAGCAACCGGATCCAACTGTTAGAAATGTAGGCCCTATTGCTTTTTATTCTCTCAGACACAGCTTTGTGGTTTGAGGTTTCAATTTGTAGCTGATGCTGGTATTTGACTTGCTGTAATATTTATTGCCCTGGTAACAATTAAAAACATTGTTATGGGAAAGTAATTATATTACTATGGTCATATTGTTAAGGAGAAACTTTTTTTTTTTTTTTTTTTTTTTCACATACAGTCCTGTTACATAAAAGTTGTAATAAGCTGTTGGGGTTTATGAGATTGTTGCCATCAGAAGTCTCGCTCTTCACATTAATTGCAGCTATCACTGTGGACTCCAGGGAGGATGCAGTTGCCTTGAGCCACAGGCAAATTTATTATTATTACTTTTATTACATGCCAACAATTAAATTTGGGGTCTATTGTGCTAAGTGCCCTGTAAAGATATAATAAGGGACAGGCTCTTCTCTGAAGAACTGGCAATCTAAACAGAAGACTGTTGAGACATAGAAGGCATAAAGAGTTATCTACAAAATATTATGAAATACTGAGGCAATTCTTTTGAAGAAAAACAATCCTTCAGTAATTACAAAGTAATACATTTTTGCCAGAATACAGGAAAACACTTTGACATTTTTGAAATAATTATTCATTTTGTCATTTCTGACTTTATAACATTTATCGTATAACATGAAATTAAATGTTGACATATAAATGTAAAATTTCTGTTCTGTCAAGGTGAAGTATTTTGACTGATTCAAAGCAAAGTAAATCAAGAAAACCTTTCAATGTTCCTTTCATATCATTTTAGAGAAATCAGAGATACTTGAAGAATTTCTTAAAATTTCAAAAAATTTAGGTTTCATTCTGATTTTGAAATACTAAAAATCCTATCACAAAATGGATTTCTATGCTCTGTGCAGATCTACTTAAGAGCCTTCTTTGCTGTGAAACAGCTATAGCAGCTTTCATTAACTTTTGTATGAAATTAATTGGTAGTCTTCTCCCCAGTTTCTAGCCTACAGCAAAAATAAACCAGTAGTTGTATTAAAATAGTAGGTTTATTTAAAACATCAGCAGATAAGGTCAGCCATCAGAGTTGGCCAGGCTGTACCCACATGCAGGCACCAAAAAGTAGTGGGTAATGGTATTTGGAGACCTTCCTTCCTGTAGAGGAAAGGTATTTGGAGACTCCTTTCCTCCTCTTCTGTTGACTTGACCTGCTTTCTGGGGAGATTTGGTGCTTGCTGGGGGTTTTGATCAAGGATGTTGAGGAGAAACTTCTGAGGCTCATTTGGCTCATTTATTATTATCTCTTGTTACTCATCCATGTGAGCACTGACAAGACTGCCAAGGGAGACCTATTGCATATCAGGAGCGCCTTCATGGTTCTGGGGGTTGAGCATAGGCCCAAGGGATATCTTCTTGGTCCTGTTAAGTAAGGGGAAAGATTTGCATTGAAATACATTGTGCCGGGCGACAGTAAAAAGAGTAATGATAAAACAGGAAGAAAGGATATGCTTCAAATATGTCTAATCAAAAGGACTCACCCCATGAAGTGAGTAGGACAAACCAGAACTATGCATGATGTCACAGAGGTACGACATTGTTAGAACAGAAGAGACAGGTTGGGGCAGCTTGCCTCACTGCAGTGCTGTGAAAGATGGATATGTGTTCATGAGGAAAGACAAGAGACGATGAAGGTAGTTTTCCTCTATGTTAAGGAGCAGATTGGATGTATGGAATTCTGCTACTGGATGGACAACAGAGCTTCTTACCCTGCTTGTTGGTCAGGGTTGGAGGAGAGGCCAGCAAGGGTGACATTGTGTGTTACAACAACATTGGGTGTGTTACAAACCATCTGGTCAGGGTGAAAAAGTAGATGAAACCTTCTTTTAGTATCTGAAGGATGTATCTGGATCACAGATCGTGGTTTTCATGGGGGTCTTTAATCCTCCTGACATCTGCTGGAAGGTCAACACTGTGGGACACAAGCAGTTAAGGAGGTTTCTGGAGGCTATAGAATCACAGAATCGTAGAATATCCCGAGTTGAAAGGGACCCACAAGGATCATTGAATCCAACTGCTAGCTCCACACAGGTCTACACAAAAATTCAGACCATGTGACTAAGAGCACAGTCCAAACACTTCTTAAACTCGGCTTGGTGCCGTGACCACGTCCCTGGGGAGCCTGTTCCAGTGCGCGACAACCCTCTTGGTGAAGAACCTTTTCCTGATATCCAGCCTGAACCTCCACTGTCGCAGCTTGACTCCATTCTCTTGAGTCCTATCACTGGTCACTAAAGAGAACAGAATGATGCCTGCCCCTCCCACTCCCCCTTGTGAGGAAGCCATAGGCTGCAATGAGGTGTCCCCTCAGCGTCCTCTTTTCCAGGCTGAACAGGCCAAGTGACCTCAGCCACTCCTTGTATGTCTCCCCTCTAGGCCCTTCACCATCTTTGTAGCCCTTATAAGTATCAGGGATAACTTCTTGATACAGATACTGGATGGGCCAAGAGCGGTGACACAGGGCTGGATTGGCTGGATTAACAAAAAAGTGCTGTTTGGGGATGTGATAATGGTAACCTTGGCTGCAGAGGCCATGAAATAGTTGTGTTCAGGATCCAGAGAGGAGTGAGAAAGGAGAGCAGCAGATTGCACACCTGTGCTTTGGGAAAACAGACCCTAATTCTAGGAAATGGTAGATGGGATCCCCTCAGGGGCAGCTCTGAAGAGAAGGGATCTCTGGAAATCTGATGGGGCTTTAAGTACAGCAGCCTTCAAGTGCAAGAACTGTCCATCCTGCCATTCAGGAAAATAAGTACATGTATCAGGGGACTGACTTTGTTAAACTTGGAACATGAGACAGTGCTCCAAAGGAAAAAGGCAGTATACAGAAGATAGAAACAGGGACAGACTACCAAGAAACAAATCAGAAACACAGAATGGACATTTAGGGATGGTGATAGGAAAACCTGGAATCTATGTTTTCAAGGGTTGCCAAGAGCAACAAGAAAATATTCTATAGTTACCTTAGTGATAAAAGACTGAACAAGTAAAACCTGGGCTTATTTCTGAATAGACTGGGTGATTTAGAAGTTATTTGTTTCAGCATAAACAGATGAGGCAGAGATACTCATCACCTTCTTTGTCCTCGGTCTTCATCAGCAAATATCCTATGTCCCTGAGCTTACTGAAGGAACTCAAGGAGGAGAGGAGCTACCAGCAGTTGATGAGGACTGAGTCAGGGCTTATTTGAGAGAATTTGGTCCATACAAGTCCATGAGAATAAACTTGCTGTATCTATGGCTTTTGACAGAGCTGGACAATATCCCTGTAACTCCACTCTGTTAGTTTTGAAAGATCATGGAGACTAAGGAAGATTCCTGATGACTGGAGAGAGGCAAATGTTACACCTAACTTGAAAAAAGTCTTTTCAGACTAAGCCAGGGAATGACTGACTGATCAGCTTCACATTGGTCCCTGGGAATACCATGGGCTGAGTCCTCTTGGAGCACATTTCTGGAGACATGAAGGAGAAGATGACTGAGTAAATCATGTCTGACCCCCTGATCATGTCTATGATAAAATAATGATATATGGGTAAGGGAAGAAAAATAGATGTTATTTACCTCAGCTTTAATAAGGCTTTTAATGTGGAATCTGTCCATGCAACCACATTTTTACCCACTTATTTGTCCTTCCAACCAGACTACATTATCTTAACCTGGATGCCAGAATGCTGTGGGAGACAGAGTGGGATTACTGGGTCATATATCCTCCCTGAAGGACAGTAGCAAGTGGAATCCTGTAAGAATATCCCAGAACTTGTTCTGTTTGACATCTCAATCAATGACCTGCAGGCAGCATTCGAGTGCCTGCTTATCAAGCTTACAGATGATACCAAATTGAGGGGATTGGTTGGTGGGGGAATAGTAATGAGCTGACATGATCAAGAATAGGGCAGCTATCCAGGGGAACCTCGACAAGCTGGAGGAGTGAGCTGACAGCAGCCTGATGAAGTTCAAGAAGAACAAATACAAAGCCCTGACTTGGGCAAGAAGATCTCCAGCAATAAGCAAGGTTAGGCCTGCTTGTCTGGGAGCAGCACTGTGGGAAAGACCCTGGGGCCCAGGTACAGTGAGTGGAGAGGACTACACAGTGCCTTGGCAGCACTTAGGGCAGCAACATCCTGGATGGCATGAACAGGGGCAAGGCCAGGAGATCAAGGTAGGAGCCCCCTCTGCTCAGCACTCATTAGACCATGTTCAGATACTGCATCCAGTTTTGGGTCCTCCATTATAAGAAAGGCATTGTTGCCTTTCTTATACTGGAGCAAGGCCAGTGAGGTCCCTAGGGTGCTCAGTGTTGGAGCACCTGCTGTTGGAGGAGAGGGTTGTCCAGCAGGGGTAGGGAGGCTTTGGAGGGTCCCACAGAAGCTGCATTGCCTGCAGGGAGGTGATCAAGAAGATAGAGTCAGGTTCTGCATGCTGAGAGAAAACAGGTATAAGAGAGGTTCAGACTGGAGAAACTTTTTCTTCATGAGGGCAGCTGAGCTTTAGTTATGTAGAGAGGTTGTTCTGTCTCCATCCACAGAGGCTTCCATGACCTAACTGGATTAAGCCTTCAGCCACCTGGTCTGATGTATAAATTGACTGGCTTGGAGATCGCATCCAAATTGGATTAACCTCTGATTCTATCTTTATAATTTAAGAAGGCAGATGGCTTCCCAAAGCAGCAGTTCTTTGTAAAGAGTAGAGGTCTTTTACAAGTAATTCTCATCATAATCAAAGCTACATAGAGCATGGATTCACTTCAGCAAATTTGTATAAATCACTATCATTTGGACTAGCATGTAAGGCTATAATATATAGTATATACTGTAGTATATATTATCACACCCTTCTTTGTAAAGCACTAGTCAATTTTTGACAATTTGCCTTAAGCCCATTATAATGTTTTGTTAGTGAAAAAGCATAACAGTTTTTAGCCATGAAGTATTACACAATTCTAGACTGTGATCGCAGAATCGCAATACCTTTAGAACAAGTTAAGCTCTATAGAAAAAGAGGATGTATATATAAATATGAATGACAGCTGCATAGATTTTACAAAGTTTCAGTGTCAGAAATGCTATCAAGCTAAAAATGCAATCAAACTAATGAACACACATCATTTTATTCATTATAAAGTTTGTCAAAGAATTTTAATTATCATTCTTGAATAAATAAGGAAGAAAGCATGTCATTAAAATGTCATTTAGAGAAATGATAAAATAGTCCATTTCAATTGCTATCTAGTGATAGATTTTGAAATAATAATGATATATAAAGTGGTTTTCTCCTATAGACATAATTTTACTGAGCTTTTTTAAATGGAAAAACTGCTACAGTCCAAATTTTTATCCATAAGCCTATTATCAATAGTATGTCTCTGTCAATCAAGATTTTTTAAACTGGCCAGGCAAAATACATTTTCAGTTATTGTATGGCTCTTTTAACTCAGTAAATATTTTTGCCTTTTCCACATTTGAATATTGGTTGAAGAAATGAAACTTAAGTTCAGGCTGCACTATACAATCCACAATTAAACAGGAATATATATTTACTGAAACGTTATGTTTTCATTTGCAATACTAAAAGCCCTCATCAGAGAGGCTGACAAGTCTTTGGCAGGCAACTCCAAACACACAGAAGGCAGCCCTAGGGAGTTCTAGTGAACAGAGCATGAAAAGAGTGACAAGGAGAGCAATTTGTGAGGAAGGGTGCATGGGAAGGGCCATACACCCTGCTTGTTGACCCTTGAAGCTACAGTAATTGTTGCCCAGACAGGATGGTGGGCACTCAGAGTAATGGCTGCAGCTCCAGGTGGGGTGTTTACTCTACCTACCCCAGGGCTGGCTGATGCTTCCACCCAGAGCTGCTGAAGGGGGAGGCTGCAGTGCAGACCTCAGGCTGCTGGAAGTGCCTAGACCTTCCTCTTGTGGCAGGCACAGGCAGCAGACCTGCCTGCAAAAGGTGTGCCCAAGGTGGAGGATTTCCTGCAGCATGTGATTGAGCTGCAGGAGGTGGTGAGAAGGCTATGCAACATCAGGAAAACTGAGGAGGAGTTAGGTGATTGCAAACACAGTCTGAAGTGGGCCCACAGGCAGAAGCCACCCCTCAAGACCACACAGAAGGGAGTGATACCGAAAGCATAGAAGAATGGAAGCTTGTTGTGGTTTAACCCGGCTGGCAGCTAAACACCACACAGCCGTTCGCTCACTCTCCCCCCTCCCTCTCTGGGATGGGGGAGAGAAACGGGAAAGTGAAGCCGGTGAGTTGAGATAAAGACAGTTTATTAAGACAGGAATATAATAATAGCAATAATAATAATAGTGATAATGATAATAGTATTAATAATAATAATGTGTAAGAAACAAGTGACGCACCATGCAATTGCTCACCACCCGCTGACCGATGCCCAGCCTATTCCCGAGCAGCCGGCCCCCCACCCCGGCCAGCCACCCCTATATATTGTTTAGCATGACGCCAGATGGTATGGAATACCCCTTTGGCCAGTTTGGGTCAGCTGTCCTGGGTCTGTCCCCTCCCAGCTCCTGCTGCACCCCCAGCCTGCTCGCTGGCAGGACAGAGCGAGAAGCCGAAAAGTCCTTGGCCTGGTGTAAACACTGCTCTGCAACAATTAAAACATCAGCATGTTATCAGCGCTCTTCTCACCCTAATCCAAAACATAGCACCCTACCAGCTACTATGAGGAAAAATTAACTCTGTCCTAACTGGAACCAGGACAATGTTGTCAGCCTGGATTTTAGCGAAATGTTTGACACTGTTTCCCACAGTAGTCTCCTGGAGAAACTGGCTGGTCATGGCTTGGATGTATCTAGTTTGGGGTGGGTGAAGAACAGGTGGGATGGTTGGGCTCAAAGAGCCATAGTGTTCAGTCCAGCTGTCAGCTGGTCACCAGTGGCATTCCCCAGGGCTCAGTCTTGGGAAAAGTTTTAACATTTTTATAAACAATCTGGATGACGGGATTGAATGCACCCTCAATAAATTTGTGAATGCTGTATTAGGTGAGACTATCGATCTGCTTGAGCACAGGAAGGCTCTGCAAAGGGATACGGGTAAGCTAGATAGATGGGCCAAGTCCAACTGCATGGCATTCAACAAGTGTCAGGTCCTGCATTTAGGTCATAACAACCCTATGCAGTGGCATAGGCTGGGGAAAGAGTGAGTGGAAAGTTGCCCTACAGGAAAGGCCCTACAGAGGCTGGCTGACAGCTGGCTGAACGTGAGACATAAGGACATGTAGTCGAGAAGGTCAATGGCATGATGGTCTGCATCAGAAATAGTGCTGTCAGCAGGACTAGGGAAGTGATTGTTCCTTTGTATGTGGCACTGGTGAGATTGCACCTTAAATATTGTGTTCAGATTTGGGCCTCTCCCTATAAGAAGGATGTTGAGTTGGTCGAGTGTGTACAGAGAAGAACAAAGCTAGTGAAAGGACTAGAAAGCAAGACATACGAAGAGCAGCTGAGGGAATTGGGATTGTTTAGTCTAGAGAAAAGGAGCCTGATGAGAGAGAGACCTCGTTGCTCCTTACAACTACCTGAAAGGAGGTTACAGCGAGGAGAGTGTCGATCTATTTACTCAGGTGAAAAGTCATAGCATGAAAAGAAATGGTCTAAGGTTGCACCAGGGGAGGTTTAGATTGGGATTAAGAAGAATTTTGGGGTGACCAAACATTGGAATGGGCTACTTGGGGAAGTGGTGGAGTCCCTACCCCGGAGGTATTTAAGAGATGTGTGGATGTGGCACCGAGGAATATGATTTAATGATAGGACTAAATAGATCAGGTTGATGGTTAGACTTGATGGTCTTGAAAGTCTTTTCCAACCTAATTGATTACACGATTCTATAGCGTTGGCTCGCCAGAAACATTTCTGGAGGGTGGCTTAAATTTATACTAATTTACTTCATTGCAAAACAATTTCCTTCTTAACATATCACCAAATGCAAATTATTTTCAAACTCTCTATTTTGCTCTACGTTCTTCTAAACTGTCTGTAGATCAGCCCTTGTCTTAATTTCTTCACATGTACTTGTATATTGTCATTCATTTCAGCCATAATACAGAACCAACATAAAAAAAAAAAAGACAAAGAATACTGTATACATATATACATATATCTCATTAGAAATCCATATCAAATTGCAGTTTTCACATTTACCAGGGGAGTCAAGAATTTTGATCTTACCTAAAGGGCATTATTGAGACCTCCCTAGATAGAACCTGTAGCTTAAAGGCAGAATGAGCTACTGTTTTATACCCTCCTGCTCATGTTATTCTGATTGCAGAAGCCAAGATTGTTCCCAGCCTTTACACAGAGTGTGCCTTGGGCTGTGAGGAAAAAATCACTGTAATACCCGTAGATTAGAGAGAGAATTTTTATTATTTTATTTTATTTTTTTAATTGATAGGAGAAACAGTGGCTATCATATCATAAAAGAAAAAAAAATATTTGAATTTGTTCTGTTTATGCAACAGCCAATGGGAGGAGAAAGTGCAGTGATATGATGTGGCATTTTATTGCCAGCATTACATTGCATGGTCAGATGTTAGCCTGTGGTACCATCATTAACCTAGTGTTTTGGAATCCAGGCTGGTATAATTGTGTTGACTTCCAACATCTTTCCAAAGATCTTCCAAAAGGGATCTTAGGAAACAAGCTAACACAGAACATTTTGATATTCTGAAAAAAGTTCCAAAAATCACTTGGTCTCAGCTGAAATGAAAAGAGAAGTGCACTATGGTCTCATAGACATGAATGGTCTTGTGTAGGTCTTGTAATTCATCATATCAGGGATATGAAAAATATCTAGAGCAAAGGAATCAAGGGTCCTGCTCTCCTCCAACATACAGAACAGGCATCATTTTTTCCTTGTAGCTGGGCATTGTCAGGTCCTTTGATGAGGCTTATTGCATTTTTCTAAGTCTTTGCTTGCTCTGTCTGCAGAACGTTAATCAAAGCATTCACCAGTGTGCCCTGCTCTGATACTGAATAACACTGAGAACCCAAGTTACAAGCTAAATAGTTCTAGGTATTTATTACAGCCTAAATGTGCCCGATATTCATCTGATTGCAGCAATAATGTTAGCTTCCATTGTGATATTTTACATTTATGCTTTGCTACTGAAATATGGTAAGTCATTTCAATCTACACACCACTAATACAAAGAAGATATAGCTTGCAGAAAGGGGGGAGCAAAAAGCAGACATGACCAGCTATAAATGAAACAGTTAAATAAACTTGTTTGATCAATCACTGCATCTGTTTTATATTTTTCCCATTATCTGAAGTTATTAATATGAAAAATGGTATTCTGTGTGCATTTGATAGCCACCTATGTGAAAATAAATTAGAAAGTGCTGAAATCATATCATATGTGGTATCAGGTATCATGTTTTAACAGTATCAATTTGTATGGCCACCAGCACGGTAGTACTGGCTGTTAATCCTCACAAATGGCTGGTATAATGTGTTGATTAGAATGTAATAGTTTAATCATCTCTCAATAGTAGGAGTTCATGTTGTAGTTTCACAGATCATGAAATGTGTCTGTTTAAGATATGAGCACATTATCTTTCCTTTCCTTTCCTGTCCTTTTTTTTTTTTCTTTTTTTTTTTTTTTTCAGAAGGCACTATCTAACCATGCTCATTTTATCTCTGTCTCTCCACCTGCATTGTGGTGCTCATTACCATGATCATACAGGGCACAGGATGATGTTTATTACAGGAAGGAAAAGGAGCATTTTCTTGTTGGAAATGGTTTTTCGTTGCAAGTTAAAGACTGTAAACCCTCCTTATCACTTCTAAACACTGCATCTGATTAGTTGTTAGCTGTAGAGCTTATTACCATTGTGCAAAGGACAGCAAATAGACAGTGTTTCTTAAATAAATTAATACAGAAATATGGAAACTGAAAAGGCATATTCTGAATACATTCTCTCCTCTGTGATTTTATTTATTTATTTATTTATTTATTGGTCATCATGACACTGAGTTTAAGTAAATATACCAGTGTCTCAGAAGAACAGAAGAGAAATTAGAAGTTAATGATTAAAACAGGTATTCAGGAAAGCAGCTTTTGGATCTGATCCTCCCTGGGTGTATTAGTACACTCCTCTGAAGCCAGTAGAGCTTAGCTGATTTATACAAACTGCAGATCGGAGCTTTGCCAAAGGACATACTTTGAAACAGTTCAGTTAACCTTATTTATTTATTTATTTATTTTTGATACTAGTTTCATAAATTTGAAAATGCACTCCTCAGGCTTGGAAGGCACTACCAAACCAATGAGACTGTGCCTTCTTCTGACAAACCAAACAACCCTCTCACAACATCTGTGCACGCCTTGAAGCACAAGGCTTCTTGGGATGTGTTGTGCAAGGAGACTAAGGTGTAATTGTCACTTTGTCACTTAGGTTCTCCCAGAATTACACCAAAAGACAAAGAGCTGCTCATTTGGTAAAGCAGAATTTGTCAAATACTTCTATTAAATCGAATAATTAAAGTAAAAATACATACTTAACTCTTTTTGAATAGGGAATAAGAACCACTATCTTAGATAAAATTAGGAAAAGGATCAGGAAGAGGCGAAGGGTAAGAGTTAGGCTTCAAATACTTCATAAAAGAAACAAACAACTCCTTAAGACCCTTAATTTGCACCCAGGGACAGCAGGGGGGCAGTGGTGTTGACCTCAAGTGGAGAATAGTAGAAAGCTATTATCCAAAGAGGAAGGCAAGGCAAGAAAATGAATAACACATTGCCAAGGAGGTTCCAAATGCATTATTAAAACCAGCTTATTAGCTATTAAATCCCCCTTTTTGCCCCTTGCTTTTCATTTTGTACCTTCCTGAAGACCTTTCAATACCATTTTTCTTCCAGTGAATCATAATCCATCACAGAAAAATCTACGCCAAAAAATAAATGTTTTGTTTCATCATGGACCTCCGTCCCTCTGAATATGGAAAATCAACATTTGATGTTTTTGTTTTAGTATTGCTACTAAAAATGTAATTATCTTTCTACTTTAAAACAGTTAAAAAGTTCAATTCCAAAATTGCAAAAGTTCCTTTGAAAATTTTTGAAGTTTGAGAACAATCAAAAAAGAAGTTAATTTTTGCTGCAAAAATAGCTACATAATTAAAGTCTATTAAATTTTACCTTTTTTTTTTTTTTTTTAGATGAATTCAAATTATTTATGAAGAGGCTGCCTATGAATTATTTCTTGAACACATCTACTGTAATGCATTTGTGGACAATGGATTCTAATTTTCAACGTCGCTATGAGCAACTAGAAAACAGCATGAAGCAGCTCTTCCTCAAGGCACAGAAAATTGTTCACAAGCTCTTTGGCCTTAGTAAGAGATGCCATAAACAGCCACTCATCCGCATGCCAAGGCAAAGGTAAGAAAACCTGAGAAACTCATAGTATTGTCTAATGCTAAAATATCCTTAATGGCATGGAAGTGGGAACGTACAATATGCTGTGTATGTACAGCATACAGTCTTTATCTTTGTAGGAGTTGAACAATCCCAGCCTTCAATATTTTTCTGTTCATGCTTTCCTAAATGTGATGGTAAAGATCAAAATAAAACCTGATTTGTATGCTATTGTGTTTTGTCAGGCAACTTAAAAATATCATGAGCATACAGATTCATCCCATTTGGTTTACCGCTTTTTTACAGAATTGTATTTTCAGTGGAACTTGGCCAATTGTAACAGTGCCAAATAATTGTATACAGAATACTCAATACCTATTCTGAAGCAAGCATAGCTATTTTAAGAACTTTCCAGGTCATTATACAGTGTATACTACATAGTATTGATTTCTTGTCTCATTCGTCAGATACGAATTAGATTTGAAAGGATGCCTAAGGAAAGAAAATGTGTTTTAGCTCTGCTTAAAAACAGAGAGAACCTGAAAGCTACCTAGTCAAATCTATATTAACATAAAGTGGTTATTGTTGATTGCTGATCGAAAATTACTTTATTGAAATTAGTGAAATGACACAGAGTAAATCTGAAATGAGTGAGCTTTTAGGGAAATTATTTTTCTGAGCAAAAGCATCATGGACTTATTCCAGTGACTCCTGAATTTAGCACTTATCTCCATCAGTTTTGAAGAAATCCAGTTTAGGTTCAGTGTTCCAGAACTGCCAGGGGTACTTTACTCTCCCTTTCTTTCAGCTCTGCTGGAGCTCCATCAATTTCCCCTTGCCTTTTGGTAGCACACAGCTAATCCAATCTCTTTTCCTTTCTTTCTTTCAGAAAGAGGTAGCCATTATGGCTCTCATGTCTTTTTTTTTTTCTTTTTTTTTTTTTTCCCACATATTGTGATCTGCTTTGTGATCTGCTAGTTGAAACAAAAATATGTATGTATGTTTGCTTTTTGGAGTCATTTCATAACTATAAAACATTCCACTAAGAAAGGTTATATAGTTACTACAGAAGGAGACTGGAATGTGATGACATAATGATGATCAATAGATAGCTCAAAGATCAATGTTAAAGGCAGGTTTGGGAATACTTAGCCAGTGGGATACATTTACTAAAAGAGAGCATTTTCAAAGGATGGATTCCATCAGCCTATCTGGGAAAATTACCTTCTGACATCAAGGCTTTTATGGCTGATAAGAAAAAGCTTTAAAGTAAGAAGTGAGGAGGAAAGGCCAAAAGAAACTGATTTAATTTCCAAAACTGGTTAGAAAAACAAACAAACAAGAAATAACTCAGAAGGAGATACAGGGGTGGATAAAGGATTCAGTAGGGAAAACAGGGATGGTGGGAAGAATACAAACAGAGGTCATGACAGAATAGCGTTCAGGTACTTCTAGTGATGACAGTATACTTAATCCAAACACCATGCTGTGTTTGTCTGCAAGGAACTGCTAACAGGCAAGCAGTAAATGAATAGGAAAATCCTAAGGAATGCAATGGAGAAACATGAATTATCTCTCAGGCTATAAAGGACATTTCAACAGAAAGGGAATTGAATGAAAGAGCAAAACTAAATACTACTTTTTCTTGAGTTTGAGGGAAGACAGAAGTAAAAGCAAAAAACAGCTTCATGTGCTGTGTGATATTAAAGACTCCAACAAAAACAAGAAGGGAGAATTTGAACAAAATGTAATAATTTCTAAAGGATTTCCAAACAACTCATTTGGATTAGTGTTTGGGTCCTGCTATAGAGAGTTAAGTGTGAATTGTTTTATGTAAAGAGAGATTAGAGAGAGTTAATGGAGGTATAAATACTATTTAAAATTCTATTTTATAGATACTTGTCTTTTCAGATATAGATTAAAAAGCCTTCAGTTTTTAATAAAGATCATGATGCTGGTGGTGAGTAAAACAAAGCAACTGTGGTAATGTTTAATTTTACACTGCATTTCACAAGTCAATAGATGATATATACAAAAGATTTTTAAACGAACATGTTGAAAGTGAAAGCTGGCTTTCTATTTCATGAAGCTGGGAGTTATGTCCTAAAAGTTTAATTTAATTCATGAAAACTTTCTGTAAGACTGAGTTTTATAGGGATTTATCTATGTCGTCTGCCAGAAATCGTTTTGTCACAGTTGAAGGAGCTCCTACATAGAGTCAAGGTTATAATTCATTACTGAAAATACCCATCTTTCTGGCCTTAGAATTTGTTACTGAACACGAAAAAATTGTTGCTTGATTTTTATTTTTATTTTATTTTATTTTGCAATGGTATTCAATTAATCTGTTAGTCACGGTTGCTTATAACTTTATCCATATTTCCTGAAAATAGCCCCTCAATAATGCTAAAATAATGCTGAAACTAAATTATGTTTATATATTCATTTTCTAATCCTTGAATGAAAATAGCATTGAATCATCTCCTGGCATCATTGTTCATGGTAGAAGAGGGTCAGTTAACTTGCAAGTTAAAGATACTACATTTGCCTGTCTCTTTTTAAAAGACAGTTTGTATTCTTCAAATAGAATAATGTGTAAATAGTTTTCTTTCAGTCTGCACTAGCAATTAGAACAATGTCTTATTTACTGCAGCACTTTGGTATACACATAGGATGGGAACAGGATTACTATTTTTATTTTATTCTGCTCATTACAAAGCTTTTTAAGTTCCGGATATTCTTCACAGATTTTAAGCTTTCTTTCATTACCATGAAATGGATCATTATTCCTCTTTCTGAAAGTCAGATCATGCCAAGATACATCACAAGTCTATGTATTTGCATTATAAATTGTTACAGCACAGTTCAGCGTAACTTTTAAAATTCACCTCAATTAATCAATACACTTCAATAATCATTGAAGTATTTACTGGTTGTCTAAGTTCAAAGAAAAATACCTATTCAAAACCAACAAGGACTACAGAAATTCTACAGAAATTGCTATGTGGATAATCTGTTCTCATGTTGCATATAGGGGTGATAGAACGATAAAACATTCCATTTCAAGAAAGTAAGGAAAAAGAACAAAAACAAAAACAAAAACAAAAAACAAGGTTAAAAGAAATGTATTTGGAAAGAGAAATTTTTGATTTTCTCTGAAAGACCACTACCAGGGTGATCTAATGCCTCCACAAACTTGAGGCTCTGCTGTTTCAAAAGGTTCAAGAGATTATTACTAACATGCTCTCATTGCATTTACGTATCAGCCTTAAAAACTTGAAATACAATATGCTTATTGTGTTTGCTTTGCCAGAGTCCACTGTACGCAGCAATTGTTATTCCACTAGATGGCCAGATCTTGCTGCAGTTTTTATACAGGAAGATTGTTGAAACACCGCTAGTGGCACAATACATTTCGCTTTGCAGGAATCAGTAGATGGTGTAAAATGTACATTAGAGTGTTCTTGAATCATTGCTAGCAGTTCAATATATTTTGCTCTATAGGAATCAAGGTGTTGTGTAAAACTGTATTTCTGCACTAACACCATCATGAATACTTCTGTACTGAGACTATGATGCTTAATTAATAATTGTAAATCTTTGGAAGCAGTTTGCATATGGTATCTGTGCTCTAGTATATCTAGCCTGAGAAAAGGAATGACACAACCCTAAAGTTAGTCCAAGGTTTTGACTCTGTTAGTGTCTTTCTCAAATGTGGTGAGAAAGTGTTGCCCTGGGATCTGTGTATATTTCATCTCATGTTAATGTCACCTTTGGATTGCATCTCCTCATTTTTCAAAGACAAAACAAATGGAGGAAATAGAGAAATATCAATTTTACATAATTGGCTTTATATTTTAATAGTCCATATACATCACTCTAGTTCACATATAGCAATGGGAAGAGGTAAAACAGCCACCTAAATTGTGGTTATATATTTGTCAGCGTGTTTTGGGGAGTGAAAGTGGGTTTAGTTTCTGTTTTGGTTAACACAGCAGTAAGATTTCTTTTAAAATTTAATGACTATATACTCAGAAGCTGAAAATCAAAGGAAGAGATGTGATCTTACCCATGAAATGCTATCAGTGTAAATTCTGACATGAATCAGAGCTGAGGGCAAGCAGGCACTTGAATCTGTCCAAATTAGGGAACTGGAATGATAAAATTGGCAGATTTATGTTTAAGAGTGTAAAACAAGTATAAACTGTGCTGAAGGAGAAAAAGAATCTTCACTTTCCAAAATATAATTTCAATTAGAATAGCAATGATTTTCCATGAGTGGACTTGATACCTAAGCACTACTGAAAGACACTGAAGACAGGGAGCAGCTTTCATTTCTTCCTTCAGAAGTGCCAGTTTAGCACTTGGTTTCCTTCTTTTTCTATGTTATTCAAATGGGTTCCTTGGCTAATTTTATTAGAGTGAATGAACGTTGTACAGGATATTGCTATATGTATGAACCTTATTTATATGCAGTTTAAAATACTTCATAATGAAAAAGCATCACTCAAGAACAAATTTAACCATCACAATTTGTGATTAAATAAAGACACAAACAAAAATATGTATAAAAAAAAAGGAGAGAAAAAAGTAAGATAAACACAACAATAAACCAGTGGAATAAATTACGTCTTGCTTGGCATGGTAACAAATGCGAATGTGCTGCAACAAATCGCAGCTGAAGATTATGAACAACTCATGTAAATAAACTTTTAAATTTAAAAGACTTATGAAAAATATTGCAGAGAAAACATATAATCTTGAATAAAATGTCAGTATTTGAATTTTTAAAACTAATGGATGCTTCATAGCATCATACAATGTACAGTGAGGAATTTTGTTATACAAACATTCCAGCCCAGTCATTAACAGAATGGATTTTACAAAACCATGAAAACAATCAAAAACCAAATCTGATTCTGATAGTGCAAGCTGAAGGCAAATATAGAAAAAAATGTTTAATAACTTGTAAAGAAGATTTTAATTAAAATATTAGAACTCTTATCTCTAAAGGGAAGGCCATTCTCAGTCACCTTAAAGTATGTCCTTATCTTCATGAAGGACTATTAATATTATATATATATAATATTTTATTTTTTATTTTTTTAAAGAAACATACTTTGGGAGCTAATGTAGATTTAGAAGCTGTTCGCCATTGGAAATGGTGAATGGATGCATCAAACCAAAGAGCTGCAGAAATAATTGTTTTTTGAAGAGAGTTAGTTCTGGAATTTCCCGAAGAATGCTCCACAGGCAGCTGTAAAAAAAGATGAGTCATGAATTTGCATTTTTCCATTTATGAACTTCACAGGGTAAAAAATTCACATGGGGCCTGAGGGGGCCTGAGTACTCTAAAAACACTTCACAGAAGGTACTTGTGTTTCAGCATTCCCTACAGTCCATATGCAGAAAAAAAAAAAGTATTTAAGAAATCTGACTTTTCTATAATACCTGTAACAGAATCTAATTTTAAACCTCTGAATATGGAGGCCTTGTAACATGTTTTCATGAGAATGTTTCAGAATGAAATACACAAAAAACATGTTTTTTGCCCTCAAGATGTCACACAGCGTTAATTCCTTACCACCCAAAGTTGGTTATGAGCTACTTTAGATTGCTTTACTGTAAGTATAATTGTTTCATGGGCGTAGAATTATTAAGGAATAAAATTTTCCACTAAGGAAGCCACAAAGTTCAATATATGGATATTTCACAATACATCACAAAGATGTTCTTCCTTTCAAAGCATATTCGTGGCACTTTATGTACGGAAAAAGATCTGATTACGTATCAGTTCGCGGACTGGTAAATAGTGATAGGTAAATAATGATTTTAGACAAAAACTGCATTACAGAAAGACAGTGTAAGACAGCAAAAGCTCAGTTGTATGGACTGGGTCTAAATATGGTGCTTCTGAAGAAGCAAAATTGAACTAGCAATATCCCCCCCCCTTTTTTTTTTGACATGTTCACCTTTTTATAGAGTACAACTTAGTGACATTTCTAAAAAAAAAAAAAATGTTCTAAGAAAGGACAAAGAGAAATGCACTTAGATTGTACAACATTTTAAATTACCAACAAATACCAGAAAATTATTTGATCCACTTCATTAAGATAACCGCATTTGGGAATTGGCAAGTTTGAATGTAAGGGAACCCTCTCCAGTTAAAACTTTGATTTGAGCTAACACACCATGTACACATCTGAAAGTTGTATGCCATATAAAAAGGAAAGTGGTAAGATAAAATGAAGGTCAGTTTGACAGTAAACCGAATAAGTCCACATCTTTCCTCAGAGGAAATAAAACAATCCAATTTGAGGTGATACCTTTAATTGCATGGGGGATTAGAGTTATTTAACACTAATGTGACATATAAAAATATGATACACAGGCCTGCAAATAATAATTCTGATAGCATGGAAATCTAGGCTAAACCTGTGTTTATAGATATGTTTTCACACATTACGTAATAGCTGTATATACAAAAGTGCAAACCACTCTCAGAAGCTCTCTCGGTTTTGGTTTCCTAATGTTGCACTTTATTATCTACTCACACAAGCTATTCTCAATCACTTGCCATACGTGACATTTTTTCAAGCCTTCCAATAACTCCTTTTGTGGATTTTTGATGGCTAACAACATTAGAAGAAAATAATGTCATCATCTTATAAATTGCTGTGAAACTAATAGACAGGTTATAGTAATGTCACAGAGCAGCCTTATGCCTGCTTCCATGTTCTGAAATTATGACATGAGCAATATATGGAATGACTCATAGAATCATTACGGTTAGAAAAGACCTTCAAGATCATCTAGTACAACCATCACCCTACTACCAATATCACCAATGTCACTAAACCATGTCCCTAAGCACCACGTCCAACCTCTCCTTAAACACCCCCAGGAACAGTGACACCACCATCTCCCTGGGCAACCTGTTCTTTCTGAGAAGAAAGACTACTATCTCCGAGAAGAATGTCTCCTAATTTCCAACCTAAACCTCCCCTGGTGCAACTTGAGGCCATTCCCTCTAGTCCTATCACTGGTTACCTGTGAGAAAAGGCCAACCCCCAGCTCCCCACAACTCCCTTTCAGGTAGTTGTAGAGAGCAATAAGGTCTCCCCTGAGCTTCCTCTTCTCCAGACTAAACAACCCCAGTTCCCTCAGCCGCTCCTCACAGGACTTGTGTTCCAGGCCCTTCACCAGCTTTGTAGCCCTTCTCTGGATACGCTCCAGGGCCTCGATGTCCTTCTTGTACTGAGGGGCCCAAAGCTGAACACAGCACTCGAGGTGTGGCCTCACCAGAGCAGAGTACAGGGAGACGATCACCTCCCTGGTCCTCCTGGCTACACTATTCTTGATACAAGCCACGATGCCGTTGGCCTTCTTGGCCATGTGGGCACACTGCTGGCTCATGTTCAGGTGAGCATCAATCAGCACCCCCAGACCCTTTTTCTCTTCACAGCTTTCCAGACACTCTCCCCCAAGCCTGTAGTGCTGCATGGGGTTGTTGTGGCCAAAGTGCAGGATCCGGCACTTAGCCATGTTGAACCTCATCCCATTGGCCTCTGCCCATCGACCCATCCTGTCCAGGTCCCTCTGCAGGGCCTCCCTACCCTCCGGCAGATCAACAATTCTCCCCAACTTGGTGTCGTCTTCAAACTTACTGAGGGTGCATTCAATTCTCTCATACAAATCGTCAATAAAGATATTAAAGAGGATGGGCCCCAACACCGAGCCCTGGTGAACACCACTGGTGACTCCATTCACCACTACTCTCTGGGCCTGGCCATCCAACCAGTTTTTAACCCAGCAAAGAGTGTACCTGAAGCCACATCTCTCATGCCAATGTTTTGTCCTTTTAAAGTATGGACTACTTGCTAGTGCAACAGTACTCTAATAGTGCTTTGGTAATCACATTTTAGCAGCATAAGTCTCAGATAAGGTATAACGTCCTGCATCATGTAACAAAATGTTAAAAAAAAAATTAGTAGGAAGCATCTGACATGAAAGGAGTTCTACCAATAAAATAATAATGTAATATGATTAATATAATATAATATTTTGGGATGTTGCATTACACCTTGTTTTGACACTTATGATTTTAAAATGTTACTAAAGCACAAACCACTATTAGAGGAATGGCAAACAGTCTACACTTTAAAAGAACAAAACATTGGCATGAGGGATGTGACTTCATTCCATGTTCCTTTATATTATAACATTGAATATTCAGACAACAATGTCTTAGACAATAGCTCAAAGGTGACAGTATTCAGAGGTCCAACAGCAGAAAATGACTCAATGAAAACATTTCACTCAAGAAGGCTGATGAGTACTTTACTGTCAAACTCTTTCTTGTAAGTTCTCTTCTAAGAATAACAGGGTAAGAGGAATAGAAATCCCAAATTCCTTTCAAAGACAACTTTCCTCTGTACAGCGCAGTTCCCAGAAGTGAAATATTGGGAAGCAATTTCCCTTTTCCATTATGAAACTGTATCTACAGTACCATTTTTTTTTCAGATCTGCTAACACTCATTCCACTGTGAATTGCCTCTGTTGTTTCCAAATGCCCAAGTCCCTTGTTTCTAGCCTAAATTCCCAAACTTATATTTCTCCTCTGGGCACATTTTATAACGTGATTGATGCTGTCAGCACTAGAGACTGAAAATTTTAACATAATAAAATGAAATCAACTTTGAATTAAATTTTATTTTATAGACATGGTGTATGAAAGAAGAAAAGGGCATATTAAGAAAAAGCTGCTACAGAATTTCTATTATAAAGATACGGTTTTCAGCACGTTTGCTCTCCAGTGTATATCCAGGATATTGAGGAGCTTGCTCTTGGCCTTTTGGTTTTGACTGTGAGCTAAATGCCGTAATGGACCTTCACTCATGCCAAATTTAAAGATATCTTAATCACCATTCCACACAAATTGCTTGTAGAAATAACATTAGAGCCAACACTGCAGTGACTCACCAGGCATGCAAGCCTGTATTTTAAAATAATTATTTGACATATAGATAGATCTTGGCACACTTTTCTTGGCTTGGCAGCTTCTGTTTGCTCTTGGGCTGATGCTTGTCTATCTCTGCAGTCATGACATTTGACATGATGGCTAGGATGCATTCTAAATAGTGCTCCCCAAGTTCAACAAACACGCTAATGTAAACCACAAATTCAGCTGGAGGTCAGGCATGCACATAAGCATGAGATACTGGATTTCAGATCATCCTGGGCATCAGGCTGTTCACAAGTCCAGATAGTTCTAGTATTCTCCAGATTTCACCTGTAGAATAAGAGAACATTTGAGCATTGCTTTATGTAATCCAGAAGAGTAGAAAATGTACCAAATGAGCAGGTCTTTTATCATCTGTGGTCTATTATGTAAGATGTGAGAAAAATAAGAAAGAATAATTGTTGATATTCAGTCTCCAGCATCAGGTTTCCTCTGTGGAGTAACCAAAGTCCCTCTGCCTGTGCTCCTCTTAGACAACGGGGCTGACAATACGCTGCCAATATCGTTATTTTCCTTGCTCTCTTTTGTCTATTGTCTTTCTTCAGACTGATACACAGACGGTCTCTCACTATGTGTTTGTACGGCACATGTCACAGTGGGGACCCAATCTCAGCTAGGGCTGGTATGAATTGGTATATATAAATGGTTTTCTGACCTGTGATATTTGAAGCAAAAATGTGTCTCCTCTGTGGGAAGGTAGTATTAATGCAAAGCACACAAAAGCTTTGATATGACTGCGGAATAAAAGGGAATACGAAGACTGGATTTGCTGACAGGAGGTGTGTATGCGGGTTATTTCCATACATAAGCATATTTCAGGCAAAACTTTTCATTGCTCCAATGCCTCATTTTGGCAAAGAGGCCTCTGCTTGGCAGGCCATGCCTGTCAGTGCCCTGAAAACAAGCTTTTCCAGTCTCTGAATCATAAAATATTCACAAATAAACAAATCAGGGGATTTGTTTACAGGCCGCACCTCGGGCCTTTGTTTCCTCAGGGGCGTCCCGGCACAGCGACTCGGTCAGCCCGCGCCCGCCGGCTCTCGCGAGAGAATGAGCGGGAGGGGCGCTGCCAGGGCAACGCCGGCTGCGCCCCGGCCCTCTGCCTGGAAACAGCCCCCGGGCGGGCGGTGCCGCGTGCTGCCCATCAGGAAGAGGCAGGGGGCCGCAGCGGCGTGCTGCTGGTGGGGCAGGGAGCGGGGTCTCTGGGCCAAGTCTTGACAGTCTGCGAGATCCCGGACCTACCGTGGTGTCCCCTAGGCAGAGAGCTCACTCCAAAAAGACTGTGGCGACCCAGACGGAGGGCCTGCCCAGAGACGTGGCTGTTCAGGCCTCTGGCTGCAGGGAGTGCCTGAGCCTGCCGTT
Organism: Anser brachyrhynchus; assembly: GCF_964034855.1. Taxonomy (NCBI): domain Eukaryota; kingdom Metazoa; phylum Chordata; class Aves; order Anseriformes; family Anatidae; genus Anser; species Anser brachyrhynchus. The sequence goes on along the minus strand of NC_137702.1, from coordinate 19,331,911 downwards.
GCCGGGGGAGGGCAGCGGGGAGACCACCTGTGTGAAGTGCGAGCAGGTGGACGATCTGGTCATGGTGGCAGAGCTGAAAGAGCAGGCTGAGAGACTGAGGGCCATCAGGGACTGTGAGCAGGAGATCAACTGGTGGAGTAGCTCCCTGGTATGCCAGAGGGAAAGGCACCAGGGAGATATCCCACAATTGGCAGTGGACGTCCTGCCCTGCCCTGGTTGGGCAGAGGAGGGGGACCTGAGGGATGGGGAGGGTTGGGAGAGGGTTCCTGCTCGACATTGTGAGTGAGCCCCCTCCCTCCCCCCCCATCTGCTTCCCTCACGCACTCAGGTCCCCCTAAGCAATAGGTTTGTAGCATTGGACATCAAAGGGGAGGTAAGTGGGGAGGCACGGGAACGTTCCCCAAAGAGGGTACCAAGGATGAGGTTGACAAGAAGGTTGACAAGGAGGTTGACAGAAACAAGTTGACTCCACGCATTCAGAGTGCTTCAGCCAGGAAAGAAAGAAGGGCGGTTGTGGTAGGCGACTCCCTTCTCAGAGGAACAGAGGGCCCCATTTGCAGACCAGACACAAGCTGTAGGGAAGTGTGCTGTCTACCTGGGTCTTGGGGCAGAGACATAACTAGAAAACTCCTGGAGCTGGTTCACCCCACTGATTACTACCCATTACTCATAGTTCAAGCGGGCAGTGATGAAATCACTCAGAGAAGCCTGCAAACTATGAAAGAGATTTCAGGGGTTTAGGGCGAATAGTTCAAGGAGGAGAAGTACAAGTCATGTTTTGTTCTATTCCTTCTGGGGAGGTGGAGGACACGAAGAGGGCTAGGAAAACACAGGTAATGAATAATTAACTGAGAGGCTGGTATCAAGACAGGAACTTTGGGTTCTTTGACCATAGGGCAGTTTACTTGACCCCTGGCCTTTTGTCGATGGATGGAACTCACCTGTCTCAAAGGGGGAAACAAATCCTAGCACAGGAGCTAGCAGGACTTGTGGAGAGAGCTTTAAACTAGCTATGATGGGTGAAGGGTTAAAACGGCTCACCAGAAAAGTGCCTAGGGGAACAATGCTGAAGCTGGGGGTGAGGCAGATGTCTCATCTGAAGTGCATCTACACCAATGTATGCAGCATGGGCAACAAACAGGAGGAGCTAGAAGCGATTGTGAGATAGGCTAACTACGGCCTAGTTGCAATAACTGAAACATGGTGGGATCACTCCTACAACTGGAGTACTGTAGTGGATGGCTACAAGCTTTTCAGAAGGGATGAAGGGTTGCTCTTTATATTAAAGAGTGTTTTGATATTGAAGAGCTTGCGGTTGGGAATGATACAGTTGAGTGTCTATGGATAAGGATCGGGGAAGTCCTGTAGGGGTGACATCTTGGTCGGGGTCTGTTATAGACCGCCTCATCAGGATGAAGAGATGGATGAGGCATTCTATGAGCAGCTTGCAAAAGTTACACCATCACCAGCACTCCTTCTTATGGGGGACTTCATCCTCCCTGATATATGCTGGAAGTATAACACTGCACAGAGGAAGCAGTCCAGGAGGTTTTTAGAGTGTGTGGAAGTGTGCTTCCTGACACAGCTGGTTCAAGAGCTTACCAGGGGAGGTGCCCCACTAGACCTGCTCTTCACTAACACAGAAGGACTGGTGAGGGATGTGAAAGTTGGGGTATGTCTTGAGCAGAGCGACCATGAAATTGCAGAGTTTTCTATCCTTGGTGATGTCAGAAGGGTAACTAGCAAAACTGCTGTCTTGAACTTCTGGAGGGCGGACTTTGACCTATTCAGGTCACTTGTTGCAGGGGTCCCTTGGGAGTCACTTCTGAAGGGCAAAGGGGTCCAGGAAGCCTGGACGCTCCTCAAGAAGGAAATCTTAAAGACACAGGAGCAGGCCGTTCCTGTGTCCTGTAAGGCGAGCTGGAGGGCAAGAAGACTGGTATGGATGAACCGGGAACTTTTATTGAGATTCCAGGAGAAAAAGAGAGTCTACATCTGCTGGAAGAAAGGACAGGCTACTTGGGGTGACTACAAGGAAGTTGCTGAGATATGCAGAGAGGAAGTTAGAAAGGCAAAAGCCCATCTTGAACTCTTCGCCACTGCAGTAAAAGAGAACAAGAAATCCTTTCATAAATATATTAACAGCAAGAGAAGAACCAAGGAAAATTTCCATCCTTTACTTGATGCAGCAGAAAGTGAGATCACTGAGGATAAGAATAAGTCTGAGGTTCTCAATGCCTTCTTTACATCTGTCTTTAGTAGTCAAATCAGCTGTCCTCAGGGTACTTCACTCCCTGACCTGGATGTCCCCTGTGATTCAGGTGAAGAATCCCCCCCTGTGATCCAGGAAGAGAAAGTTAGAGACCTGCTCCTCCATCTGGAATGTCACAGGTCCATGGGACCAGATGAGCTCCACCCCAGGGTGCTGAGGGAGCTGGTGGAAGTAATTGCCAAGCTGCTTTCCACCATCTATCAGCGTTCCTGGTTATCTGGAGAGGTCCCAGAAGATTGGAGGCTTGCTGATGTGACTCCCATCTACAAGAAGGGCTATAAGGAGGACCCAGGGAACTACAGGCCTGTCAGCCTGACCTCGGTTCCAGGGAAGGTTATGGAGCAAATCATCTTGGTTGAGATCACATGGCACTTGTGTGGCATCCAGGGGTTCAGGCCCAGCCAGCATGGGTTCACGAAAGGCAGATGGTGCTTGTCCAACCTCATCTCCTTCTATGATTGTGTGACCAGACTGGTAGATGAGGGAAGGGCTGTTGATGTAGTCTACTTAGACTTCAGCAAAGCCTCTGACACAGTCTCCCACGGTATTCTCCTGGGGAAACTGACTGCCCGTGGCCTGGACAGGTACACTCTTCTCTGGGTAAAGAAGTGGCTGGAGGGCCGTGCCCAGTGGGTATTGGTTAGTGGAGTTAAGTCCAGCTGGCGTCCCGTTACAAGTGGTGTCCCCCAGGGGTCGGTACTGGGGCCTATCTTGTTTAATACCTTTATTGATGACCTGGATGAGGGGATTGAGTGTACCCTCAGTAAGTTTGCAGACGACACCAAGTTGGGAGGTAGTTTCGATCTGCCTGAGGGTAGGTTGGCCCTTCAGAGGGATCTGGATAGGCTGGACTGCTGGGCTGAGGCGAATGGGATGAGGTTTAATAAGGCCAAGTGCCGGGTCCTGCACTTTGGCCACAACAACCCCATGTAATGCTATAGGCTTGGGGCAAAGTAGCTAGAAGACTGTGAAGAGGAAAGGGACCTGGGAGTGTTGATCGATGCTTTTCTGAACATGAGCCGGCAGAGTGCCCAGGTGGGCAAGAAGGCCAATGGCATCCTGGTCTGTATTAGAAATAGTGTAGCCATCAGGACCAGGGAGGGGATCATCCCCCTGTACTCTGGTGAGGCTGCACCTTGAGTACCGTGTAAAGTTTTGACCCCCTCACTACAAGAAGGACATCGAGGCCCTGGAGTGTGTCCAGTGAAGGGCAACAAAACTGGTGAGGGGTCTGGAGCACAAGTGTTAGGAGGAGTGGCTGAGGGAGCTGGGATTATTTAGTTTGGAGAAGAGGAGGCTCAGGGGAGACCTCATTGCAGTCTACCGCTTCCTGAAGGGAGGTTGTGATGAGGAGGGGGTCGGCCTCTTCTCACAGATAACTAATGATAGGAGTCGAGGAAATGGCCACAAGTTGCACCTGAAAAGATTTAGATTGGATATCAGGAAAACCTTTTTCTCTCAAAGCGTGGTCAGGCACTGGAATGGCCTGCCCAGGGAGGTGGTGGAGTCACTATCCCTCGCGGTGTTCAAGAAGCGCTTGGACAAGGTGCTACAAGAGATGATTTAGTAGCTTAGTGGGTGGTATTGGTGATAGGAAGACAGTTGGACTAGGTGATCTTGTAGGTCCTTTTCAACCTTGTGTTTCTATGATTCTATGATTCTATAAATCAAGAAATTGGGATATAAATGCATTGACATAGGCACAGACATATAAAAGTGTCTAGTACTGCTCGCCTGTGTTAAGTCATACACAATTTACTCTCTTAGGTCAATCAGAAACAGATATTAGCTCTTCAAGGAGATATAAAATGGTAGGTTATAGCCTTCAGGGTTGTGCCTCAGGTCATTGTAGCTAAAGACATATTGTAGCTTTGTCTGTGGATAAATTTGAAGATTAGATGGTCTCAGTCTTGCAGATGTTGCACTTTGGTTTTGGTTTTGAAAAATGCTTTGAAAAATACTTTAAGCGTATTTAAGAGTATTAAGCTCTGAATTGTTCATATTGTCCCATATCTACCTTTTTCCATGTATGCTTTTTTTTTTTTTTTTTCCTTCCAACATGCAGAATGCACCAGTCCCGTTCTGTTTTTAGTTCTTCCAAACAACATAGTTCTGGGAACAAGTTTTCTATCTGGCCAGTACAATTATGAAAAGAATTATTCAAAGTTTGATACATCTGTTTCATACTATCTCTCTTTTTTTTTTTTTTTATATGCAACACTAAGCAAGAAACAACTCTAATGTTCCAGCTTCCAGATCATTTAAAGTTAGTTGGTCTTTCTTATTTACTCTGTAAGGTAGACTATGTATATATGGATATGTATGTATATATATGTTATCTATGTATATATATAAAGCAAAAAAATACCACTTTAATTTATGCTGTGATATGATCTCCATGTTTCATTTAAGTGCCCTTGATGAGAATAAAATAAAAGAAGGAAAAGAATCAAGTGTATTCTGAAGTAGTGATAGAGGGTAGGGAGACATCTAATATTTATGAAGTTGAATTGCGAGATAAGAATTGAGTTTGTGCATGACTTAATGTCAAGGGTAGAGAAATTTATGGACAGAGACAATAGGAAAAATACATGTGTGTATATATATATGACAGTGGTCAATTTTTGGAAACACAAACCAAAGGACAGTGTAAAAACTTCAGATTATAAATTCCATATGGGCACCTCATGCATGTAGCTCAACACAGACTGTTAGAGACAACGTACAGTTCATTTACCACAAAGAATTTACCATGTAGCACACTCAAAGCCCCACAGATAGCAATACTGTGACATGAGCTAGAAACTTTCTTTGCTCCCTCCTCTCGTCTTTTTTCATTCCTTCTCTCCAAAGTTTCTGAATGAACCTAGCACTCCAGAGAGGTGTCAGGCAGACAGCTCAGAAGCATCCAGCCCTATGAACCATTCCCAGAGAGACAGAATTGGTAGCAGGTCCAGGCTTGCATAGCCTTGCTAACGCATCTGAACTCTCACCAGGAAGCATCATTGCTGGAGGGTTTGAAAGCAACTCCTAAATAAATAAAGTTTCCATAGTATTTTATTCCTTGGGCTCTTAGCTGAGCGCATCAGCTAGAGAACCAGTTTTGGTGATGATGTGTGTTGTGTGGACAGATGTCACCTAGGAAATGGCTTTATCATTGAGGTATTCACCTCATATTTTGTGTCATCAGAACATAAATTCCTGAAAGATTTCATATAAACTTACTATAGCTCAAGGGCTGCCATTGGAATCCCCAGCAAAACAGCAAACTAACCACAGTTTTCAATTGCTTCTAAGATAACTATATATAACTTGGATTTGTTTTAAATCTCAGAAGCTATTCATAGCATGTCATAAGTAACAGATTATCATTTCTTGCTCTGGGGATTATTATAATTAGATATATATATATATATACATTTCACTATAATACAGAAGTGTCTCCAGACATCCTTACTTAGGTTTACGAAGTTGCTTGTACCTGGAATAGGATCATTCACTTCCCAGAAAACGTAGCAAACAAGGGAATAGAAAACACAGTAACAGTGACAGAGATTGCCCATTAGACACATTAATTTACAATGCAATCATTAACTGCCATGCATATTTATAGTCTGGAAAGAATTTATAATCTTATTGACATGCAAACTTGTATCCCAGGTAAATGTCTTAAGCATGAGAACTGCATTCTCAGAACCAATATATCTTGTTTGGTTCTGGGGGAAAAAAAATAAATCTTAATTATTGAGAATTCCTGTTTACTTTTTTTTTTTTTTTTAAAGAAGTGTACAAAATGTGCACTTGTACAAAATGCCTTACATCTATGGATATTTTTTCCAGATATTTCAGGTATTTATATTCTTTTGGAAAAGTGCCATAAAAATATCACAGAAAGTGAATACAAGCCACTATGTTACCAGTAGTATTCTTTTAAAATATTAATTTTGAAGTTTTATTTTAGGCAGGGAATAGAAAAGCTTTGGATGGAGAGAATGCAAATGAAATGTTGTTCCATCTATTAGTGAAGGAAATCAGGGTCTTTAAGACCTGAACATTTCAGACAACATCTGAATTGAAAACAAGATTTCATTTCTATCAAATTCCTTTCTCCACATTCACAGCTTGACCAGTATTTTAAAGTTTAGTATTGCCCATATTCTAACACCAAATGCCAACCAATGAAAAGAGAAAGTCAAATGTGTAAGACCTGTGTCCTCCTTTGCTTCAACCCACACCTCATTGAAGAAGATGTCAGGAAGTTATTTTTTCAAAGGCAGGTCTCAGAATTCATTAGACAAAATAACATAGAAAACACATCCTGGGATCCCATGTGATCTATTTTATATACATGGCTGATTCGTAACATATAAACTGCTTACACATTTAGTGCATGCTTATCAGATCCTAAGGCATATTAAAGAGATCTAAAGAGTAGCATAGTTTAAAATTGATGACCACAGATCATTAAAGAAATCCCTCAATTAGTAGATAATACAGAGCAGCTGCAGAAGACGTCAATTGCAATTAATTTTTCAGGAAATTACACCAATCATCATATCAGTTTTCTGGAAACTTACATATGGAACCACAGATGATAAAGGATTCATGCATTGCAAGGAACAGAAGTAATAATAATCACAGAATCATAGAACGTCTTGGGTTGGAAGGGACCTTAAAGATCATCTAGTTCCAACGCCCCTGCCGTGTAACAAACCCATGTCCTTATTGTGCTGGGGGCCCCAGACCTGGATGCAGGACTCTTAAGCGGGGCCTCAGAAGGGCAGAGTAGAGGGGGACAATCACCTCCCTCCCCTGCTGCCCACTCCTCTGTTGATGCACCCAAGGATGCATTTGGCCTTCTGGGCTGCAAGCGTGCACTGCTGGCTTTTTGTCCACCAAAACCCCCAAGTCTTTCTCTGCAGGGCTGCTGTCAATGAGTTCTTCTCCCAGTCTGTCCTCATGTCTGGGCCTGCCCTGACTCAGGTGCAGCACCTTGCACTCATTGGCACTCCAGACAGAAGGTGACACTTGCTAATTTTCTAATGTAGTTTTATTTTATTATCTTTAATGACTGACATCTCTCAGTTGTCAAGATATTAAAATAAAAAGATTACCCCAAATAAAACCAAATTGAACTAAAATCCTTCTATACCTGAATTCTACCCAGAACCTCTACAGATAGTGCAAACATCTTTCCCATTGTTAAAGTGTTTTCATATCTATCATAATATTGATTCCCTATGTCTTAGCAAAAAATAAAAAAAAAAGAATATTTTTTTCTTCCTTTTTTTTTTTTTTCTGGTTTCTTGATCATTCAAATTCTTAAGAGAAATAGCTTCTACGTGACAAGAATGACTGCAGTGTGTATTTCACTGTGCACTCTCCTCATCTCTTAAAAGTGCTACAAATATCAGGATCTGTTGCCTCAATTAAAATTCATGTATATATCTTTGTATTCAGTAAGAAATTTTGAAATAAATCAACTTTTCAAAATGCATAGTCTTTTAAAAATCAGCAATTAAAAATTTCTCTCACCATTAATCATCATCAAAACATAGAATCATAGAATATCCCAAGTTGGTAGAGACCCACAAGGGTCATAGAGTCATAGAATGGCTCAGTTGGAAGAGACCTCAAAGATCATCTAGTTACAACCGCCGCCATATGCAGGGATGCCACTCACAAGATCAGGTTGCTCAGGGACTCATCTAACCTGGCGTTGAACACCTCCAGGGATGGGGCATCCACAACCTCTCTGGGCAACCTGTTCCAGTGCCTCACCACCGTCTGAGTGAAAAATTTCCTCCTAACTTTGAATCTAAATCTCCCCTCTTTCAATTTAAAACCATTCCCCCTCGTCCTGTCATTATATGATTAAGCAAAGAGTCACTCTCCATTTTCTTTTGTAAGTCAATGAGGTCTATTTGTCAAAAGACAATGAGGTCTCCCTGGAGCCTTCTCTTCTGTAGGCTCAACATCCCTAGCTCTCTCAGCCTCTCTTCACAGAGCCCCTTGATCATCTTTGTGCCCTCCTCTGGACCCGTTCTAACAGATCCACATCCTTCTTGTGCTGGGGGCTCCAGACCTGGACACAGTACTTCAGGTGGGGCCCCACAAGGATAGAGTAGAAGGGGACTGTCACGTCCCTCCACGCGCTGGCCACTCCTCTTTTCATGCAGCCCAGGACACAGTTGGTCTTCTGGGCTGCAAGCATGCACTGCTGGCTCATGTCGAGCTTTTCACCCACCAGAACCCCCAAGTCCTTTTCTGCAGGGCTGCTCTCAATGAGTTCTTCACCCAGTCTGTATTCATGTGTGGGACTTCCCTGGCCCAGGTGAAGAACCTTGCACTTGGACTTGTTGAACCTCATTAGGTTCATATGGGCCCACTTCTCCAGCTTGTCCAGGTCCCTTTTGATGGCATTACTTCTATTGTATCAACACACCACTCAGCTTGGTGTCATCTGCAAACTTGCTGAGGGTGCACTTGATCCCACTATGTCATTGATAAAGATATGAAACAGTACCAGTCCCAAGACAGACTCCTGAGGTACACCACTCGTCACCAGCCTCCACTTGGACATAGAGCCATTAACCACCACTCTCTAGGTGTGATCTTCAAGCCAACTCCTTATCCGCTGAATGGTACACCCATCAAATCCATCTCCCTCCTTGTCAAATGCCTTGCAGAAGTCCAAGTAGATGACATTTGGTCGGTCTTCCTTTGTCAACTGATGCAGTCACTCCATCGCAGAAATCCACCAGATTGGTCAGGCAGGAATTACCCTTGGTGAAGCCATGCTGGCTGTCTCAGATCACCTCTTTGTCTTGCATGTGCCTTGACACTGCTTACAGGAGGATCTTTTCAGTGATCTTGCCAGGTACAGAGGTGAGGCTCACCGGTAGTTTCCTGGGTCCTCCTTTCGAATCTAACTCCTGCCTCCACAGAGGGCAAACCCAAAAATCAGACAATATGTCTGAGAACGCTGTCCAAAAACTTCTTGAACTCAAGCAGGCTCAGTGCCATGACTACTGGAACTGGGGAGCCTGTTCCAGTGCCCGACCACCCTCTTGGTGCAGAACCTTACCCTAACACCCAGCCTGACCCTCCCCTGTCCCAGCTCCATGCCATTCCCTCCGGTCCTGTTGCTGTCCCTAGAGAGCAGAGCTCAGCTCCTGCCCCTCCGCTCCCCTCGTGAGGGAGCTGCAGGACACCATGAGGCATCCCCTCGGCCTGTTCTGCTCTGGGCTGAACAAACCCAGGGATCTCAGCCACTCCTCATATGGCTTGCCCTCTAGGCCTTTCACTATCTTTGTTGTCCTCCTTTGGACACTCTCTAATAGTTTTATGTCTTTCTTATATCATGGCACCAAAAACTACTTGAGGTGAAGCCTCACCAACGCAGAACAATCAATTCTCTCAACTGGCATGCAGTGCTATGTTAATGTTGTTTAGACCTTGTTCACTATAGATCCGAAAACCCTCCTACTTTATGTAAAACTGGGATATTTCTAATAGGTTCCAGAATCAGGGTCATTATCTTAGACTTGTCCATTTTTTTGTTTGTTTTTAATTTTCCCAGTGTTAGGAAACTTCTTTTTGGTAGTTAAATAGAAATCCTAAAATATTCTTTAACTGACCTTAGGAGAAACCACAGGCATTGTGCCCTTGAAACAGCGTGTATATTAGTTCATACATTTTTGGATAAACTTGCCTTAATTTTGGAAAAAAATGGGGACAATAACTGATGATTTTTTTAATGTAAGTTGAAAGCTTACCATCTGTGTAGATTGCTTCATCAGTGTATTATCTTCAGAAAGCACTACTGGTTTAGATAATTCCTGGAGTGATGGCTAAGATACAGTATAAATATAAATGAGAGAGCTGGCAAATATATCCAAGGGGTGAGCAAGGTACTGTGAAATGGATAGCTAAGCTGATGACTGTGTTGTCCGTAATGTTTCTCTACAAAACTTAAGTTAAATTAGCCCTGAGTAGAGACCAATGTGGCAAATCCCAAGACAGCAGGCAGACTTTCGGTTTCATCAATTTAGCCCTCAATACATTGCAAAACAGTTGAGTAGCATTTTCTTTCTTGCTGAGTTGAGTCCACAGTTGATGAATCTTGCTACTGGTATGAGGTTGTTCAACATTAAGTGATTTATTTCATTTCATTTCATTTCATTTCATTTCGTTTCAATTTTTTATTGTATTTTATGTTATTGTATTATTTTATTTTATTTTATTTTATTTTATTTTATTTTATTTTATTTTATTTTATTTTATTTTATTTTTATTTTTATTTCTTCAGCTAGTCATCTGCTGCATATGCAGGCTGCTTATCTATGTATATCCACATCAGGGTATAATGTCAACAGAATTGGAGAGGAAACATTTTACTTGTGGATTATGGCATAAGCAAAAGTTCATAAAAGCCAGAATCTTTGACGATAAATGTTAGAAGTAGAGGAACATGTTTCCATCCATGAATATTTAAAAGGAAGTTTATACAGGATATCTACATCTGTACTTGTGTTGTTGCAAGTTGGGGTTGGATTAACTTCAAAGATAAAAATAGACCCTCTGTTTATGAAAGGCAAAATTTCTCTGTACTGAATAGAGATTAGTGTCCCGATAGAGAGACAGAGAGGAGTGAAGCATTATAAAGGAGTTTCCTACAGGAGGCACCTGTGAATCTTGGCAAATAATGATTCCAGAGCCTGTTTTTTTTTTTTTTTTTTTTTTCCTGAATAGCCAACAGTCATTGATTGTAGAACTCTATAGACAAATCCAGATGAATAGAGCCATGCAGTTCTGAAATCAATGACACTGCAGGTCTCACAGTCTATGTGATCATACATCTCACCAAATTTTGTAAATATATTTTATAAACATTTTTTAAAAAATCTATTTTATCTCTGAACATGCAAGAGCATTCATTATATTCTTTCCACCCTTGGAGTGGGTGCAGAAGTGAAATGAAACTTTCTCTGTGTGTGAAATTCTCATAACTGTGGTGTCGTTCTGTTTAAATGTTTATCCTTAATGGTTAACATAAATTGCAACGTTTGCACATTGTAATCCCTATTCATTGGTATAAAAAATACAACTCTGCACACGCAAAATCATATTCACACAAATACAGATATAGAAATTTAATAAATAAAATTAAGGAGAATATTTCTAGGGCTCTCTCTTTACTGAAATTCTGTAACTTTCTGTCATAATTACCAAGTTGAAATTTCTTGTGCACACAAGTTAAAATGCATAAAACCTGGTATCTTAAAAAAATAACTGGTTTCTTAAATCTACCCCCAGCAATTTTATAAGACTATCTTGAATTCCAGATACTAATTTAACATTCCTAGGACTTTTGTTTTAACAGGGTATATTACAGATCAATCCCTCTGAGTCATGGCACTTTGCATGCTTTAGAAAAAAAGGCTTACATCAGCATTATTTTACATTTTCCTGATTGTGGTCTGAGGCATTGCCTTCACAAGTAGAAAACCGGAGTATCCAACAAGCAGATTAAAAGTGTAATTAGTTACAGTAATGTCCTTTCTTCATGAGATTTTTGTATATTTCTTTTAGAGCTAAACTCAGTTGCTTGATCATAATTCAAATCCATCGTCATTGTTACCAGCACCAGAAAAGTGAACTATTCCTCTGCAGTCTTATGTCTGTAAGCTCCCATAGACATTACAGACATTTGTATATATTTTTTGGCAACATCAGTCTAATCTGGTATGGATTCATTCTTTTGAAGCTCAAATAATCTAATCACTTTTCTCTGTAATGATGTAGGTTAACCACTTACTGTTATTTGTGCTCAGTGTCCTGATGGAAAATTAAAGATGCTGAATCATTTCAGATAATCTGCAAACAAACAGAATAATTGAACTTATTTTTAATGTGGTTAACACTTTGTGTTTGAGTGTGGAAGCTGATCTAGTGGTGAGGTTTCATTTGCATGCCTGGATTTCTAGGCTGTTCTGAATATGTTGTTGACATCAGAAGGTGACGAATTAACATTTCCACTGGAGAAAAGGAAAAGATTGAGTGCTTAATTTCTTGAGAAGATAGCTTTCAAAATGCAGTTAAGGTGTGCAGCTGCTAGTATTAAGGCACCCTGAATAGCAGTAACACTTTGCATACTGTTAAGCCGTGAAGTAAAACTGAGTATGATTAATGGGATAGCTTTGCATATAACAGCACAGCTGGGGATTATGTTATTGTATATTCATCTTCCAAACTCTCATAAAAATAGATTATTGTACTATAGCACTTTTGAATATCTAAAAAAATCATCGGAATCCTAACAGCTCCCATGTCCTAACAAAAAGAAATATTCCGCATAGAAACTCAGTCTTCCTCAGTGTCATTCACCTTCAAAGAGGATGAGGAGTATAAAACTCTGTAAGGGTGTTCAGAAGACATTGATGTCATTATACAAATGCCAGAAGAGATGTAAATATTTGTCTCTGCATGGGAGCATAAGAAAATAATATTTTCTTAACTTGTGTGGCCCAGGTAGACTGAGGAGATGTAGGGGGCATGCCTGGGCCTAGGGGCAGCTGGCTGTTGGGAACTGCTGCTCCGAGTCCCAGCATCATGGTAGTTACTTTACTTCATGGTGAAGGGTTTAGCTGCAAAGCCATTGAATATATTGTGAAGAAAGTGACTGTGTACTTCTAAAGATCAAATGCATTGTCTTTCAGTTTCATGCTTGAGCCTGAAGAGATGGCACAGAGTGCCTGAAATACTGGTGGTATCATATCGACATTTAGGGCATCCGTGATAGGACCTATGCACAAGCACCAAAATACCCTGAACAGCAGTGAGTGGTGATAGTATGCTGACAACTGTGAATAAGCAGTGTATTTGACTTTAAGTTGTTACCACTCACTAATTGCAGGAAAAGAAGTTTACAACCATATAAATTCTGCTGAAACACAAATGGAATTGCTGCCATGTGTCGTGAAATGTCACTCACAAAAGATATTCATTTAATGCGCTGCTGGCATCAGCTGGAAGATACCCTCTAATCTCAAGCAATTTTTTGTCATGGTTTACCCCTACTCCCTTGATTTATGGTTTATATTATTAGCCATGGTAGGTATTCTTCCTTTGAATACTTTCTACTAATCAGACATTTTAAAGAATCAATTGTTACTGAATCACGGTGTAGTCAAAATTAAAAACATATTTATGATATTAACCATAATAAAATAATATTATAAAATAATATAAGATGCTTTGGAAATAAGGAAGTGGCTGACAATAACAACAAATTAAACATACCAATTTGTATCAACTTACTGACATGCAGGATATAGTAGCTGATAAAAGCTTCTCCTTTATAAAGACTAAGTTACCTTATTTTTTATAAGTGAAATTGTCCTTAAGTCTGTAGTTTTTTTTCAAGTATCTTATTTTTTATGACTGGTTGAGACACAAGAAGAGATTTTTTTTTTTCTTAATTGCTCGGGTTCTGACTCATTCTTTTTTTTTCTGTTATTTGTAAGGCAGTATAAGTTTATCTTTGATAGCATATTAACTCTTTTTTTTCTTTTTCCAATAACTTCAACTGTATTTGTCCATTGTCATAAGGATTCAGTTTGATTTCTGTAGCATCAATTATATAAATCTGCAGAACAATTTACTGGCAATCTGGCAGGTATCAAAAAGATACAGGTCCAAAGAAAATTATCAATTAAACAAGTGAAAAAAAAAAATGAAGTTCCTTTATGCAAATAAAATTTCCTTAGAAATTTTTTTGCCTTTTTCATTAATAGAAGAATAATGTGAATTATATACACATTTCTGAACTGTATGTTTTCCATATGCATGGCTCAGATAATACTTCCCCATACTAGTATTTAATTTGACATGGATGTGTTAAGCTGTCAGTAAATGAATACAAAAAATGATATCTACTTCTAAAATGGTAGTTTTTTTTAGTATATTAACTTTCATCAGCGATTTATAAGGAAGTATAATATGGTATCTGTATATTTTTAGCTACAAGCAGTGACTATGTACTTAAACTAAAGCTACATACTGAAAATTGTTGTTGGTAGTTTTAGTATATTACTGCAGCATCAATTTTGTGCTACACAAGAACTTACAAAGATGGATCTGGCTAGGTGAAGCAGAAGTCTAATAAGAAATATTTTCACAGGTCAGAAAAAATATAAATAATAAAGGGCCATGCACCTCTTTACTTAACAAATAGGAGTAATGCAAATATACTACACATCATGGAAACATCGTCATGATTAAAAAGGTAAACACATATTAACAAATTCTGCCTAGGGCTAAAAATACTCTTGTTCCTTATGCTTTGTAAAATAAATGTAAATAAAAGTTTTTTTTCCAGTTGCTCAAACCCTGAAATGCTGCTTTAGAGAAAGACCTTTAACTGAATGTGAAAACAAAGATGTCCTTAAAGAGTATGCCCACTTTAAAAGGTTTGACTTAGTATATTGACTGTTGCTATGAGTTTGACTGTCAGTATTCTGTGAGATACAGTGGCAAATAGATGTAGTGACGGGTTTCTGAACATTCTGGATGCTGGCTACACTGTACTGAAGAAGAAGTTATTAAAATGGAGTATGTAGATCACATTTTCTTCTGGTCATTTTTCATTTGTCATAAACATATTAAACCAGGAATTAGTTGGTATTCCTTAATGACTTCAGAGAGACTGGTTTTAGCTTCTGACCAACTTCAGCATTCATAGATCTATTAAAGATGTGATTTAAAAAAAAAAAAAAAAAGAATTTAAAATACAGCATCCATATATCAGACTTTTCTCCTTATGTTTGTTTTCTTTTCTTTTTCTTTTTTTTTTCTCTCCCAGAAATCTTGTATTTTTAAGTAGTTATTGCCTAAAAGATCATAGAAAACAAAAAACAAATAGTTTCATAAGTGGTGAAACTAGTGAGTCCCATTTCCCTAAAAATTAGACTCTCATGGTTAAATTCCTGTATGAATTTGTGGAATATTTGGGCTCACTCTGCAACTTAATAGAATCTCCTTTGAGCTATTTTCTTGTTTTCATAAAACATTAAGGACTTATATATATATATATATATATTTCTGCCCTTTTGTGAATTTTTTTGGGTATTAGCTGAACAGTTCTAAAAGTTGTTGGCAGAAATAATGAAGGAACAGAAGACAGAACTGACAGGCAATACTGTTATATTAGCCTTGCTTTCTTCAGAAACCAAGTGGAAAAACATAAAACGTGAAAACAAAAGAGAACAACACTGGCTCCTTCAGAGGTCCACAATAAGAATATTTAAACATTGGAAGTCCCAGTACCAGAAAAAAATAGAAATAATAAAAAAAAGAAGTGAGGATTTATCCTTAACATCTCATCTCCTAACTAGTTTTGTGCATGCATGTTTGAGAAGTTTCCTATCTCTGTATATGACTTTTTTTTTTCCTAAAACTCTCTCCTTTTAAATTTATTTATGAAGTAGGACATCTATTTACATTTTCCACCTTCTCCTTTAAGCTTTCTGTTTATTATCAATATCATCCTCTTAGACAGATTTTTGTATTATCTCTTTCAGCATCCAAAGGGCATCCAGCAAATTTGATTTTAACAAGCATTTATGTGGAGATTTAGGAACAAAAGAAAACAGAAACAGCAAACATAACTCCACAAGGGATCATAGAAACTATAACAATGCTTCAGTGAATTAGTGACCAGTATTACTTTTTTTCTCTACAGATTCTTGGATGTTTAAAGGAACGGTCCATTGGAAAGAGACGTAGCCAGTTAATACTGAATGCAATGGAGTGCTCTCAAGTTGAATAAAAAACATCTCAAAAGAAATAGGCTGTGCTTTTGAGGAGACAGATCACAGAATCACAGAATGTTAGGGATTGGAAGGGACCTTGAAAGATCATCTAGTCCAATCCCCCTGCCAGAGCAGGAACACCTAGATCAGGTCACACAGGAACGTGTCCAGCGGGGTTTTGAATGTCCCAAGAGAAGGAGACTCCACAATCCCCCTGGGCAGCCTGTTCCAGTGTTCTGTCACCCTCACTGTGAAAAAGTTTCTCATGTTTAAGTGGCACCTCCTATGTTCCAGCTTGCACCCATTGCCCCACACCCCTTCTGATTCTCCCCAGGATACCACTGGCCTTCTTGTCCACAAGGGCACAGTGCTGGCTCATGGTCACCCTGCTGTCCACCAGGACCCCCAGGTCCCTTTCCCCTATGCTGTTCTCTAGCAGGTCAGTCCCCAACTAATACTGGTGCCTGGAGCTGTTCTTGCCCCAATGCAGGAATTTACACTTGCCCTTGTTATATTTCATTAAATTTCTTTCTGCCCAACTCTCCAGCCTGTCTAGGTTCCACTGGATGCACAGCCTTCTGGTGTGTCAGCCACTCCTCCCAGTTTAGTGTCATCAGCAAACTTGCTGACAGTGCACTCCATTCCCTCATCTAAGTCACTGATGAATATATTGAATAATACTGGTCCCAGCATCAATCCTTGAGGGACTCCACTAGATACAGGACTCCAACTAGACTCAGTTCCATTGACCACAGGTCTCTGGCTTCTTCCCTTTAGCCAGTTCACAGTCCACCTCACTATCTCAGACCACACTTCCTCAGTTTAGCTATGAGGATGCTATGGGAGATGGTGTTAAATGCTTTACTGAAATCAAGCCAGACCACGTTCACAGCTTTACCATCATCTATGCACCTGCTTATGTCTTCATAAAAGGCTATCAAGTTGGTCAAACATGACTTGCCCTTGGTGAAGCCATGCTGAATGCCCCTAATGATGCTATTATCCTTGATATGCCTAGAGACAATGCCAAGGATAAGTTGTTCCATCACTTTTCCAGGGTGATGAGGCTGACCAGTCTATAGTTACCCGGGTCCTCCTTGTTGCCCTTTTTGAAGACTGGAGTGACATTTCCTTTCCTCCAGTCCTCGTGCACTTCTCCCATTCCCCATGACTTACCAAAGATGACTGATAGTGGCATAGCAATGGCTTCCACCAGATCCATCAGCATCCAGGGGTGCATCCCATCAGGACCTGTCCGCGGGTGCATCCCATCAGGACTTTTGGATGTCTAGCTTGCTTAATCAGTCCTTAACCCAGTCCTCATCATCTGAGGCAAACTCCTCCTTTATCCCAACTTCCTTTGGGGCACGGGGCTCATGGGGACAGCCTCCACCATTATAGACAGAGACAAAGAAGGCATTCAGTAACTCTGCCTTCTCTGTGTCTTCTGTCACCAGGGCACCCACCTCATTCATCAGTGGGCCTACATTGCCTCTAGTGTTAGTTTTGTCTGCAGTGTATTTGAAGAAGCCTTTTCTGTTGTCCTTGACCCCTCTTGCAAGGTTTAATTCTAATGAGGCCTTAGCTTCCCTAGTTGCCTCTTTGCATCCTCTGACAACAGCCTTATATTCCTCCCCAGTGGCCAGCCCCTCCTTCCATGATCTGTAGACTCTCCTTTTCCACTTGAATTTGTCCAGCAGTTCCCTGTTTAACCATGCAGGTCTCCTGGCTCCCTGGCTCCCTTTCCTGACTTCCTACCTGTTGGAATGCTCTGATTTTGAGCTTGGAAGAAGCAGTCCTTGAATGCTAACCAACTATCCTGGGCCCCTTTACCTTCTAATACCTTGTCCCATGGGATTTCCCCTAGCAATTGCTTGAAAATGCCAAAGTTGGCCCTACGGAAGTCCAGGGTTGTGATTCTGTTTGGTATTCCGTTCCTGCCATGAGATCCTGTACTCCACCATCTCATGGCTGCAACCAAGGCTGCCCTCAACCTTCACCGCTTCAACCAGACCCTCCTTGTTAGTGAGGACAAGATCCAGCAGCACTCCTTTCCTAGTTGGCACATCCACCATTTGCATCAGGAAATTATCATCAATGCACTGGAGGAACGTCCTGGACTGTGTCTGGCTGACTGAGTAGGCCTTCCAGCAAATGTCAGGATAGTTGAAATCCCCCAGGATACACAGGGCCTGTAATTGTGAGGCTGCTATCAGCTGCCTGTAGAAGGCCTCGTCAACTGCCTCATCCTGATCTGGTGGCCTGTAATAGATACCCAAAAAAGTATCCCCCATGCTAGCCTGTCCCTTAATTCTCACCCACAGAGTCTCAACTCACTCCTCATCAGCCTCTGGAGAGTCCTCAGTACACTGTAGTTGCTCTCTCACGTAAAGAGCAACTCTGCCACCTCACCTTGCTGGCCTGTTTTTCCTGAGAAGGACATAATCATCCATGACCACATTCCAGCCATGTGAGCTATCCCACCATGTCTCTGTAATTGGCACCAGATGAAATTGGGAAATTTCAAAACCAGCAAATCTTTTCACAACGTAGATAATGTAGGAGCATAACTTTAGCCACTTTTTTTTTTCCTTAATCAAAACATCAACATAGGGTTTTTTAAGTGAAAAATGGAACAATTATTTTGCTTATCTATAGTAAGTTCTCTAAAGTAACAAATGAAAAAAATACTACACATACATACAGATATTGTAGAAAATCGCAAATTTAACAACAGACGATAGCAAATGGAATTTTCTATCTGATCAGGGCAATAAAGCAGAAACAGTTGAGGTAAATTTGCTACAAAAGAGAAAAAAGTCTTGCCAAAGGAAATAGCACAGATACTGTAGTTCGCATTTTTAGATTCTATTAAGGACAATCTATTTTTAATTGGAGAGGACTTCCTTAGCCTGTAAATTTAGTATGCATGCTCATCTAAAAAGTATTTGGAAGTTATTGTCATTGTGAACACAACAGGTGCTGCTCATGCACTAAATTAGATTCACTGCTCAGAGCCTGCACAGCTCTGGTTGTAAAACAGGAGAATCTTGAGTAGCATCTCAAACAACATTTTCACAAATCATTTCTATTATAGTGGATCCTAAGTAGGGAAGCTGCATATTTCTAAAGAAAAGCTCAAATACTATTGTTTCAAATGTTCTGAAAAATTACTTTACAGATGACTGATATTTCCAACATTACTCAACTAATACTGAAGTGGTATGAAATTTGAAAACAGTGAGATATGAACCATTCATGAGCCTTTTGCAGTGCAAATGAATAAAGAACTAGTTGCAGGAAAAGACAAACAAAAGATGACTCCCAGTGCATGCATTCAATAGAGGGAAATCCTAGGTCTAGGGGCACTCCTATATGTTCTCATTTCTAACCTTCAGATGCTTTATTTTAGTTTGTCATTGTTGCAATGTTGGTAGTTCATAAGGAAAGAAAATGTGAAACAAATTGTAACAAAGTGGTAGGTCTGAGTTCATTGTGATGTGGCCTCATGTGATCCTTAGAGGTACTTTTATGTCTTTGGTAGACTATACTTTGGGGGCAGAAAGTCTTATCCATCAATCATTTCTGTTTTATATAAATTTCTGATGGATAAAAATCCAGCCCCTTCTACCTGACACAAGAACAACATACTGCTTCCACCTTCCCCTGAGAAAAGGAAGCTCTTTCATATTTGGACTAGGTGTAGAACTAGAATAAGGTATTTCTTAGCGCAATGTAAGTAATATAGATATTCCTCAATATTTTCAATGTTTCTCTAAAAAAAAAAAAAAGCTTATGAACAATATTTTGTTTATTAGCAATTAATAGCCCACTGGTATTAAGAGGAAACCCAGGTCGTTGTTATGCATAAGCTGGTCATAACTAACCGTATATTTATGTAAGGTATTTTAACTCTGTATTCCAAATGAATCATATGTTAAAAAAAAAGAAAAAAAGAAAAAAGAAAAAAAGAAAAAAAATGCTTTCCAATACTAAAAAATGGCAATTTTCCAAAGAACAGTAAGAGAGCTGATAAAAGATCATATTTCTTTTTGATACAACACTGTTAAAGCTAAGCTTTTATAGATGGCTTTTTCTTTTTTTATTCTCTGTTCTTCACCTTGATTCCATTTTATCTGAAGTTTGGTATTTCTGTTCCTGAATTGTAATTCCCTGACTTTAAGTTATGATTCATGCTTTAGCAAAGGGCATGGGGATCAGCTACCCAAGCATACTGACAGGATTCAGTCAGTCTTCTGGTTTTTTTGCTTTCTCTTCATGTACATGAGAATTATACTTGACTGTAGGATACTGAAGGATAAGTACCTTATTAGGGGTGGGGGTGAGAGATTGAGTATTGGTGTTACAGTCTTTGGTTTTGAACTCATTCTAGTGAACTTATGTTTTACGTGCTTAACAGCATAAGCTGAATACAAATTGGCTAACAAAGCATAGACTTTTTTTTTTTTTTTTTTATCACAGTGCATACTGGAAAAAAAAATGTAAACCATATTAAAAAGTTCAAAATTGGAAGTGTTGGAAGTGTCTATAAAACAGCCTGCTTGACAGCCATGCTCAAACTCAGTAGAAAATTTTAAGTAGAATCAGTAGGAAAAAGAAAAATCAATTAAATTGCAGATCAGACTATACCAAAAATAATAACCCTAGGGCAAGTAAGCAAGACTTTCTCCCGGGGCAAAGGAGATGAATAAACATTCGCTCCTCTTTTTCTAATGGTTACCTTTGCCCTAATATTGTCTTCATATGGACGTTATGAAATTGTTGCAATCCTCAACCTTTAGGTTATCTTAGAATAGACTGCAGATTATGTCATAGCTCTTCAAAGTTTCAAATTTTCTCATCCATCTCAGTCATCTGATCCAGGGAAATTAAATAGTCTTACAGCACCCACCAGCTCCTTTTTTTGTGGAGCTAATGGTGTAGTTATTTTAATTAAGAGATTAAGTACCCATATGTGGAGAGGTAGTTCATGTAGCAATTCAGATTTGAAATATTGTGAAAAAGATTTGTAATGGTTTCCATAGAAACTAAAAACAGACAGTGGAAGCTGCTAGGTAGTATTAAAAGAATTCAGTCCAGTTACATTTGTATAAATAAGGATCATTTCCAATGTACTGTTTGTAAGTACAGGTAGTATCTTTATATACTTTTAAAATTATGTCGCTGAGTTTCAGCCTCTAGTCAGAAACACAGTTTCTCACAGGGCTAGTATTAAACATATATCAATGGTTGATCATGAGTGCTCTGAAGTTAAATGTAGTCTTTTCATCAATGCCTTCATTTTTTGAACGAGTCCACAGTGAGGTAAGTAGATCAAAAAAGTAATAAGCATTCAGATAATAGTAATGCTTTACAACTGTATTGCAGCAAGCTGCACTGATCATAAAACTCCTGCCAGATATAAAACTAACATTAATTTTCATTAGTTATATTACATACATGTCTTCTTACAACTGTTTGGCTGCATACAGTTGACTTCAAAAAACAACCAATTAGGCAAAATTTGAGCAGGGTCTATTTTTTTTTTAACTTCCTGGTAATGTCAATTCCAGTTGTTATCAGCCTTGTGAAAAACACTGGATTCTGTGTAGATTTGGGCTTTTCTGTCCTTTTGCCAGCAACGACTGTAATTACTCATCAAGGTGAGAGTGTTTGTGTTAGAGCCTTGCTTAATTTCCCAGTGACAAATCTGCTTGCCTTTGCTGTCAAACAAAAGTACCACAAAATGGTAGCAGCTACAGACAGGTGAAAAGGCATTAATGTGTCGAAGGAAAGTGCCATAGTAAGCAGGCTGAAAAAGATCCAACCAAATTTTCTCAGCACCTGTAAATGTCCCTTTAATATGAATGCGAAGTCACTTTATCCACCAAAATGCAAATGAAAGAGACCTGGAAACCCACATGGACAGATTGTGTATTGAATAAACAGAAGAAAAAAAAAATAAAAGGGTGATATTTATGCCTCAGGACATTAGGGATATTTTTGTGGCTATTCCTTGTTATTCAGTGGTATCCACTGTGCACAGTAAGAAATCTTCTGCAGAGCAGAGGGAATATTAAAGCTCTAGACTCACACTTCAGCTAGTTGCTCTGCAGTTATCCACCTCAAGTTCTCGTCATCCTCTCACTATATCTCTAAAACCTTTGTGAGCACATCCGACATCCCAGTTCTTTTTCTTTTCGTCTGTTGTGCCACTTAGGTTGGAAATTCTTCAATACAAAGTTTCTTAAGAAAGATTGGCACTTTCTATACTGATAATGTCTTCATGCTTGTTCTGAAGTCACTTTCATTATAAACACAATACAGAGTACAATAATATTTGCAAGGTGTTGAGAATAGACAGAATCCTTTTTGAGATATCTTGGTACAGCTATTATCCTACTAATTACATATTTAAAAGCTATCATTGTGGAATTCTTTGTTTCATAACCTGATTCACAATCTTAATGTTTAACAGTCCTTCCTGATATTAAGTAGTTAGAAGTGCAAAGATACTACAGGTGTTGTACAATTTTGTACAGGTTAAGAAAAAATAAATAAAAATCAGCCGTTTACTCTGCATATGAGTTTCAAGATTACATCCAAATATATCAAGCAAAGGACAGCAAGTTGCTCTACATGGCATTTCATTCTGCGATAACTGAGGACAGCATTGCACTTTTCTGCAGCTTGTGCATCAATCTCCCTTCAGGTAACTTTCCAGAAATAAGAACACTGCTTGCATTTCAGTATAATTCCATATCAGAAACCCCATTTAACAGAACTATTTAACAGTTTTACATAAACATGTAGTACACATGGTTTCTCTGGAGTTCTGTGTCCCTTCTGGGAGCAGCATGCTAGTTTCGCTAAACAGAAAGAAAAATGATTCTATGAAGCTCTTCTGCATGGGGAGATTTTCTTTCTCCCCTTTGACATTATGGTAAGTATAAACACATAATAACGAGGAGAGAGCAATTCATCAAAATGAGATTGAATATCTAGAAATATAAACAGTTTAGCAGAACTAATATGTTCTTTCTTTGTATCAAAGGTTGTAACTTCAGATTATGATTTATAACTGATTACCGTTCATACATTCTTCTCAAGTGGAGGGTATTAACATAATCCAACATATGTGATTTTCTTGAACAGATAACATGCTGATGCAGCAAAGAAAACTGTGGACAAAACAGATTGACCTGACCATAGAATTGTTGAATGAGTTGGGTTGGAAGGGACCTTAAAGATCATCTAATTCCACCCACCCTGACATGAACAGGGGCACCTTCCACTAGATCAGGTTTCTCAAAGCCCCATCCCAGCCTGGCCTTTAACATATCTAGGGATGGTGCATCCACAGCTTCTCTGTGCAACCTGTTCCAATGCCTCACTACCCTCATAGTAAAGAATTTCTTCCTTATGTCTAATCCAAATCTACCCTCTTTGAGTTTAAAGCCACTACTCCGTGTCCAAACACTATACTCCCTGATAAAGAGTCCTTCTCCTGCTTTCTTGTAGGAAAACCATGTTTTGTAAAACAAATAAAATGGCTGAATCATAGAATATATTGATTTGGAAGGGACCCATGAGGATCATTAATTCCAACTCTTGATTCCATACGGAGAAACCTATGAGATAAACTGTTTATCTAAGAACATTGTCCAATCATTTCTTGAACATTGATAGGCTTGGGGCTGTAACCACTATACTGGTGAGCTAATGACAAGATCAAAAAGAAAACAAACAAGCAAACATAAACAAACAAAAAAAACCCCACCAAAGCTCAGTTAGAAAGCTGTGAGATATATCCTTACAACTTTGATTTTTTGGCAGAACTGCAAATTAATGCACAGGAGTTAATGTGGCATGTACAACAAGTATATATTTTGACTTGTTTCTGCCAGAAGAAATTCTGAGGGGACAACAATTCATTCAGCCTTCCTGTCAATTTATATGTTGCATTTCAGTGTTGGTTCTTTTGCTGTTGTTGTTTGTTTGTTTGTTTAAGATAGACAAAAAAGATTATGGTGTAATTACTTGGAATTTGTTTATAAGCATTATTACTATACTGTCACCTATTTAGTTTTATACAATATAATTACATTACATAATATATCTCTATATATTGTATGTAATATATAATTTTTATGTCTATATTATGTACATGCAACATCTGTCCATTTATGTTAATACTTTCCCTATTTATGATCCTCACACTAGTGGCATCTTTCTATTAGAATTATACATTGTTAAACAAAATACAGAAATAATTTCTTTAAATCCAGCGTGAAACTATTTTTTTTAGACAGCCTCTAAATTTTCTTCAGAACCATAAGGGTGCCTTTGTAATTTATTCAAACATATCGTGGCAGAAAAACAAACTTCTCTTCTCCTGTAAAGTATATTGTGCCTACATTAAGACTGAGGGCTTGCTAAAAATGTATTTATTTTATGTTGTTCTCAGTTATTAACATGAGAGAAAAAAAAAGCACATTGAGCTTCTTTTTTTTTTAATATAATATATGAGGTATGAATACAGTACTGAGTTTTGTATTCTTTAATTAAAACCATTAATCTTTACTGGGAGATTCTTGCTTTGGTGTAATGTGGTTTTACTCGGGTGGGCGGCTGAGCTCCACCACAACTGCTCTCTCACTCTCCCTCCTCAAAGAGGAACGGGGAGAAAGTACGACGAAAAAGGCTCAAGGGTTGAGATAAGGACAGGGAGATCGCTCAACAATTATCATGATGGGCAAAACAGACTCAGCGTAGGGAGATAGTAGGATTTATTGGCTATTACTAACAAGTTAGAGAAGTGAGAAACAAAGGAAAAAAAAACAAAAATGCCTTCCCCCCATCCGCCCTCTTCCACCTCCTCCCCCTGAGCAGTGCCGGGGAATGGGGGAATTGGGGTTGTGGTCAGTCCATAGCACTTCGTCTCCGCTGCTCCTTCTCGATCACTCTCGTCCCTTGTTTTGTGGGGTCCCTCCGACGGGGTGCAGTCCTTACTGAACTGATCCGGCGTCAGCTTCCCCCAAGCAGCAGCTCTTCAAGAACTGCTCCAGGTATGGGTCTGTACCATGGGGTCCATTGCTCAGGAGCAAACTGCTCCAACCTGGATCCCCCACAGGCAGCAGCTCCTGCCAGGTCACCTGCTCCTGTGTGGTCTCCTCTCCATGGGCTACAGGTCTGGCCCAGAATCTGCTCTGGCACAGCAGAATCTGCTGTGGCAGGCCGCAGCCTCCGTCGGTGCAGGTCCACCTGCTCCACCGTGGTCTCCTCCACGGGCTGCAGCGTGGAACCCTGCTCCACCGTGGTACTCCGTGGGCTGCAGGGGGACAGGGGGACAGCCTGCTTCACCATGGTCCTCACCACAGGCCACAGGGGACTTCTGCTCTGGCGCTTGGAGCACCTCTCCCCCTCCTTCACTGACCTTGGCGCCTGCAAGGCTGTTTCTCACTCCTCTCACTCTCCCAGCTGCTGTGTGGCAAATTTTTTTTTTATTATTATTATTTTGTCCTTTTTAAATATGCGCTCACAGCTAACAACATCACTTATTGGCTCGACTCTGGTCAGCAGTGGGGTGCTTACCTTACATGGGGCAGCTTCTAGATTCTTCTCACAGAAGCCACCCCTATGGCCCCTTGCTACCAAAACCTTGCCACGAATTTACAAAGGGAGGATATATGTTGATAAGGGAATCCAGTTGGTTTTAGCAGCCCATGCTGTGTCACTTCTTCCTATAAATTAGGATTATGCCTAATTAAAATAGATTCAGATAATTTGAGGAAGCCCTATTCTCATAATTATGTTACAATTACTTCATTGCTATGTGTAACTTTGGATAGGAAGACACACATAAATTAGCTATTTTTACACTTACATCTTACAATGGAATATCTTTAATCTCAAAATACCATTTCATTTTTTTCTCCTTTTTGTAAGCCAATGGTCCTTCCATTTAATTTATTCATTGCTTTATCTATCTTATGGACAGTTGAACACAGAACAAAGAGCTGTCATTGCTCAACCTACATTAACATGAAGCTGTGGGGGAAAGGCAGCAATGGTGCAGGGCTACACTAATCATGCTGATTTCAAGATGTAAGCATTCATCTCTGCAGAAGGATATTTTTTGTTGTCAAATCAATAGGTCAATCGCGTGCTAGTGTATGAGTCTCTGCATTGTGTACAGTTGTTTATGTGGAATTATGTTCTTATATTACTTGCCTTTCTAAAAGTAGTTGGGTGGTCTATCTTCAGTTTGTCCAATTTTATACTTCCTTCACTTTCCCTGACATGAAAAGGTTGATTGTGTTGAAATAAGATTCCTAGTTATTTATCTAATGTCTTAAAGATGCATGTCAAATGGGCAAATAATTAAAATGTCTAGATAAGCTCCTACTTTCATGATTTTTCTTCACAATTGCACTTTAATATACATGTGGAAAAGCCCATGTAAAAGCTTGCAGAATTAATGGATAATCTGTTGCCCAAGATGAGTTTTATACTCATCTAACACTAGAAAAACAAGTACATGTACATATATATGTATCAGATGAGTGGCTTTAAGAAACAGATATGATGTTGTATCATTTGCATTATTGTTAGTTTTGTAATTTCCTTGTTCCTCCTGTGCATGTCAACTTTTTTTTTTTTTCTTAGTGCCTCTAATTCCTCTTTTTTTTTGTTGTTTTTTTTTTTGTTTGTTTGTTTGTTTTTTAACAGGATTAAATAATTTGACTGGCATTTCCTTTGTCCCTGCTATGGATTGTTATTTACAAGCTAGGGATCATTATTTAGTAAAAGCTTTCAAAGCTTGTCTCTGATTTGAAGCTTTTAAAATAAGTAACTGTTATTACAAAGCAGTTTGATTCTGATTTCACTATAGCTTATAGCTTTGTCAAAAAAGAGTGGGTACGTTATCTTAAAATGCTATCTATATGACTATTCTTTGTTGGGGGGGAAAGTGCTAAAGATTAGAAAATCTTTGCTACAAGAATAAAGGAGGTACAACATTAGTGTAGTTAAAACTACAGATTTGTATACTCCTAACATGCTAACTGGAAAGATCCTCTGAAAAATTAAGCAGAATATGATCTTTATATCCAGGAAAATCAACAAGCCCTAAATACCTTTAAAAAGTTAAATAACTGCATGTACATACTTACTCAGAGATAAAACTCTAAGTTGCTCTAGCTGTGTTACCACAACCAACATTTTATTAAGAAGAAAACAAACAAAAAGCATTAAAGATTCATTGTTAAAAGCTTTTTTTCCTAGAGTGAGGATTTCAAGAACTTTGAGAAGATCTTCAAATTGTATGTGGCTTTGTTTAATCAATAAAACAATGTCAGGAGTTTATTCTTAAGAAAAAAAAATAACCAACCAACCAATCAAAAAAAACTGTTGTGAGAGTTTAGCTAGCAGCTGCCCCATGTCGGACTTATCTCAATGAACTAAATCTGAATAATGACAAATATCTTTTCAATGTCAAAATACTTTTAGTATGAAATATCAAGTAACTCTTGGCAGGGTTTTTTTTTTTCTCTTTTTTTTCTTCCTCTATGTCTTTTAGTACAGGGGTTTAATTCTGCTTTTTTATAATTAAGACAATCTGGAATTTAAATTAAACGTGCATTATTAGTTTTAAAATATAGAGTACCACTCATTGCTGTGGCAAGAGCTGCAGAACGGTGACACAAGAACTGGGGGTTCTGCAAAGATTATTCTTAGATGTGATTAAGAAGGGAGAAGACAGTATTTGACTTCAATAAGTCAATGTAGATTCAGTATAGGTTGTTATTAATCCTAGCAACAGAATCAGCCTCCTTGTTCTTCCAGTCCCTTTCCTGTAGCATAGGTATCATACACAGGTCTCAAACCAAACTACCTTTTAGTTCCCACATCCTCTTTCTGGAAGCAATTTTAGCATATGGTAATGATATTTCTATATAATTTTCACACATAATTAATATGCTTTCTGTGAACACTAGCATGGGATTTTAGCAAATTTCTAACTAGAAGCTCTTTTTTCATTTATATACATTCAGAAAAGTATCATGCTCCTTCTCTACCTCACAATATGCTGTGGGATGAGTATGCAGTTTGTTAAAACCTCAGTTTCACTATAGGCCATGTAGCTAGTGCAGATCTTTAGAAGAGCTTTAAAACATCTGGCTCAGGCAGAGCCAGCTGTGAAATTATAAGGTGTGAACTCAGAACAGCTGCATTGCTCCTATTTATCATCATTTAGAGTAGGATTTGAAGCTGTCATTGAGAGTATCACTGACATACCTGTAACATCAGCCATAGTCAAATAATTTCAGGCGTGTTTATTGGAGCAGTGTTTATAGTACTACTTTAATTTTGTAAGGCTGAACAAACTAAACACATTCAGTCTTCTAATCAATCATTCACTGGCCTTCCGATGACTGTCAGGATAGTAGTTTTATGGTGATTCCCAGAAGAAAAGTGCATTCACATAAAGACCATTATCAAATTTAGTAAAAATTAATGTTCCTGTTAAGAATCACAGCAGAGGAACTAAGTACTTGGATTCTTATTTGTCCTTCCCAAGAGGTGATCCCACAAGATCAAGTGTAGGATGTTTTAAAGAGGCTTGTAAGTGCATTTGCTGTTGATGTTCCTGTCTTACAGATTTATACTGGACTCAACCTCCAAAGGAGGGAAAAATAGGTAATGGGTATTTTACTGCCTATACACTTCCAGTTAAATTGTCTTCATTTTTTTACTTAGCATCTGCCTCACTGAGTACTCATCATCTGCTACTGAACCATCTGATGTACAACAGATGTTAAGCACTTAGTGAGGCAGAGAGGGAGGTAAAAGTGGCATATCATGATTAAGTACTTGCCATAGATATTATATAAGGTGACCATACTGCTTTGTTCTTATGTTTAATATTACAGTGTATTGAACAATAGTAAGCATAAGTTTTGGATTTCAACTTGCAACTGCTATTGTTCAAATAAATTATTATTATTATTTTTTAAATGTAAAGTTATTGCATAGCCATATATATATATTTTAAAGACATATTAAAATTAAAAATTAGAAAGCACTTCATAAAGAGGTAATGCAGCGCATCTCTCACAGAATTATTTCATCTACAAAAACACTTAAGATTGCTATTTTTTGCCATGCTTGTGTAAATGTGGGATTATATGGCAGGCTTTGTTTGCTCTGTAAATATTCTAGCTGAAAGCATGGTAGCCAACTGCTTAGTTCATCCTGTGCAACAGAAGGTTCACCCACAAAAGATACTGGTTATCCAGCAACAGCCTGATTTTCTTCTGATATAGTAGGAAAAGGGTTAAATGTGAGAAGGTAGAATTTAATCCTTCAGTTGGCTGGACCTGTTATTAAACTAGAAATAATTAGAAATCTATTTCCCACTAAATTTTAAGACTTGTGAAAGGTTTCTGGAATACTGTCACACACAACTAAATATATTAATTAAATAGGGTTGGATATAAATGTTTGTCCACAAAAGAGATATGTGGTTCAGGTGACTAGAAATTCTTTGCAAAGTGGAAGGGCAGTTGATGGGTTTTAACTAAAGGGTACATGTATGTGGTTTATAGTTGTATGTGTTTTGTATGAGTTATCTGGCTCAGTGCCCTACTCTGTGTAAGCAGAGGGTTGATGGTCTATTTCCTAGTAAGACAACAGGTATTCAGCTAACAGGAAAATCAATGATATTTATGTTTACATAGAAATTCCAGCCTGGACTATGCACTTCTTTTGTAACTTTTTGTTAGTTTTTGAAAGGTTAATTTGCATGACTCTATATTAATCAACAAAAAAGTTACCGAAAAATTCAGAGGAATTTTGGGGGAGCATTGTATAATTTGATAAAAGGTGTCTTATACTATAATTAATTTTATCTAAATTAAATATTACTTTAATTCAAAAGTAAGATTATGATGTCAAGTATACTATTCATTAAAATAGCTTTTGATAATAGCTTATCGCATAACATTATATGATCTTGAAAGCACAGATATTTCAAGCAACACATTTTGTTTCAAAGCTCATTGAAGTAAATAAGATTTTTTTTCTTTTTCACTAGGTTTGGAACACAAAAGTTCTGCAGCTCAAGGTCTGCAAAAACAAACACATTAGGCTAGTGAATGTAATTTTCCAGATGAAATAATATTGCTTATAATCTTATTGAAAGGATAATTAGAGAGCCCTTTCAACTTTCCCCCAGATACTTATTGTCTTCATTTATTTCTTAATTAATTAATAAGTAAGTAGCAACTGCTCAAGATAAGTAGCCGCTTTGTCACTAGTCACCCATTAACACAAGGAGAATATAACTGATTAAATAGAACCGATTAAAGGTAAAAGGACACATGCAATGTATACAGAATGATGTCGTGATGAATGAAGGGATGTACTGAGAATTTAGTCATAGAATCATAGAATCAGAAAATGGCTTGTGTTGGAAGGCACCTTAAAAATCATTGAGTTCCAACTCCCTGCCACAGGCAGGGATGCCACACATTAGATCAGGTTGCCCAGGGCTTCGTCCAATCTAGTCTTGAACACCTCCAGGGATGGGACATCCACAGCTTCTCTGGGCAACCTGTTCCAGTTCTTCACCATCTTCTGAGTGAAGAATTTCCTCCTAATCTCTAATCTAAATCTCCCCTTTCTTAGTTTTAAACCATTCCCCTTTGTCCTATCATCTGCCCAAGCAAAAAAAAAAACAAACAGACAAACAAAAAAACCCCACAAAAAATAAACAAACAAAAATTTGCTCTCCATCTTTTTTATAAGCCCCCTGAAGTATTGAAAAGCTGCAACAAGGTCTCCCTGGAGCCTTCTCTTCTTCAGGCTGAACATCCCCAACTCTTTCAGCCTTTCTTCATAGGATAGGTGCTCCAGCCCCTTGATCATCTTTGTGGCCCTTCTCTGGACCTGTTCTAACAGATCCATGTCCTTCTTGTTCTGGGGGCTTCAGACCTGGATGCAATACTCCAAGTGGGGCCTCACAAGAGCAGAGCAGAGGGGGACAATCCCCTCCCTCCAGTGCTGGCCACTCCTCTGTTGATGCAGCCCAGGATGCATTTGGCCTTCTGGGCTGCAATCGTTCACTGTTGGCTCACGTCAAGCTTTTTGTCCACCAAATCCCCCAAATCCTTCTCTGCAGGGCTGCTTTCAATGAGTTTTCCCAGTCTGTACTCCTATCTGGGACTGCCCTGACCCAGGTGAATTAGAAGTGGTACGCTCAAGATTTCACAGAGTATCTAGACAACCAAGAACAAGCTCAGT
This sequence comes from Anser brachyrhynchus, assembly GCF_964034855.1. Classification (NCBI taxonomy): domain Eukaryota; kingdom Metazoa; phylum Chordata; class Aves; order Anseriformes; family Anatidae; genus Anser; species Anser brachyrhynchus. Next base: position 19,300,519 of record NC_137702.1, on the reverse strand, counting down.
CACCTAACTTAGAAAAATAAAGAATAATTAGATCTCATGTACTAGAAAAGGGAAATCTAATGAATGACATCAAGTAATAACTGATACTAGTTGACTCTTAGGTGAATAAAATAATAATCTAGAAGAATGTGAGATTTTGTTTGTCTCAAGCTAGATGCACCAAGCTTCAAAAAAATATTCCCACACTATACTGTTGTCTGGAGGCCATGGCAAGGTCTGAGCGAGAAAAATGGATCCCATTAAAATCCGGAAAGATATCTAGTAGATGTCTTTTGATTTTCCTTGAAGAGTTGTTTATTTTAATTATGTTTTCAGAACTATCTGGCATAATATAGATGTAATTACTGACTTGTAGTCAGTCATTTGTGTAAAATTTTCAGTCAACCTGTGGCTGAGGTCCTTGTGGAGGATATTCAACAGCTCAATGGTCCTCAAATTCTGGTGTTAGCATAGATTGGACTTGTATAATGAGCTTAGAGAGGCAGCAAAATTTTCTATTTGGACAGGAAATACCAGGGGTTTATATATTACTCAGGAAGACAAACTCTTTTTGTCCTTAAGTATTAGAGACTCAATCTACGTCTGTTGGCTATAGGCACTGAAGAAAGGCAGCACCTTAAATCTCAAAGCTGTAGAAGGTAGAGTACTTAAAAATCTCTATTCATAGGAAAATATAATAATAACATATATATATATATAGAATCATAGAATGGTTTGGTTGGAAGGTACCTTAAAGATCTTCTAGTCCCCAACCCAACTGCCATTGGTAGGGACAACTCCCACCAGACCAGGTTGCCCAAAGGCCCATACAACCTGTCCTTAAACACTCCCAGGGACGGGGCATCCACAGCTTCTCTGGGCAGTCTGTTCCAGTGCCTCACCACCCTGAGTGAAGAATTTCTTTCTTACAACTAATCTAAACCTACCCTCTTTCAGCATAAAACCATGGCCTCTTGTCCTATCACTACATGCCCTTGTAAAAACTCTCTCTCCATCTTTCTTATAAGCCCCATTTCAGTATTGAAAGGCTGCCATAAGGTCTCCCTGGAGTCTTCTCTCCTCCAGGCTCAACAATCCCAGCTCTCTCAGCCTTTCTTCATAGGAGAGGTTCTCCAGTGCTCTGAAAATTTTTGTGGCCCTCTTTTGGATCTTCTCTGATAGGTCCATGTCTCTCTTGTGCTAGGGCCCCAAAGTTGGATGCAGTATTCCAGGTGGGGCCTCATGAAGACATGTGGTAGTTTTACTCGGGTAGGCAGCCAAGCTCCACCACAGCTGCTCTCTCACTCCCACTCCTCAAAGGGAAAGGGAGAGAAAATATGATGCAAAGGGCTCAAGGTTTGAGATAAGGATGGGGAGATCACTTAACAGCTGACGTCACAGGCAAAACAGACTCAGAGTAGGGAGAGAGTAAAATTTATTGCCTATTACTAACAAGCTAGAGAAGTGAGAAACATAGGAAAGAAACCAAAAACACCTTCATGCCCCCATCCACCCTCTTCCACCTCTTTGCTGACCTTGGTGTCTGCAAGGCTGTTTCTCACTCTTCTCTCTCCCAGCTGCTGTTCTGCAGCAGGTATTTTTTTTCTTTTTTCTTTTTTTTTCCTCTTTTTTTTTTGTTTTCTTTTTTCTTTTTTCTTTTTCTTTTTCCCATTCTTAAATCTGCTCTCACAGAGGTGCAAACAACATTGCTTATTGGCTTGACTCTGGCCAGTAGCAGGCCCCTTTTCTAACATGAGGCAGCTTCTTGATTCGTCTCACAGAAGCCACCCCAATGGCCCCCTGCTACCAAAACCTTGCTATGTAAACCCACTACATGGCAGAGTAGAGGGGGAGAATCCCCTCCCTCACCCTGCTGGCTACATTTCTTTTGAAAATGTAGGTAGGCTTTTTAAAAATAAAAAGAACAAAGAAGTGTCATTAAGGATTTTGCTTGTCATAATAACAGAAACAGTAGATTATATCATTACTAAGGAAAAAAAAATTCTAAAGACTGTGTGGCTGGAGATGTAAACTACCCAAGTCAGATGTAAACTACCCAACTACCTACTACTTTCACCTGTCAATTAATTTTATTAATTTAAATAACCTTAATCCAGCAATTGAAAATCCTCCTCTTCCAACAGTGTCATGTTTCTCATTAGGTCTCTCTCCTTCCATCACCTCTGTGCACCAAGAGAATTTGTTCCCTGCTCTCTGAACTCCCTTCTTTGTCAATCTGCAATAATTCTGCAGACTCTCTTTCTCTTTCTGTCTGGCTCACCCTGCATTCCAGATACTTGTCCAATCTAACATTCCCAGATGTATCCACAGGAGGAGATATCCTCCTTTATTGCCCCCCCCCCCCCCCAAAGTCCTGTATATAAAAATGGGGGCTGAGCAGCCAGGATAAGACAAACTGGACATCTTTACTCACTGCCTCCTAGTTACTTAGTTTCCTAGCAAACTGTGGACAAGCACATCCCAAAACTTTTCACACACATGTATTATATACACTTTTTAGTATACACTTTTGATACAGAACATTTTTTCCAGAGTCAATTAATACCTGTATAAGAGTAGACAGTATCTGACTAAGTAGTGTGGAAGCCTCATATTCTTCCTGTTTTTTTTTTTCTTTTTTCTTTTCTCTTTTCTGCAGAACACTAGCAGTGATATTTGCTGTTTATACTGAAAACTACCACACAGAACATTCTTTGAACTATTTCAATGACAAATAATAAGCAGAATAGTAAGTAGCAATATAATATAATAAACTGTACTCCTATACACTACATCTAAGAGGAAGAAAGGGTAGATGAAACATAACAGCTTAAATCTTAAAGATCATCTTAAAGCTGCAAATTATCTCCCTTTCTGCATGTGGTGGCTTGATCTTGGCTGGGTGCAAGATGCCCACCAAGCTGCTCTCTCACTCCCCCTCTTCAACAGGAGGCAGCAGAAAAATCAAATGAAAAAGCTCATGAGAAGAGGGAGATCACTTACCCGTTACAGTCACAGACCCAACTTGGGGAAAATTAATGTAATTTACTGCCAAGCGAAAGAGACTTAAATAGTAGGAAAAAACAACAACAAAAATTAAAACACACATCTCCCCCCACCCCCATTTTCCCTGGCTCTACTCCACTCCTTCACTCCCAACTCCTCTACCTCCTCCTGCCCCGGGCAGTGTTGGAGGATGGTGAGCAAGGGGCTACGATCAGTCCATCACAGCTCCTCTCTGCCACTCCTTCCGCTCACACTTTGCTCCTGCTCCAGCGTAGGTCCTTCCCACAGGCTGCAGCTCTTTAGGGTAGACCCGCTCTGTCATGGGGTCTTCTGCACAGGTTGGAGGGGAATCTACTCCAGCACCTTCAGCACCTCCTCCCCCTCCTTTATCACACTTTTCTACCTCAGTCTGGTAGGAATTGTTTTGCCCTTTCTTAAATGTGTTTTCTCAGAGGTGCTAGCATCTTCACTGACAGACTCAGCTGTGGCTACAGTGGGGCTGTTGTGAAGCTGGCTGGAACTGCGTCTGGCCCAAGGCAGCCCCTGATCTCTTCCCACAGAGGCTGCCCTCACTCCCCCTTCTCCACTGCCAAAACCTTGCCACTGACACCCAGTATACCTCAGTAAAGTACTATTCAGAAATCTAGCTTAAAAGTATCTGAAGTCAAGCTCCAAAATTCGTAGCTGGAGTGTAGTTGAAAGATACCTCTGCCTGGGCTCTGGGCCAGTAGAAATGGTCTTTGTTTAACCTCCAAGCCATATAGAAATGTCTTGTCCAAACTAGCACAATGCAAAATCCAAGCTGCTAATCTCTGCTGAGAAACCAATGTAGTCACCTGCCTTTGTTTAGCTTTGGAGCTCAGGCACAGTGAGCTTTCATTTGACCAGAATATATCATGGAAATGTATCCTGAGATACAACAAACTACGCAACATGTAGTTATGCCAGGGCAAGCTCAGTAGGTACAGATTACTGTCAAAACAAGTACACAGGAACTTCCCATTCTACCTGGGAAAGCTATAGCTTTAATGTTCTACTCAATTTTGGAGTAACATTTATATTGTGACGGTGGATTTATTTGTAGAATGGATGTTCTAGTTTTATTCAGGAAAGGAAGATATAAACTTTCCAAACATATTTTTCCTTAATGTTGACTTTCATCTAAGTATAGAGAAGCAAGTTGTTTAGGCATTCATGTCACAGATGTTATTATACATACTTATACTTCCATAAAATACTGATAGATAATATATAAAAAAGAAACAGAAAAGAGGTGAAAAAAACGATCAAAACTCCCCAAACAAAACAAAACCACAACATCAAAAACAGAGAGTCACCAGAGTATAAAATGATGTAATATTACTGGGTTTTATTTTCATGTTTCCAAAAAATCAGATTTTGAGATGCCGTATGTTTTACTTTTAGAATTTATACTAGAGTTGGGAAAAAAAATCATTAAGATTTTTGAACTATCCCATGCTTGAGACAAATTCAGATATGACAGAAAAAGTAAGTCAGTAAATGAGGCTCTTGCACTGAAACAGTGCAATTGAAACAGAAGAACTGTACAACCATCATCATTCATGTGGCAACAATAAAACTGACTCTGCAGCAGACAAAACAGGTCCTTTAAGCTGTGCACTTGTAGGATTACTAAGAAGGACTTAAAAATACAGATAGGGAAAGGAGATAATTTTTCTCTTGACTATCTCCATATAACTATGTTCACATTTTCTTTCTGCTAGCAACCGTACCTTATCAGGCTAAATTATTAATTTCAGTATCTGTTTTCACAGTGTAATTTAGCACATTAACTGTTGTTTCTAGTGGAACTGAAATGAAATGACAAGAAAAACATCAGTGATAGTTCAATTTCATCTCAGAACATGAAAACTAAACACAGCATGGTCATCTGTGGCTTCCCATAGGGATAGTGTTGTGTCGGGATTCATTCAGAGAATTAAGACTGAATCTGTTTTAGTGGGGTGCGAGGTCCTATTTGCTATTCCAGGTAAGAATTTTGGTCATTCTGTGACTCATTATTTATAAATCAGGATGGTTACAGCTAGTAACAAGAAAGTGTGCAAGCTTAGAAAAATCTTCAAAACAAAACAGAGATGGTACAAAGTCATACACACTTAGATACATACAAAGCATGTCCCTGAGCAAATAGTACGAGGAAAAAAATCTCAACTGTATAGGATTTCAAGATGTTAATCTGAAGACAATTACAGAAAAACAGCTCTTTGATAGGCTTTCTTGACAGAGATAGAAAAAAAATAAGCGAACCAAATGTTCCTGTTGTGTGATCTTATAAGGAAAGTTCTCTATCATTGTTAAAAGGTGATTTAGACATGTATTTATCTGAGAGCAGATGCTGTCATCTGACTTTAGTTATGTTTATAGTGCCTTAATCTGCTGCTAAAAAAAGCTTTATCTTTTTTTTTTTTCCTGATAAAAAAATTACAAGGTTGTATTTATTGTGTTTGTGTCTCACTTTGAGCTAAAATATATTATTTTAATGTTGCAGATCTTCCAACTATTGGCTCAACCGCATCCAGTCCTTTCTCTACTGCAATGAAAATGGCCTGCTGGGGAGCTTTTCTGAAGAGACTCACACATGTACCTGCCCTAATGATCAAGTTGCCTGCCATGGGTTCCTTCCCTGCACGATTGGAGATGGTTCTGCATGTTTGAGCTGTGCCCCTGACAACCGCACCCGCTGTGGGAGCTGCAATGCTGGATACATGCTAAGCCAAGGGATTTGCAAGCCTGAAGTGGCAGAATCAACAGAACACTACATTGGGTTTGAGACTGATCTTCAGGACTTGGAAATGAAGTATTTACTGCAGAAGACAGATCGGAGAATTGAGGTCCATGCAATTTTCATCAGCAACGACATGCGCCTCAACAGCTGGTTTGACCCTTCCTGGCGCAAGCGGATGCTCCTTACCCTTAAGAGTAACAAGTACAAGTCTAGCCTGGTTCATATGATACTGGGCCTCTCTCTTCAAATCTGCCTAACTAAAAACAGCACCTTAGAGCCTGTTCTTGCTGTTTACATCAACCCTTTTGGCGGCAGCCACTCTGAGAGCTGGTTTATGCCTGTGAATGAAAATAATTTCCCAGACTGGGAGCGGACTAAGCTGGACTTACCCCTTCAGTGTTATAACTGGACACTGACTCTGGGCAACAAGTGGAAGACATTTTTTGAAACAGTGCACATCTATCTGAGGAGTCGAATAAAGTCAAATGGTCCAAATGGCAATGAGAGCATCTACTATGAGCCCCTGGAATTTATTGATCCCTCAAGAAATCTGGGCTACATGAAAATCAATAACATCCAAGTGTTTGGCTACAGCATGCACTTTGACCCAGAAGCAATTCGAGACTTGATTTTGCAGCTGGACTACCCCTATACTCAGGGATCACAGGACTCAGCACTTTTGCAGCTGTTAGAGATACGTGATCGTGTAAATAAACTCTCTCCACCTGGTCAACGTCGTCTAGACCTCTTCTCTTGCTTGCTCCGTCATAGACTCAAACTGTCTACCAGTGAAGTGGTGAGGATTCAATCTGCTTTGCAGGCATTTAATGCCAAATTGCCAAACACAGTGGATTATGACACAACCAAATTATGTAGTTAACCATAAATGTGAAGCACAACACAAAACCTTGAAGGAGTTTTTACAGTGCTTTTGTGGAACAGTTTATGTTTGGAAGAGTAAATTTAAATTGTCTTTTCAATATCTGTCTTATATCAGTCAATACTGTTGGATGGCAATTTACACACATGAACTTGCTGACAATGAATATATTATACCTGCAGTTTTGGTTTATGAATGAAATAAATACTGACACCAGTCTAGAAGACATTCTACTTTTTACAATAAATTTCATTTGTAATTTTATATGTTCCGTGGCAATGCTTTTGTGCATTACATCCTCTAGAGGGAACATAGAAGGATACCAATAAAATTTTGTAGCTGAACAGTTATTAAAAAGAAATGCTGTGGGATTCTTTCTTCTTACACAAAAGTAGTAACCTTGATATACTTTTGTGTGTTGAACACAGGTTGTAGGTAAATAAAAGATAGTGACTTATGGTTTTAACAAAAACCACGGAAAAGTCAAAACTATGGAATATTGTATTCTTAGGATATGAATCTAAATGTTCATGCTGAGCTGATGTGACAACTGTAGTGATGCTTTACTTGCTACACTTCTGAGACTTGAAAAGGCATGCCCTTTTCAAGTTGCTTAACATGACATACAGGCTCCCAGAGTGGTAATATTGAGGGTTTTAGGATGGTCAGGAGGTTAGTGTTGTGAGATGCACAGTAATGAAAGGTTGCATTAGCTCAATAGCAGACAGGTGAGAGCCTGCCTTTGAAACTGATATTACTCACCTACAAGAGACAACCATTTCCAGAAAAAGAGCTGTTCAGAAGTCTCCATAATCCTTTGCTTTGCCTATGTATTTTGTATGGTTCTGGAAAGAAGAAATAGTAAACCATATGTATATATTGTCCCTTCCCCCATGTACACACATTTTAGTATTAATATAGAATTATCTATTTTGAACTACTTACCTAAATATCATCCATGCTGACAAGATTCAAGTTCAATCAAGAAAATTCTCTAACAATACAATTGTTTAATAAGTGGATTTTTTTTTCCTTAGGTACAAATAATAACCTTTCAGTGCAAGATTTTTCAGTTTTAAATAACACATTCTTTTACATATACATGGCAGTTTTTGAATCTAGTTTAAAAAGCAGAAGGGGAAAATAAATGTAATTATCTATTAATGAAATGAATTAACTGTGGTGCATACTTGTGGATCAGAATTAAGTTCTTTGATATTTTAAACATTAAAAAAAAAAGCTTCTAAGATGGCATAACTTGGGACTCCCAAGAAATCTCTGCTGCATCTTGCAAGCAGTGAATACTACAAATGGCTTGGCTTTCAGAAGTCTTTCTAAGTAAATATAGGATAAAATGAAGGAAATTGATGCAACAATTGATGCAACAGAGGTAACACCTCTTTATGTGAAATCTGAATTCATGCCATTTATGTAAAGATTTTTTTTTTTTTAATGAAACAGAATTTAAATATAAAACCACTAATTATGTGCAAGCACATAAAGTAAAAAAATAATTGTAGTTAATTTCAATTAAAATTCATTTAATTTCAATTTAATTTCAATTTAGTTATTTTACAATTTAATTCTGAATTGCAGCCTAGTCTGAAATTAAGTTACACTCTTCAGTTTGTTTCTAGGTAGACCACAATAGCAAAAGTAATGCTATGTTTTGTAATTATATGTAAGCAAATTAAAATGCACGGTCAGAAACACTTCAAAAACTCTGCTACAAAGGAGACTCTTCTTTTTCTTCTCTCCACTCCCTCCTGATTTCATCATGTAGTTATAACATTTCCTATTTCACCAACACACATTCAGATAATTCCTTATACTTGCTATACCAGGAAGCCCAGCAGTACTAAAATTAACATCTTTTTCCCCAAATCAGCCTCTAGATGAATGCCTGTTTGATTTCTACTCACAGCTTTCTTTTGCTGATAAATAATGCATCTCGGTCTCTTTGTCTGTATCAAAATCCTGGCTTACATTACTAAGACCTTCTGAATTAAGATTCTTACTACTCCTGTTCCTATCTTCAGGTCTTTCATTTGGCATGTCTTTGGTAACTGTAATAAAATGCAGAATTAGACAATTTGATTTGACTAGTCAGTACCTCTTGTAGTCTTCTTATATAAACAGAAGACTATGGTGTAGCAAAATAAACAAAAAGCAAGAAATCCTATTATGTTCATAGAAAATAAAAATTGCAGTAGAAATGTGGGGCAGTGATAAATAAAGTACTCACATGTTATCCCTTTGCTAAGGAAAATACTGTTATGTTGTGGCAAATCACCTGAGATGTTTTCCCCTTTTTCAAATACCTTCCTAAAATAGTTCCTTTCTTTCCTTTTCCTTTTCCTTTTCCTTTTCCTTTTCCTTTTCCTTTTCCTTTTCCTTTTCCTTTTCCTTTTCCTTTTCCTTTTCCTTTTCCTTTCCTTTTCCTTTCCCTTTCCCTTTCCCTTTCCCTTTCCCTTTCCCTTTCCCTTTCCCTTTCCCTTTCCCTTTCCCTTTCCCTTTCCCTTTCCCTTTCCCTTTCCCTTTTCCCTTTCCCTTTCCTTTTTTCCTTTCCCTTTCTTTTTTCTTTTTTCTTTTTTCTTTTTTCTTTTTTCTTTTTTCTTTTTTCTTTTTTCTTTTTTCTTTTTTCTTTTTCTTTTTCTTTTTCGTTTTCTTTTTTTTCTTTTTCTTTTTCTTTTTCTTTTTCTTTTTCTTTTTCTTTTTCTTTTTTTTCTTTTTCTTTTTCTTTTTCTTTTTCTTTTTCTTTTTCTTTTTCTTTTTCTTTTTCTTTTTCTTTTTCTTTTTCTTTTTCTTTTTCTTTTTCTTTTTCTTTTTCTTTTTCTTTTTCTTTTTCTTTTTCTTTTTCTTTTTCTTTTTCTTTTTCTTTTCTTTTTTTTTTCTTTTTCTTTTTTTCTTTTTCAATATTTTTAATTTCTTGAGAACGAAAGTTCTTCTCTAGGCCCAAATATGTACACAGAGAAGATGAAACCAAGAGAGGATTAAGACAGACAATTATTATGCAACACATTAAGTGTATTTAACTGAAAAAAATCCTATTGACCAGTTACAGACTTTGGAATCAGGGTGTTCTTTTAATAGTAAGGGTTTTCAGTTTACCAAAATTAGATAAAGATAAAGATAAAAATAAAAGGAAAATCATAAGTGAATAGTGAAAAACAAAACAAAACAAACAAAAAAAATCCACAGAATTTATTAGGTTTTCAAGTTACAAATGGGAGCCACTGGTATTTCTCTTTTGATACTTTTCTATTTGAAATATTTCTATATTTTCAAAGAGAACTTCAGGGTGTATAAAAAGAGAAAAAAGAAAAAGTCTGGATAAGTCAAAATAGTCAAGAACTCAAGCCATAATTTTTTTATTTATTTAATTTTTTTTTTTTAGGTATGAATGCACTTGTGGATAAGAAGGAACTGTGGTTTTACATATGTACACTCATTTTCATTCAGACATTCAGACATAACATATTTTTCCTCTGCTTAGTGTTGATATACCTCAGATCCTCACTCTGTTTCTTTGCTGTCCATTCTCCATTGCATTCACTACCGCTTATTACATGCTGTTATAAACTGAAAAAAAAAGACAAGAAAATGATAGTAATATATGCAACGGCATGATAACAACCTGCAAAAATACTCAGAAAAAACCTTAGTGACTATAGGCACAATAACCAGATAGATATTCATTATAACACAGTAACCTTCCTGCTTAAGTGAAGGCAACTGCTATCCAATAAAAGTAAAAAGAAACAAACAAAAACACCACCAATGACAAACTTTTATAATAATCTTTTCCAAGGAAACACAGTTCAGACTTTGTTCAAAGACTAAGAAGCCAAACTAACATCTATAAGTTCTATTACAGGAACAAAGTGTAATAATGATTTGCTACCTTATCAATGCCTAAACCAGAATTATGGTGTTACTTCCTTTGCCACAGGACAGTTTTGTCTTTACAAATATTTGAAGGAAGCGCCTTTGTTTCCTAAATTATGCATAAGCTGACCACATTAATTGTGAAAGCAATTGACTCAGCAGATATTTTATTTGACTAAAGAAACAAAAGTAAGGAGTTTTTCCCAGGCTGGATAAGCAGCCAGGCAGTTTACACAGGAGGACAGGGATATACATGAAGGAGGGTGCTATAAAAATCAAAAGGTTATTTGCTTGAAAACATGGTGCATATTGGTACAAAACAAAACATAGCAGAGCACAAAGAAAGAAAATTGATCAACACACATTGCTGTCCTGCTGAGTTACGACATGTCTTACACGGCAGTAGAGGTGTAATAGGAAATGGGTAATGTGATATGATAATGGATTTTACAATCTAGTGGCTGTTGTTTCTTTGACAGGTAGATGGCAGAATCTGAACTATTGTTTGTTCTGGTACAGTCACTTTTATTAATGGGAGCATGCTCTAGGTTGTGTACCAGGGGTTCCTGACAAGATAGCTAGAGTGCAGTTTAGAACCTAGGAAAAAGTGGAGAGAGGGAAACAGAGTATCATTTTACTAGGCTTTTAAACAAGTGGAAGAGAACACCTGTATCTCACTGTAGTTAAGAAAAGAAGCCAAAATTACCCTGAGTGTGACAGAAGTTGGTAACAAAATATATCATGGCTCCTTTTTCGTGAGAATCAGTGGCATGATAGATCTTGACATACAGCTAGTAAAGTATTATTAATACCATATGCACTTTGTTGAGATTTACAGCACAGGCAGTTTACAGGCCTGTACAACTGACTTCAAATCCACACATTGACCTTCACATAGTAAGTAAAAAGTCTATTCTGGACGTAGCATAGTAATCTAATATTACACATACAGATCACTCCTGAAGCAACCTATAACTGTATATAATGTCAGTGTACCCATGTGTAAGTGGAGTGTATGGCTTTCTGAGAGATTATAGGATTACGCACATACACACACACACACACACCCATAATATATAGCCACACCACAGACTACTCTGTTTTGGGAGTACATGTATCTTGAGGAGCAGGACTCCTAATTTCTTTCTTTCCACTCATAACCAACATTAAGATTGGGTTATGAATAACTTCCAGGAATGGTGCAACTATTTATTTCCACACAGGTAAATTTATTTATTTATTTATTTATTTTGAGAGTAATGTGAATGTCAGTGTCTTTTTTTTTTTTTTCAGCACACAAAATGCTCTTATTTTATGGTACATTTTAGCCCAGCATAGATTAATAGAATCACATAACGGTTTGGATTGGAAGGGACCTTAAATATCATCTAATTCCAACCCGCCTGCTGTGGGTAGGTACACCTCCCACCAGACCAGGTTTCTCCAAGCCCCATCCAGCCTGGCCTTGAACACTTCCAGGGATGGGGCATCTACACCTTCTCTGGGCAACCTGTTCCAGTGCCTCACCACCTTCATAGTAAAGAATCGTTTTTTTCTAATCTAAATCTCCCCACTTTGAGGAAACGTTGGATGTGGTACTTAGGGACAAGATTTAGTGGGTGATATTGGTGGCTGGGGGGGTGTTTGGACCAGATGATCTTGGAGGTCTGTTCCAACCTTAATGATTCTATGATTCTATGATTCCAAACAACCATGCTGGTAAAGACGGATGATGGAGGCTTACCTGCTCTTAGGACACAGCTGCACTAGTTATTGTGTATCTCCTCGTCAACATACAGGAAACAGAAAAGAGAGAAAAGGCACCTGGGAAGCAGAGATGGTTTTGCTTTGGAAAAAATCACTCCTGTGAGAAGGTCCAGAATGTGACCATCTTTCAAATACACTACAAGAGCTTTTGTCATTTCCGAGCTGACCTGAAAGGAGAAAAAAAAAAAGGATTAAAGTAAAGCTGGGTGTGTGCATAACAATCTATGATTCTTCTGTAGGTGAAAGAGGAAGAACAAAGAATCTCTGAAGTGTCTTTGGGATCTCATCAGAAGTGTGTAACTCAGTCCAAGAACACTTAGATACAATAAGGATAAATACAACAGGAAACCTGAAATATAAAGATTAGGTACTATTGCTTGGTGTGATTGTGACATGAGATAATTTGCCAAAATTGGTTTTGAGACAAAAAAAAAAAAAAATTCTTATATATTTCTTTCCCTCTCAGTGTGGAAGAAATTTTAAGCATTAAACATGTGCATAAAAGAAAAACAAAAGATAATTAACGTTATAAAAGTGCATATGTTCTTTTATGTGCCTTTTTTACTGACATCTTCCTCCCCCCCTCCACTTTAGTCACTGGGTATGTAAGTTATTTATTAGGGCATAACTCTTTTACCTACAGAATTAAAGCACTGTAATATGAGAGAAAATCATTCTAATGTGAGTTAGTTCTCCATGTAATTTTAAATAAAATATATGACTTGCATTTAGTTACATATTTTCTAAGTAAGTCCTTCCTCACCACTAAACAAACAAATGAAAACCATCACCACCAACAAATGTAAAATGTAGTTAAGACAGTTTAAAAAAGGAGATGACATGATATAGAATGTATAAATTTTTGCTCAATGAAAAAAAAACAATTTAACCTGTTCTCTTAGAAACTGAAAGCATTTCATATTGTATTCCAACAACATAACAGTTATATCATTTAGTAACAATGCCAACCATGTGCTTTTAAAAGACATGCCAAAGAGTTATATGTTATATAAGATTAGATAATAATTCTATAATGTATTTGTCATCTGAAAATGAGTATATTTTTTTAACTGGCTTTGCTTCAGTGAAGTTCAATTAATCTATTTTATTGACATTCAGTGCTTAGGATTTCAACACCAAAATCAGCCTTTCTTGAAAGGAGTACTTTGACAGCATTATATATGAAAGTTCATGTTTAGCTGCAGGACAGATACATTACAGTTTTTGTTTGTTTGTTTTGTTTGTCTGTTTTTTATATTTGAATCTATGAAGTTAAGAAGGGGACCAAATTGCTAGGTGCTTTAAAGTGCTGACTTGTCAACACAATTGACAAAATGGAAATTCTTAGTTAAAATCTTATCTGGACCAGAGAAAACCTCAAAGTCAGACTTTAGTTATAAATCAGACTTTATTTACAAACACAGGAAATTACCAATTATTCATATACCATTTCTCAGTATTTACATTTTGAGAAATCAAAATGAACAGACACTACTGAATTAGAGTGAAAATACCAGTAATATTTCTAATAAGTCCTAGTGTAAATGTAGTATGCTCAAGAAAGGTCTTTTTCCTTCATCTGAAAAAAGTTAACAGCAATGAAAGTTCCGTCACATTCTCTTATTAAAATAAATTGGAATGGTTGTCACTTCAGTCTCATCTCAGGTTTATTTGAAAATCTTCATGTGAATATTTATTAAAATAGCTGGATTATACAAACATATATACGCACACAAGTACATTCAGGTATTCATTGAATTTGCCTAGCTACTTTTTTCTTTAAGAGGCAACTTTTAGACTCTGATAAAGTTAGTAAAAGCTATTACATAAAGAGCTGAGGTACACTAGGCAGTAATCCCCCTGCAAGCAAGAATATTTGACTTTAAGATTAACACTTGCCATTTCTACCTAAGCACTCTTGGAACAAGCAATATATGAGAAGCAGAGGTTGCTTTGTATGTAAGCTTTTTGCCACAATACTATAAGGTAATGTATATTTCAGATTGCTGAATCCATTCATATCTCTATGGAGGTATTCATTTCATAAAACGTAAGGCATCTAAAATTATTATTATATTTTTTTTTAAGATGAAAGCCTGGGCTTCTTCTAGTTATGATAAAGATCTGAAGAGAAATTTCAGACATCTTAATAGACTACACCTGGCCATCATTTACCCAAAAATCCTATGCTCATAACCTAGATTACATGTATAATGTTGGACAGCATGACTAATCAAGCCATGTTGGAAAATGAGCAGAACTTCTAAAGATCTTTTCATGTCATCAGTGCCAACTCTGTTGAAATTAGGGCCATTCCCTAGGAAAACCTGCAATATAAATAAGAAACTAGGGAAACACACACACACACACACACACACACACACACACACACACAAAACAACAACAACAACAAAAAAAACCCAAAACCTAACAAAACCAAAAAAGAACCAATTCAACGTTATAAAGCATCACCTGTGTAAGAAATTATTAAAGCCCATGTTTAGTCACTGCATGCTCATGAAGGAAGTTTCCTTATTCATTGTACTGAAATCCAGGAAAGTATAATGCAGCTTAATGTGAAGATTACTGTAGAATCAGGCCCTACGGAAATATTTTTAAAATATTAGGAGAAAATGTAAAATCTTATGAAATATGATGTTTTGATTTATAACTGATTTTCCCCTGGTAAATTCTCAGAAATTTCCCTAAATCAAATTAAACTCAGCAAATCCAGCCTACCTCATAAATCATGTATCTGAACTAGGCATGCTTCAGGTGATGCATGTCCTAATCAGAAAGCATCGGGATGAATCTGATGACATGAGATGACCCTGCTAGACCTGGATAAAACAGTGAAAATGCGCTTTTTATACTTATTTACATGACGCCAAACAAGGCCCATATTTGTAATATGGGATGAATTGTCCATATGTGCAAACTATATTGCCACATCCCACTTGATCTTATCCAAGAGCTTCTTGTACATTCACAGTAATGGAAAACCTTTCTGCTGAAACAATGCTTCAAGTTACTCTAAAGTTGACTCTGAAAATGCCCCCAAAAGTACCAAGTCCTGGGTATCTGCTTATCCACTGCTTGTGCTAGCAGACATCAAGCAACTAGAAAACAGACAAAATGCTGTGGATGAAGACCATTTATTTTAAGGAGTTTACCATTTCAATAAGAGTGAGATCTTTCTTCTCCTTAAAAAATGATCATAAATTCACAAGGTAAAGCTATAAAATATGACCACGCAAGAATTCATATAAAATGAATTAGATAGAGTGGAAAGCACCTGTTCCCAGCTTTCACTTCATAGGAAAGCAGCAAAGGCTTTCACTAGCTAATTGAACCTCATTTACAGGTGTTCAAGGGGCTCATACATAGCCTTTCAAGAAAGAGAAAGTGCCTGTACCCAGCTCCTGCAAAACTGGGACCTTTATCAGACTGAAGCTTCCAGAGATGCTAATATGTATATTAAGAAAGGAGCAGAGAGGAGAGGAGCGGAGCGGAGCGGAGCGGAGCGGAGAGGAGAGGAGATGACAAGCTAACTGTAAAAAGGATCCAGATATCAATTTTATACCAACCAAGTATACCAAGTTTTATTTCTCTCATTTTTTTTTCACCATCTTCAGAGAAATATGACACTGGACACTGTCAGTAGTAAAAAAATGAATTAGAGCATAGTTCTGAATCAGTTTGGCACTATTTATACATCTGTGATCATTTTTATTTAATGTAACAGTATTTCTATGATACTCTGTTCTACTTCTTGAAAACCTACTGATGAACCCCAAAAGACACATTATAAGCTGAGTATTATTTCAGTTATTTCAGTGGTACCACTATGATGGTCTAGTTTCCATTTAGAAGGAGATTGGCTTGCCTTTATTTTCATTTCCAGAGTGCTTCATTAAGTTTACAAATGTTTCATTAGGTTTTATTAAATGCATTAAGCTGAGAACAGGGAGCTGCACTTTGCACACTTGGTGAAATGCACTTCATGGAAAAAGCCTGTTATCAAGATTGATCAAGAGTCATCTATGAATGCTTTGGTTGCTTTGTGGCTTTGGGGAGGCACTTTCTGCTTGATGTTTATTTAAAAGAAAGAATTAACATTTTGCCAAACAGATCATACAGATAAAATAATTCACCATTTTTATTAGCTATTTTCTCTTGATTTTCTTTGAATTTCCCTGTAACAAATGTATATTCTCCTCTTAGCAGGCAGGCTGAACTAACTTGTTTGGGAAGTGCTGATGTTTTGCCAGCTCAGGGATTTTACTGTAAGTCTGCTGATACCTGATTAATGTTTTAAAGCCCAGGTCTTGGAGCTGTCACTAAGGGAGTTTTCATTACACACACTAAAGATGTTAAGTTTCTAGTCCTTATGTCTAGGTAGAAATAATTAGTAATGAAATGAGAATACACTAGGAAATAGACTTCGAGAAGGCGCGTTCCATACCAGGCTCATGCTAAAAGAAAAAAGTTTTCCAAGCTGCCAGAACCACCAAAGTTTCTGATATGCAACATCTCCCATTCCTGTGGCAGGTAACACCTTTTCACTGTACTTGTTTCTCTCAGTGCAACCTATGTGCAGCTGAAATTGTCTGGAGTGAAGGATCAAAACCAATAGACTTAAACAAATTTGAGTCCTTAATTTAACAATACAGTCACATGTTTTTAGGTCTGATTCAGAATATCATATGGTTGGTGTTTTTGTTATTATGCTAAGCATATGTAATTTATGCTAATACATCTCTCTGATTACTGATTTATTTGTTTTTTGATCACTAGGAAGCTCATAAGTAATCAATTAACCATTATTTCTTTGCTGCATGGAGCTTTAATTTCTATATTGAAAAAATTTTACTCTGTAATGTTCTTGGTTGCTTGAGATGAAGATACTGTTTCGGACCACACTAGAGCAGATATCCACAGTGCAGCCAATGGAGGACCCTATGCCAGAGCAGGTTTATCCTGAAGAAATTGTGCCCTGTGGATAGGACCCACACTAGAGCAGGGGAAGCTGTGAGAAGGAAGGAACAGCAGAAAGGAACTGTGATGGACTGACCAGAACCTTTATTCCCCACTCCCCTGTGTCACTTGTGGTGTAGGGTGGTACATGAACTGTGAGTGAAGGAGTGAAGTTGAACATGGGAAGCAGTTAGGGGGAAGGTGTTGATTTAATTTGTCTTTATTTCTCACTATTCAACTTTTATTTTTAATTGACAATAAATTTAAAATTATTTTCCCCAGCTTGCCTTTACATTGGGAAATATATGATATGTCTTCAATACACAGAACAAAGATCTGGCATTATCTGTGTTTCCTAAAGCATAAATTACCAGTAGGTCACTCTGCCACAAAAATTAATCCAAGTCATCATTCCTCAGATTTTACTGCTGAACCATACAGAGCCTACAGATAGCTGAAGGGTAAATCATGTCAAATAACTCTATCCCATTCAGAAATTCTTCACAAGACATACTTTCTAGTTTCCTGACTGATAACTCTTCTGAGAATCTAACAGGCAGGACATCCCTGAGCACTTTTCATCTAGCTGAAATAGGTAGTGAAGCAATGCATTTACAGTGGTTTTAAATACTATGAGAACGGCTAACAAGTTATACTTAGAATAGCTGTAGCATTACAAGGGCTAAGAATCCAGGAAGAGCTCAGCTTTACCTCCCCTGATATCAGTGGGACTACGTTTGATAGTCACTATTATGTGATGCACAGATTTTTGTAAAACCCATCAGTGATGTAAAACACATACTCTTTTGGCTTCTGCATTGTTATAAATTACAGTATCCATATGTTGAAGAGATCAATGTTAAAAACATAATAAAGACAACTGTGGAATTTTGTATTGTATTTCCAAAGTGTATAAACATTTCTACAGCATGACAGATTGTCTGAGCATAATGAGCTGCAACCGTAGTGCACCTCCATCTAAAATTTAAGAGATAAAAGGTTCTCACACATAAAATATCTATATCTATCATAAGTTATACCCTATATCTTACATCTTACACCTTACATATTATTATTATTAAAATATATTTCTCCAGCTTGTTGGCACTTGAGCTAAATGGAAGGTATTAAATTAGTGCTTTTTAATCATCGTCCATATCAATTTTTTTCTCAATCATTCATTCTTAGACCACCACATAGTTAACTTATAAACCTCACAATAATCTTATTATGAGGTTTCTAAACAATGATCCAGAAAGTTGAGATTTTCCATCAAGATCTAAATTGCCCGCAGATACAAAGATATATTAGAGAATAAATATGTATTTTGTTCATCTCCAGTAATTGTGAATATTCTTGTCTTTAAAGCATTTTCCAATGTGAGTAAATACATGGAGTCACTTCATTGCTGCTGAAGGCTCTGTAGACTTTTGCTGTCAGACTTTAACGGGGTAAATTCATATTCAGAGCTTCTCTCTCTCACTTTCCTCTCCCTCCATGAATCACTAAGCACCATTTGAGCCTGCAAGTCTTGCCTGAAAGAATCCGCATTAATTACTACTCATCAGTATTAAGCATGGTGACAGCTCCTGTTAGCAGCACTATTTTGTGACCACCTTTTCAGATCTGCTGTCAAATGAAGATTTTTTTTTTTAGTGCTCCCAAGAAAACAAGCTTTCTCTGTGACCAGTTGGTGAGATGGTGAGAGAACAACTCCACTATCCCTTTCCTTTCTAGTTCTAAATTTGCCATCCTTATTTCCTTGACAATGAAATTCTATCCTTATATTACGGGCCAATCTGGAATTACATATATATATTTAAGGCTGCTCAAAAGATAGGAGCTATATACTGCTACTCAGCCTAAATAAATAAATAAATAAATAATTCTTCTGAAATCAAAACTCCTTGAAGATCCATAAGGCAGAAGCTAAACTCAGTTAGGCCTTCCAGATCAACAGAGACTTTGATTTAAAATTACTCATGTTACGTATATTCAGTATATGACATTTTAACTGTCTTTTTGTCTTTTAAAATATCTTTATGTTTTAAGCCTTTCTTAATGATAAAGAACTTGATTTTCCATTGAACTCTTGTGTTATGTCTTCCTATTATAATGATTTTTTTTTCCTCTCGCCATCTATTCAGATCTGTAGGTATCTCCATACCTATGATACACTGACTGCCTTTTCCTATAGGCAGTCCAGTCAGTTGGACAGGCAACAGGGCTATGAATTGGGCACTGTATTTTTAGGAAATCTGAGCAAGACTTAAAAACAGATTGCTATGTATGTGTCACAATAAAACAGCATCCCTGCACGGAAAACTGATATTAATTTAATATACTAAGTAAATAGAAATATAAACAGAAGCCCAGGGAATAACACCTGTTTCTGTCTGACATATGAATCTTGAGTTACTTGTTTAATATCACCAGAATTATAGCAGTCACCATCAAACACACATACAGGAGAGTTTATAGAAGTATACAGATCATCTGCCTCTGTTGCATGGGAACTTTTTAGCTTAAATATCTCACCAGTTCATTTCCCATGGGGGACACTGCACTCCATTTAGGTCAATGTTCAGCCAGGACTGATTTAATATATTACTTCCTAAATCCTCTGTAAATTTTTGCTAGATAATGCGATCCAATTGTCAAAAAAATCCTCATTTTCTGTAGCTGCCTGTAGTTTCACTCTTGACAGAAATATTTCTTGTTGTAAAAGTTTGCTTAGAACTTTTTATTAACACACTCAATGTGAAAATCATTTCTGATGGAGACGCTATTCAGTAATTGCTAGCCATTTCATGTGTAAACTAACTCTGGAAAAAACGTGCCTGAAAAGCTATATATATATATATATTATTATATTTTTTTTCTGCAAATACCCCATGACAACATCTGAACTCTCTCAATTTTCAAATATTAAAATCCAAAAAGCTACCTTTTTTTTTTTTTTTTTTCTTGAATGGTAGGAGAACATTACAAATACTACCTAAAACAGAACTCTGTTTCTAAATTTCTATAAATTATAGAAGTTTTTATATCAGACATTTCTTAGTATTTTTTCTTTGCACAGGACCACTCTTAACAGTTGAAAAAATGGTTACTGGTGTAATAAAGAGGGCAGCAGTTTGTAACTCTTGCAGCTGGTCAAAGCTATGACTCTAAGCTGTTAGTTCTTCTTGGAAGAGTCACTGGGATGTGCTGTTTCTGGTTTATTGCTTTTCACGTGTGAGATCCATCAAAAGGCCTCATCCTACATATAACTCAGGTTAATAACTGTCTAACTTAGAAAGAAGTTTAGAAGTTTGTCTAAGGATAAAGAAGATGATCAAAACAAAACAACAGTCCCTGAATGAGACACCTCTGAATGAGAAGTTAAGTTTATTAATGAGTTAAAAGGTTTCAGAGATTAAACAGCAGAACGTGCAACTGTAATCACAATTTCAAATAAGTCTTTTTCACTGATACAATACAACATTATTTAAAAAATTAGAAAAGACTGTGATAGGAGTATAAAGCATATCTCTTGGATAGCTCCAGAGGATATTAAAGAGAGCAAGAGAGGAGGGGGTGGAGAGAGAGAAAGGAAAAATCAGAGAAATCTCTTAAAATGAAACAGTGTCATATTAATTATTTATTCCTATGCTCATTCATTTAGGAGCAGTGATAGATGGCTCAAAACAACATGACCATTTTTCCATTTTAATTTCTTAGGCCTCTCTCCTAAAAACACTGCACATTTCATTTAAACCAGGTAGAAGTTTCATCGACTCGAACTATTCTGCTCATTATACTTAGGTTAGTAAATAATGGTGCGGAGTATCAGAGTTACTGGCTAATCATTCTGTCAGAAACAATCTAGACAAAAAAGGATACTTATATGAGATCAGTTAGCTTGTCATATCACTACATCAATTTTATAATACAGATTACCTATAAAAAGAAAAGAAACACATTAGTTAAAATGTATTTCAACTGAAAGAGCCTTCGAGAACATAAAATTGAATGAACCCGTTGAAGATTAATATTTTTAAAGCTGAAAATAAAACTTGTATTAAACAAGGACTTCATAACATAAATGATGAAGATAGAAATGAAATAAATGAAATGAAATAAAATAAAATTAAACTAAATTAAAATAAAATAGGCATTTTTAACTCAATAAAGGGCATTAGTCAATAGGATTTCGAAGTTCTAAAATTATTAAGTAGCTGGTGGTTGGCAACTAGAACGCATTTATGTGCAGGACTTCCAGTTAGCAGTATGAACAGGAAAAAATAATAAATAAATCAGGAGGAGTAATGCACCAAGCAGCATGAGAGAGCCTTATCTTGAAGTACTTTAGTTTTAGTGTATTTTTGCAGTGAGAACTGAGAATTTAATTTGGTCGTTACCACAATGCTGCATCATTAACTTCCAAACACCTCTAGAGCTTTTCCATTTCCCTTGCTATATTGTTAGATTGTTAAATCTTGAATTAGGCTACATTAGCCTTCAGTTCAGGTGCAGTACTTACCTCAGCCTTACACAGCTGTTCTAGGATCATAGAATCAGAATGGTTGAAAGGGACCTTAAAGATCTTCTAATTTCAACCCACCTGCCCAGCATAGAATCATAGAATCACAGAATAGTTTGGGTTGGAAGGTACCTTAAAGACCATCTAATTCCACCCCCACTGCTGGGGGCAGGGACACCTCCCTCTAGACCAGGTTGTCCAAAGGCCCATCCAACCTGTCCTAAAACACTTCCAGGGATGGGGGCACCCACAGCTTCTCTGGGCAGCCTGTTCCAGTGCCTCGCCACACTGAGTGAAGAATTTTTCTTATATCTAATCTAAACCTGCCCTCTTTCAGCATAAAACCATGACCTCTTTTCCTAAAACTACATGCCCTTGTAACAACTCTCTCCTTCTTTCTTTTAAGCCCGGTTTCAGTATTGAAAGGCTGCCATAAGGTCTTCCTGGAGCCTTCTCTCCTCCAGGCTAAACAACCCCAGCTCTCTCAGCCTTTCTTCATAGGAGAGGTTCTCCAGTGCTCTGAAAATTTTTGAGGTGCTCCAGTGCTCTGAAAATTTTTGTGGCCCTCTTCTGGACCTGCTCTGATAGGTCCATGTCTCTGCTGCTGGGGCCCCAAAGTTGGATGCAGTATTCCAGGTGGGGCCTCATGAGGGCAGAGTAGAAGGGGAGAAACCCCTCCCTTGCCTTGCTGGCCACATTTCTTTTTGATGCAGCCCAGGAGTCAATGGCTATTTGGGGTGGCAAGCGCACATTGGCAGCTCATGCTGAGGTTCTCATCAGCCAGCACCCCCAGATCCTTCTCCCCAGGGCTGCTCTCAATCCATTTTTTTCCAAAGTCCATACTGATGTTTGGGATTGCCCCAACCCAGCTGCAGCACCTTGCACCTGGCCTTGTTGAACCTCAAAAGAGTTGCATGAGCCTATCTCTCAAACCTGACCAGGTCCCTCTAGATGTCATCCCTTCCCTTTAGATATCACCTGCACTACTCACCTTGGTGTTATCTGCAAAGTTGCTGAGGGTGCATTCAATCCCACTGTCCATGTCACCAATTAAAATATTAAACATTAATAGTTCCAGTAATACAGTATTGATACTGTAGTACTGATCTTAGCATTCCTAAAATCAGGGAGGAACTTCACTCCCCCAGTCCCTGCCTGAAAGTTTAGGGACTTGAGAGATTTAAGAGATGTGGTGGAAAGAGTGGCTGCCAGTGAAAACTGAATACCTCAGCCTTCTCCATGTCTGTTGTCATCAGTTCTCCCACCTTATTTATCAGAGGTTTTACACTCTTTAGTTTTCCCTTTCTGGCTAATGTATCTATTGGATCCCTTCTTATTATACTTTGCATCCCTTGTTAATTTCAGCTGCAGATGTGCCTTGGTTTTATTGATCCCATCCCTACACATCCAGGCAGTATCACTGTACTCCAAGGCCACCTGTCCCTGCTTCCACTGCCTGTACATTTCCTTCTTACACTTCAGTTTGACCAGAAGGTCCTTACTGAGCCATGTGGTTTCCCTGCCTTTCCAGCTTGATTTCTCACATGTGGGAATTGAGAAACCTTGCACTCTATGAAAAGTGTCCTTAAAGAGCTGCTAGCTCTGATCCGTTCCTTTATACGTAAAGATAGTTTCCTGGTAGACCCCATCCACTGATTCTTTAAGCATCTGGAATTTCAGCCTCCTAAAGTTCAGTGTCCTGACTTGAATCTTCACTAGGCCCATCCATATTCCTCCAGATCAAAAATACCAGTGCATGATCATGCTGCCCCGATTGCCTCTGATCCTAACCTCTTTAATGATCCATGTTGGTGAGCACAAGGTCTAGTAACACTTCTCCTCTGGTTAGGAGTTGTCCTTTGGTTCTAAGTCTCTTCCTTTATATAAATGTTCTATTTCTCCCCCTCTCTTCTTCCTGCTATTTTCTTTTTTCTTGAATTTTCAGGTAAAATCATGTGTATTTATTCTTCTGAAAACAGTTAACCAAGAACTGCAGGAAGATTCTGTTCAACAGCTATGTGAATAACAGAGATTGCTGGAGACCAGAAATACTATTTTGTGATTTTTCTAATTCTTTTTGCATTCCACTTCAGAGAAAATTTTTAATCATAGAATCATAGAAATATTAACGTTGGAAAAGACCTTGAAGATTATCTGGTCCAACTATAACCCTACTACCAATGTCACCTACTTAAGCATGTCCCTAAGCACCAGGTTCAACCTTTTCTTAAACACCCCCACTACTTCCCTGTTAAAAAGCTTTAAAAAAAAAATCACAATTTTGGAAAAAAAAGTCTATTTTTTGCTCAGAGAGGTCTGGTTTTCATTTCATCTTCTCAATGAGTGGATTTCAAAACCCTTCTGTGAGAAAGACTGTCAAAACAGACACAATTTCCTGAGATATTTAGCTTTTAAGGAAATGGAATTTTCTACTGAAAAGCTTTCTGAACTGTTTTGGTGAATAAAAGCAACTCTGACAGATCCCTCTTAAGTAGGGATATTTAAGAGACTGTATATGTCATATGTACATTCACCTCAGTAGCTCCTTGTTTTTGTAGTAATGAGGTCTTATTCTCTCAACACTGGCAAGAAAAGTTAGGTGTCAATGCCAAACTCAAATCAATAAAAAGCTGAAAATCTGTCAGAAGAAAACCTGTGCCAGAAGTAATGTTTCAATTAATCATTTTGAATTAATGTCTACTTCATTTCCAGGAAGTTCAGAGAGGCATGATGGACGTTTTGCACTATAAAACTATTACGACAAAAAAAAAACAAAAAACAAAAACAAAAAACAAACAAACAAACAAAAAAGGGTTTCAATGATTTGGATTACATACATGCAGGAGGAATTAATTAGGATGAACAAACACTTCCATGAACTAGTCTGATTCTGGGAACAAACAGAGAAAAGTGCAGTACCTTTTTATTTTCTTTTTGCAACCTGATGGACAAGCAGAGGAACAAGGACCATTGCTCCTGCACTGAACTACTACACCAGGAGCACAAAAACTAGCTATCAATTCAGTCTAAAAGTAATCTAGACTAGAGACTAGTAATCTAGTCTAGAGACTGGTGGAGTTGCGACATTGCAGAAGAACCACTCCAGCTGAGCTCTTCTTGAGGTTTTGGAATATTTAAGTGGTCATGTAGCATCACAATCAGAGAGAGGGAATGTTTCCTAAAACTGCTGGACACACACAAGTTCGTGACAGCAATTGGAAGAGCCCGGTCCTGTAAGCTCTAAATTCACACGCACCTTGGGGAAAATGAGCCACTTGTGCTCTCTTCTGCAAATACAGAGCATGGGTGCCTGCTGTCTTCCTCTCCTACATTCTCTTTCATAATAGGCTATTATAATCTGGCTGCATATAACAGCGATGAAGCTTTCTAGCAGCACTGCTGATAATGCTGTTATTATGCTGTAATTTCTTCCATTGTGAACACAGGAATGCAATGATTGTTTGCCTGATGCTTGATTGTGATTCTGTCAACATCAAGCTCTCAATTGCCAACCACCAAAAAAGTATCTGATTAACTCTTTTTTTCTTTACTACTCTTTTTTGCTTTACCTTTAAACATATTTGAGTCTCTGCGCTTTCTTGCTAGGCCAACTAGTAAGAGGGTTCCTCATTACTTCATTCATTGTTTAGTAACAAAACAGTTGTGGGAGTGCAAATGAATGTCTGAGTGGCAGAAACACTACTATATTGTTCCAGAACAGCACCTTTTGCACCTTGTCATAAGAAAATATATGTATACGATGCATGTTTGCAACATACTAAGATTACCATTGTGTAATTCAGTTATGTTGACTGTCAGAGCTCAGCAGTTCAATAGAATCCGTTATAAAGTTGCCACAAAAGAGAGGCAAACAGATCTGAAATGTAAGAACTCCACTGCAATTTCTTATTGAGTCACAATGAAAACTACCCATTAACACCAGAAAAGTGTGCGTTCTTTAAATATTTAAAGCTTCATTCTGTGAAGTCCTGTATACTTTTGCACAGTATGTATGTATGACAAATACATAAAAAATTTAGAAGACATATTACCTTTTGAAGCTGAAAGAATGCTTACATTGGCCAAATATTCTTAAAATTAATTTCCCTTATAAAGCTGTATGGCAAAGATGCCAAAGCCTGACATGTTAATGACTGATGGGGGGAACTTGCACAGTGCACATTGACGTTTGTTAAGAGGATTATTTTGTGTGAAGTATTTCCATGAACACTAAAGCTTTTATTAAGAACCAATTCTATATCAGGCTTTCTTTTCAAGACCACATGCTTACAAAGAAACCACTCTGGGTCATTAGATTTTCTACCTGCCAGTTTCTGGGTCTCTGGAAGAAGTAAATAACTGTATAGTATGTGGTGACAATCTTGCATAAAGATAGAAATAAAAGTTCCTGAAAGCTGCTGTTTGTTTGATTGATTTGTGGAACTTTAGTGGAAGTTTTTGCAAGGCTCTGTGAACAACTTCTGTTCAAGGCATTGGCATTTATGAACAGTATAAGTAAAATACTCTAGTTCATACTCACACTAACAGGAATATGAGCAGGGTTAGAATAAGCCCTAATATTTTCTTACTATTAAAAAATAATACTTAAAATATAGAAAAATACTCTCATTACTTGAAAAACAGATTGAGCATTATGTGTAATTTCAAGACTGTAATATATATTTTTCGTTATCTCACTGAAAGTTGGCAAATTATATATAGATAAAAGAATTTTTGGAGTAGCAATATTACTAAATCTAGAAGTTAATCCCTTTGTTACTCACTTTAATCAGGGTGCCATGCAATCCTAACACTACAAATGATCAGTAGAAAAATAAAATAGACAATGGAGGGCAGACATCATCTTTTTAATACTGTTTTCAAAAAATATATGTGGAACTTGCAGGTATATTAAATAGAAAATCAGCAACTTTCACTCTGCACTTTTACTGGGCACAGAGTTTGCATCTCATTTTGTATATACAGATGATACAAATATCTAATGAATAATTCATTGAAAAGCACCTATGGCACATGGGAGAGCTGGAAATTAAACCTATCAATTGCCACCTGAAACTTATATTATTAAACTTCAATATCTGATGAGGAGGGAGAAAATAAATTGTGTGACCCTCACTCAAGGACAACTATATGTACAACCTAAGATGCAACTTAGCTCAGTCCTAAAACGGCTTCACACTGAAAATCAGCATAAGTCTAACAAGGCCAGTGGCATTTCTTCACATTTATGATGTAGCCATTCATACCAGAACCTGGAAATAGGCATTCACAGAAGACACAGATATAATATAGTTTCACTATAGTTTGCAGCCCATAAGGCAATAAATGTCTTCTCCAGAACAGCTTATAAATGCTAATTCCCTCATTGTCCTGGTTTTGGCTGGGATAGAGTTTAGTTTCTTCATAGTAAGTGGTATGGTGTTGTGTTTGGGATTCTTGATGAAAATAGTGGTGATAACACACCAATATTTTAGTTGTTGAAGAGCAGTGCTTACAGTAAGCCAAGGACTTTTCAGCTTCTCACAGTGAGGCACCCCCCTGCTTCTCACACTGGCACCCCTGTACCAGTGAGGGTGCTGGGGTTGCACAAGGATCTGGGAGGGGACAGAGCCAGAACAGCTGACCCAGACTGGCCAAAGGGATATCCCATACCATATGGTGTCATGCTGAGCAATAAAAGCTAGAAGAAAGAAGTGGTGGTGGTGGTAGCAGGGTATGAATGTTCACAGTGTTCACAGTGCACATTTTACTTCCCAAGTAACTGTTACATATGACGAGCCCTGTTTTTCTGGAAGTGTCTGAAGGCCTGCCTGCTGACTGGAATTGGTGAATGAAATATTTATTTTGCTTGCCTGCACCGCTTTGGCTTTACCTAGAAAACTCTGTTTATCTTGACCCATGAGTTCCTGCACTTCTGATTCTCTTTCACATCTCATCATGGCAGGGGGAAGTGAGCAAGCGGCTGTATAGTGCTTGGCTGCCTGCTGGGCACAACACTCTGCTCCAGGGGGCATGTTCTGCAGTACTGTGGGAGACCACGGCCTATGAGGGGTGAGGGGGTGGGGAGGGTGGGATTTCCGAGGTGGAGTAGCTCCAGGGAGCGCAGAGAGCCCCCTGGGGCTGGCAGCTCCCGTGAGAGTGGCTGAGGAGGCATGGACAGAGCCAGCACTGTCGGCGAACACCCCCACCCTTGTAGGAAGCAGCCTGGGGGAGCATGGCTGGGAGGGTGCCTTTAGCAAGGAGGGGCATTCACCTGGCCAAATAGGTGACTGCCCCCCGACCCAGAAAGAATATTGTCACTTGTCTCATGCAAGAGGTAAGGCTTAAGCAAAATCAGAAAGAGAATCTGCATTGACTCTTTCATTGAGTCTGCTATTGCAAACAGGGCATGTCTCTATTCTAATTAAAAGCATGAAGTAATAAACAATTAATTTTGGCCCTTTATTTCTAATCCATAAAGATATGTCTCTTTGCTTTTTCATTTCTGTATGTTGTACAATATCATCACAAAACTTTAGTACATACAGAATCACAGAAAATGGTGCTGTCTGAAGTTCATTTTCTTGCAGCAAGGCATCACTAACTTTCCGAATGCCGTTCCTGGCAGATGGTGGTCTACTTCATTTGCACAGAGCTTCAGTAACAAAACCTCCCCAGCCTTCACATACAATTTATTCCAGCATTTCACTGCTATTATGTTAGCTAACAGAGCATGGTTTTAATATCAAATTCTAGGAAGAAAGATTAAGGTTTAAGCCATATGCTTCTACTCTCTTCATAACGGACAGAAAAAGTTGGATAACTTCCTTTCTCTTTAAAGTTTGTTATCAAGGCAATTGTTTTCTTTCTAGAATAAATATTTAGAAGAAAGTGACAGAATTAATGATTTCATAGTCCACCTAAGAACTTTGAAATAAGCTAGGTAGGTTTCAATAATTTAATTACTGAACCTCCTCTAACTAAAAAATGCTCATAAGAAATGCATCCTAATAACACAAGGGAAATTTGTCATTCCTAGTGAAAAAGTGTCCCTGCACCTTCAGAAAAAGAAAAATTAGATGAACATTTTAAAGACCTCATAAAAGTAAAAAAAAAAAAAAAATCTCTACAGATATAATACAGTTCTTTCTTAAATCTATTAATGCCAGTAATTCCAAAACAGTTTTCCTAACACAATAGTTAAAAAGACACTCTTTCTCCCCACTGCAAGTCCAACAAATTAGAATTACATCTACGGCGCTGTTTCCTGTTTTGCTGTTTTTAGCATAGTTTCTCTAGGAATTCTTTATCTTGCACATGGTCAGCATCAGCCATGATGTAGTAAGAATGGTGGGTGGGGAGGGGAAAGGGCAGAGTGGGACTGGGCAGGCTATACCTTTTCATTAGCTCAGACTGCGGAAGAGGTGGTGTGGCACAACTACCCAAATCTGTCACTACAATCAAGAGCATCACCTGCATATGCTACTGAATTCTTCAAATTACACCAATAAATAAATGAATAAATAAATTCATCCTCCAACAAGGCCAGAGTAGAATGTCACTGTCAATGGAAACAACAGTTTCCTTAGGCACTACCATAATGCAAGCAGTAATTTTTTTTTTCTTTTTTTCCTTAATGACACACAGGTAGAGAAGAAATTCATTACACTACAAAATACTGAAAAAGTGCTCTATTTAAAGCACAACTGATTTATAGCTTCTTAGTCATTGTAATTTCATTCTGGGGAAGACTTTTTTAGCAAAATTTTTCTTCCAGTACCAAAGAATACTTTTTTTTTTCTTTTTTTTTTTTTTTTTTTTTTCCAGTGGGAATGAGTGAAAAGCCATTCTGTGAAATGTCTGTTATTCCTATGTGCAAAGTGATTGATAGTGTTAGTTCTGTGTATTAACTTTCTCAATATACCTTAGGGGAGCTTATGGCCTTGCACAGGTGTCTCTGTATGCTTTGGTTTCAAAATATCCTGAAGTACATAAGAATGCATTCATGATTTTTAGGCTTTTTGATAAAGAAGGAACCTTTTGACTTTATTAAATCGTGTGCCTCTCTATTAACAAGGCTTACAGGCATTATGCTTTAGGTCTGATTGAAAATACTTTAAAGCCATGCGTGACTGACTTTTTTGTTGTTGTTTTTCTTTTGTTTGCTTGTTTGTTCATTTCCAATTTTAGCCTTTTGTTTTATTTTTAAGTGATGGGTTTTATTATGGAAAGGCTTTAAATAGTTTGATAAAATGTTCTTTCCCTTTATATTTAATGTCTTATTATTTATGGGTAAATCAAGGTAAAATATATAAATAAAGAAGACAGCATTTTATGGAAACTGTATTTTCTGATTTAAAACACTGATAAGGATATGGAAAGAATGATGGATGCTGTAAAATATGTAAGAGAAGTTTGTCGTACATTGAAGAAAATGTGCACATTTACAAGATTAATATCACTAAGATTATCTAAAATGTATATTTATTTATTAACAGTCCCAATGTAAAATTATCTTGAAAAGAAAGGAAACAAACTGGAAAAAAAATCCCTAATTAATAAAATATGTTAAGTTCCTAAGAAAGGAATTAATATATTTATTTATTTATTGGGGGGAAGTGTTTATTTTGCCTTATTCTTTGGATGTTGATGTATGCAGAGACCCACATTACATTCAGAAATGGTGAAATTAATAGTAAAGAATGGAGATGCAATGCTTCTTCCTCTTTGTAGCTTAAAAATCTCTCCTCAACAAGTTAAAAGTAATTCAAAATGCTCTGCTTTCACCTGAGAATCCTGCCTCTCTATTCACTTTTCTGCCACAGTTAATGTTTCAAACATTTCACCTCATTCTTCTCTTTTTAAATAAATCAAGATAGTTTATTCAGAAAAACAATGAAATTGGAATTCCTTTCAGTAGTATTAATGACTCATTTAGGGTAGTGGTTTTTCAAAGTGTACATGTAATAATCATATCTCACTGTAAATGCTTAGAATTTATATGTCCAAATGATCAGATACGTGCCATATACTTGTGTTTTTTCTGAAACATCAGATTTCCAGTGTGAAATACAATTACTGTGAATGCAGGTTAAAGATGTGAATATTTCCATATATTTTCAAAATACATCAAATCCATTTAATGATATTACAGCATGGAATATAACTTCCTGTAAAACCAGAGAATTGAGAACAAGCCAACATAAATAAACAGTGAAAAGCAGTTATTCTGGAGTTTAATGTTTGTATAGGTTTCAGGAACAGAACTGATCAAAACTCAGAGTGGTAGTCACTGAGATGTTTAGTATTCATTTCAACCAGTGTGGAAACTAGTCTCTATTCATAGGATTGCTCACGCTAATCTTTGTTGGTGTATTATTTAGTAAATTTGACTAAATTCCTCAGCAAATGATCTCTTTCTCAATCAATACAGAGAATACAGAACCTAGGCTATTAAAACAAGTAGAAAAAATATTTAAACTAAACAGGAAAATGGTCTGGAATTTAATCGTAAAATAAAGAAAAGTGTGTTATGGTTAGGTTCATATTTATTTATAATTGTAACGTTCTAACTTTAGCATATATTAGTTTAGTACAGCTTCTTTCTAATGCATTTAAAACAAAGTGATTTTTATTTCTTTTTTTTTTTAATTAAAAGGTTTTTTTTTAATAAAAATAAATATTCTAACTTCAGCTATAGTAAAAGTGGATCTTTGATTAATACAGTGCACAAAACTTTGGTTTCCTATGGCTTTGTGTTTTATGATTAGATTTCACAGTATCCAAAGCATGTGTAACCTCTGAATGAAAGTTTTCCAATAAGATGAAAAGTCCTGATAATCATTCTTTTATAACCACTCTTTTTTCTTTGGTGTCCAATACAGTTGTCTACTTCAGTAAGGCAGTATTTATTCTTCTGTATTCTGTTTTACCATCATTATTTTATCAACAATTTAATATTCTACTCTTCCTGGTTAAAACTGCTTAAGGTTGGCCAACATGTTACAATAGTATATGGACAATGGAAGCCATAAACATCTACCTAATAAGGACAGTGTAGTGAAGTCACTTCTTCCCTCTTCAGAGAGAGGAAACTGATTCTCCATTTCCACCTGTTGATCTCTATTAGGAAAGTGTAATGGGGATTTAGAGTAAGGGGGGAAATAAGAAAACAAAGACGGAGTTTTCCTTTAACCATCTCTCATTTAAACACACACACACTCTTTATCATTTTCCCTCGAATACCTGGAAGCAGGGAATTTTGTTTTCTTCAGGTTTTCAACATCAGCCCTATTAATGAGTTTGAATGGAATGGGGAAAAAAAGTTAGCTAGTTAGCCTACACTAATGTCTATGCCATAGCATTACCATAATATGTAGGAGTCTACAAGGTATTTGCAAAAATTGTATATGAACACAGGCTTCCTAGCATTCAGAGGTTAAACACGTAATGCACACGTATAATGCGTTTTAACTACATAGATTCATTTGTTGATCTCAGGTAATGGCAGGAACAATAGATGCAGTAGTTAATGCATTATACCTGTGCAAATTATTATTATTATTATTATTATTATTATTATTATTATTATTATTATTATTAAATTTCTAGGTCAGCTATGCCTTTTGGGAAATGTTTCTGCTATCGGAGAGTGGAGTCATCAGGAAGTTCTCCAGGACTTATGAACTGAGTAGAAGATACCCTATCATTTTACCTTGATTCACCATGTGACTGTGCTACAGCAAGGAACATCATGTTGTTTATTAACTAACAATGCAATAAAGCTGGAAGAAATAGAAACCAGACTTTCCTTCTTTCTAGTGAAGAGGAAACAGTTAATGTTAAGACAAAGTAGAATTAAAAAAAATAAAAAATAAAAAATAAAAAAATAGACGTTTCTGTGCTCAAGTAATATCACTTGAGTCTCTTTGGAAACTTTAGAAATTAGTGGACATCACTTGTTCCAATACTTTCCAAATAATGCAAAAGGTATGAGAGGTTCTAGATTCCCTTCGAGGGTCCGGACATTTACATATCAGGCATAGAGACCCTATTCTGCTAAGAAACCAAGCTCTTTGCTCGATTTAGACTCTCCTCTTTATTCTCCATTTAACATAGTGCTATTTAATGTGGTTTTTAGTTGAATAATGATTAATTTTTATAGGAATAATGCTTTTGATTTCTGTTACAATATTCAATATTTCTATAAAAAGATTATACAGAATTTATTCAAAATGTTCCACAAGATGTTTTAAATGCCAGGAAGTTTTTAAAGTTAAGGATTTAAGTTACATTCCTGGTTTCACACTCTTGTGGAAAAGAGGAAATTGAAGTTGCCTGGGTTTATATTACTTTAATTTTTGTTCTTCTATTTCTCTCATGTTAGTACCAGTCTCTACTTTTTTATCAAATTTAAGATCTTTACCAAATATGTACTAGAATAAACTCTAAATCAACTTTCTTACAAGAAGAAAATAGTGAATTGCTATATCTTTGCTTGCCAGGAGCACTGTTCAACAATGATAGCACTTTACTTCATTTGTATGGACAACTGCATCTTCTAATGAAGTACCAGGCAAATATTGATCTCTAACTGTAAACAAAATTCAATGCAATTTTCATTGAAACAAACACATAGAAACTGAGATGCTAGAACAGTAGAAAGTCTCTGACTTTATTAGACTCCTTTTAAGATAAAAGAGATTCAATCATCCATGATGACTGCAGTATGAGCCATTTACAGTCTCTGTCACTAGAGAACTTTTAATCTTATGGATGCTTGCGTATACATGGCTTAATCACTAGCATCAACATTATTGATGACTAACCCTATACCTACAACTGAGCACACAATTCAAGGTGCAGCCTCACCAGAGCTGAGTACAGAGGGACAATCACTTCCCTGGTCCTGCTGGCCACACCATTTCTGATACAAGCCAGGATGCTGTTGGCCTTCTTGGCTATCTGAGCACACTGCTGGCTCATACTGAGCCAACTGTTGTGCAGTACACCCAGTTCCCTTTCTGCCAGGTAGCTTTCCAGCCTCTCTTCCCCTGGCCTCTAGCGTTGCATGGGGTTATTGTGCTCCAGGTGCAGGACACAGCACTTGGCCTTATTGAACCTCATAGAGCTGGCCTCAACCCATAGGTCTGGCCTATCCAGATCCCTCTGCAGAGCCCTCCCTTGAGTAGATCAACACTTGTACCTAACTTGGTGTTGTCTGTAAAACTTACTGAGGATGTACTTGGTTCCCTCATCCTGAACACTGATAAAGATATTAAAGAGAACTGGCCCCAGCAGTGAGCCCCGGGGGACACTGCTAGTGACTAGATTCCAACTGGATTTTACTCCACTCATCATGACTCTTTGGGCCAGGCCACCAAGCCAGTTTTTTACCCAGCAAAGCATATGCCAATCCAAGCCATGATCAGCCAATTTCTCCAGGAGAATGCTGTGGGAAACAGCTTCAAAGTCTTTACTAAAGTATAGGTAGACAACACCCACAGCCTTTCCCTCATCCACTAAGCGTGTCACCTTGTCATAGAAAGAGGTCAGGTTCATCAAGCAGGACCTGCATTTCATAAACCCATGCTGACTGGGCCTGATCACCTAGTTGTCCTGTATGTACAGTGTGGTGGCACTCAAGATAATCTGCTCCATAACCTTCCCCAGCAACAAAGTCAGGCTGACAAACCTCTAGTTCCCTGGGTCCTCCTTCTGTTCCTTTCTTGTAGATGGGTGTCACATTTGCTAGCTGCCATTCAGCTGGGACCTCCCCTGCTAGCCAGGACTGCTGATACATGATGGAAAGCAGCTTGCTGAGCACTTTCACCAGCTTCTTCATTAGCCTTAAGTGGATCCCATCTGACTGCATAGACTTGTGTATGTCTAAGTGGTGTAGCAGGTCACTAAACAATTCCTCTTGGATTATGAGGGCTTCATTCTGCTCCCCATCCCTATCTACCAGCTCAGGGAGATGGGTATGCAGAGAAAAACTGGTCCTACTACTAAGACTGAGGCAGTTAAGTACCTCAGCCTTTTCCTCGTCTCTTGTCACTATGTTTCACCCCACTTCTGATAAAGAATGGAGATTCTCTTTAGTCCTTCTTTTCTTCTTTATGTATTTATTTTTTATTGTCCTTAATAGAAGGACATTTTCATTGTCCTTAATATAAGTAGCCAGATTGAGCTCCAGTTGGGCTCCGGCCCTTCTAATTTTCTCTCTGCACAGACTCATGATGACTTTGTAGACATCTTGATTGACCTGCCCCTTCTTCCAAAGGTCATAAACCCTCTTTTTCTTTCTGAGATTTAGCTAAAGCTCCCTGTTCATCCAGGCCAGTCTTCTACACTGACTCATCTTTCAGCAATGGGAACAGCCTGCTCCTGCACATTCAGGATTTCTTTCTTGGAGAGTGTCTAGCCTTCCTGAACTTCTTTGCCCCTCAGGACTGCTTCCCAAAGGGACTCCACCAACCGGGCTCCTAAACAGGCCAAAATCTGCCCTCTGGAAGGCCAAGGTGCCAGTTCTGCTAATCCCCCTCTTTACTTTTCCAGTAATTGAAATCTCCATTAATTCATGATTCTTATGCCCAAGACGGCCTTCATACCATTCACAGGTTCTTCCCTGTTCACAAACAAAAGATCTAATGGGATGCCTTCCCAAGTTGGCTCACTCACCAGCTGTGTCAGGAAGTTATCTTCCACACACTCCAGAAACCTCCAAACTGCTTCCTTTCCACTGTGTTGCATTTCCAGCAGACATCTGGTAACTTGAAGAACCCCGTGAGAACAAGGGCTAGTGATTGTGAGACATCTCCCAGCTGCTTACAGAATATCTTGTCTGCCTATTTCTCCTGGTTGGGTGATCTATAACAGACTCCAATCATGACATCTGCCTCATTGGCCTTCCCCCTGATTCTTACCCATAAATGCTCCATCTTGTTGTCGCTATTGTTCAGCTCTAGAAAATCCCAAAACTCCCTAACAGGAGAGACTACCCCACCACCTCTCCTTCCTGGCCTATCCTTTCTGAAGAGCTTCTAGCCATCCATTGCAGCACTCCAGTCATGTGAGTCACTCCACAATGTTTCTGTGATGGCAACTATGTCATAGTTTTCCTGCTGCACAATGGCCTCCAGCTCCTCCTGTGTAATGCCAATGCTGTGGGCGTTGGTATAGATGTACACATCTGTTACAGAGCTGATCTCCTAGATGAGTAAACAATTTCAGATGTCTCAGTGCCTGAGTGAGAAAGTCAGCCTGGTCTCATGGAGTATGTGTTCACTTCCACATTAGCTTAGTGCTTGGATTTGAAATTGAATACAGCTTCTCATTTAATGCTGTTTACTGTTAACTGAGCATCATCTGAATCATAACTGATTTGACAGATTTGCTTGGGAAGAAGCTTCAGCCCCAGGGGATGCTGCCTGAGATTCATACCTTATTTTTCCAGGCAACTGGAGTGTAATGAACCGAGCTAATAACAGCCAAGGTGTAGTGAGTTGGCCAGGAAATCTAAGGACATCTTTCACACATTCTTTCTTTTGTAAACATAATCCTCTCAGTTTTTAGAATGAAAAGCAAATATCAAGTTGAAGTTATCACAACAAAGAAAGAAAAAAATAGAAAACCATCACCAAGAAAAATAACAATCACACACCAAAAAATCGATCAATCAATCAAAAAAAAACAAAACAAAACAAAAACAAATAACAACAAAAACAACAACAACAACAAAGAAAAAACAACTGGAAGCAACTTGATAGGAGACCTGAGAAGTGTAAAAATGATACCTTTTCTTTATTAGAGAGTGTGGTTGTTAACTGCCATACCAACAAACCTAATCATCAAAGGGACAGTTTTTTAGGATAGACCAGTTCCCTCAACAAAATTGGTTAACTATCACAAATTCACTATTTTTTTCAGTCACATTCTTTACATCTATTCTTTACCCCTACACACTCCTGTTTTCTAGGAGAAATGTACTTGAGAGGGAAATGATTTTTCACACTCCTGTTTGATATACTTATGCTGGCAAAACCTCTGAGCAAAGCTTAGGCCAGAAAGCACTGGAGAATAGTCCCTGAACAAAGCATAACTAGAAAGGAAATTAATAATCTTTGTGTAGTTGAATTCAACAGAGGACAACAATTAAGTATGTTGCAGTGGAACAGCTAAAGGTATGATTGAATGTTTTTATACTATTCAAGGACCTTTAAAATAGCAAACATATTTATTGTTTAGTGAAAGACAACATAAACAGCTCACTGTTTTTAAAGGAAATCTTCACATGCACTGGCACAAACTGAAATTCCTTCACAGCTCAACCTTCTAGTTCCAGTTCAAAGTAGACTTCAAACACAAACTTAAAAGACAAATGTGAAATACTCTCCCCGCCCCCCCCCCCCCATTCAATAGGAGGAGCAGTATTTTATAAGGTCTGTTAAGGCAGCTCTCAGTTCCTTCTGCAATATTTCTGACATATGTTATTTTAATGTGTTGTTTCCATTTGCACTCTAACCCTTCAGCCAGCCACAAAAAATTGAAAAATGACTTTGTACAATTGAAGTGACAAATACAGATCCACACTACCAGCCTTCAGCAAGAATCAATGATCATAAATTTCATGTTTCCATTGTCTTCTTGAAAAATATATGATATAGTTTGGCTTACTTTTTAAATGAATGCTGAATACACATCGTCAGCAGAAGGGTTCCACAACTCTAAGC
The DNA here is from genome assembly GCF_964034855.1 of Anser brachyrhynchus. Classification (NCBI taxonomy): domain Eukaryota; kingdom Metazoa; phylum Chordata; class Aves; order Anseriformes; family Anatidae; genus Anser; species Anser brachyrhynchus. Next base: position 19,262,999 of record NC_137702.1, on the reverse strand, counting down.
AATAACACTTTTTCTTTTCTTTTTATCTTGAAGATTTGTCCCAATGGTAAGGTTTGCAGCTTTACAGAAGCTGGTTGGACAACAATTTATTACTTTATTTAGGATCTCTAATACATTTTTATTGCGTTTTTGTTATTTATGATTTATTCTATACTATAAAGAAATGTGCTTCTAGAAGATGCCACTAGAATAGTGTCATGTTGTGCAAGGCAGTTTGGAAGTTAAAAATTATCTATATACTAAAATCTCCACAGTACAAAGATAAAATTAGAATCAGAAAAGCAATACATATGAAAATAGGATAAGAAAGATTTTCCTTTGATGAAAAAAGGGGAAAATAAAAACCAACCGACCAAAAAATATAAATACTCATAGATTTCACTTTCCATCTCTCTGATAATCATATTCATCAAATCACTTATCACCTTCAAGCTTCAGTTCTGTGTGTATAAAACAGGAAAAATGGATTTGCCCTCTCTTCCAACTGCAGATTTATGGTAGGAAGCTCTAACGGTTTTAGTCTTCTTTGCTAATCCTTCACTTCTCTTCCTTTAGTGACACAGGTAACTTACTCATTCCTGCTGACTCGTCTAATATTGCACATAAGACAAGGTGAAGCTGGGAAGAATTTGGATGATACTCAAAACCAGAGAGTATGTGCTTCTCTCCATTAGTAGGGCTACAATATTGATATATTTTGCCTTTAGTATAGTCTGATGCTGGATGGGATTCTGCCTTCTCACTGATAAGGGTTGTCTTTAGGTCTTGGTCATTTATGATCTCAACAATTAACTCATCATCTGCGTCATAAGTTTTGCCTTATTCCTGCCATCTTGACTGAGCATATTAGGAACTGCTAGCGTACAAGTATACCATTCTTTAATATCTTCCATTCTTTTTTATAAAATATGCTGTTCTTTATATTTGCCATTCTTTATATCTTCACATGTTCTGCGCCTTCATCATCATATTTACTACATGAGTTATACACCAACTTTTCATTTTTATCTCTCCTTGTAATCCAGGGCCACATTATTTTGTTTTCTACTGCAGTCTGGTATAGTGGGGGACCCCAACCCAACCAATTCTTTAGTTTGATTGCTTTCTATTGTTATAGGTATAAACTGAATAAAGGCTTTTAAGGCCTTTGACATTGTCTCACACAATATCCTTTTATCTAAATCAAAGAGAGATGGATAGACTATTAGATAGATAAGGAATTGGCTGGATGGCCATGTCCAAAGAGTTACAGTCAATTACTCAATGTCCAGATGAAGACCAGTGATGGTGAGATGGTCCTGGGTATCTCTAATGGGACCAGTACTTTTTAGTATCTTATTCAAAGTAGGACTTGATGATATGCACTTGGACTCAATGATTTTGTAGGTCCATTCCAAATGAACTATTCTAAATCTAATTTTTTTTTTTTTTAATGACACAGTGAGACTGAGTGCACACTCAGCAAGTTTGTGGAAGTCCCCGAGGCTGCCAAGAGGTGGTCAGGGCTTCTGCATGAATCGGGGGGTATGGCACCTGTCAATTCATATCTTCTGTATCAGTGGTATCTGTACTTAAGTTTTAAAGTATTTTCCTAGCATGCCAAAGATGCTCAAAACAATTCTTTCTATATTTCAGTTCCTGCTTTTCACTTTTTTTCCTGGTTCTTAAATTGGTTGATTATCTTTAGAAGGACTTCTTTGGTAATGCTTTCCTTTCATTCAACGCAATGCTGGTCATGACCTTGTCTTTTTGGGTGTTTGCTTTTAGATTAAAAGCAACAATTCACTGAATATTAATTTTAACAAATCATAGAAACACATAAAATAGGTGCTTCATGGAGCTGTTTTCTTCAACTGTTATTTCCAGTGTATCCAGTATCCAGGATGGAATTAATAGGATTAAAGAAAAAAAGTTAAGAGATGTACTGAAAAAGGTATAACTGATCATTTAAGTTGAGGATACATTTTTTAATGCTATCTGTGCTAGTTCTTCACTGTGAAAAGCAGTTCTACTGCTCATGAGAGAAAAGACCTGTTACTGGGTTGCACTTATCATGGCTGGGGAAAAAAGTGTAAAAAAGGAGGGAAAGTAGTTAGGTTCCACCTACGTTTCATCTAGTCCCAAACCCCCTGCCATGGGCAGGGACCCCTCCCTCAGGTTGCCCAGGGCCCCATCCAACTTGGACATAAACACTTCCATTTGCATCAACAACTTATCTGGACAACCTGTTCCAGTGCCTCATCACCTGCATCATGAAGAATTTCTTCCTCATAACTAATCTAAACCTACCCTTTCTTAACTTAAAACCATTATCCTTTGCCCTATCACAACACTTCTTGACAAAGAGTCTCTCCACATCTTTCCTGAAAGCCCTTGTAAGGACTGGAAGGTCACTAAAAGGTCTTACCAGCGCCTTCTCTTCTCCAGGCTAAACAACCCCAGCTCTCTCAGCCTTTTCTCATAAGAGAGTTTTTCCACTCCTCTGATGATCCTTGTAGCTCTCCAATGGACTCTCTCTAACAAGTCTATGTCTTATGCTACTACTGGTCCCAGAGCTGAACTGAGTGGAGTGAACTCCAGGTGGAGTATCATGAGAGTAGAATAGAGGGGGGAGAATCACCTCCTTCGACTTGTCTCTTGTCCCATTTTGCTGGGTCCCACTTGGCCAGGGAGAAAATAAATTTGATTGAATCTGTGGGTCATAAGACAAGAGAATATGAGTCTTTCAGGGTTTCAACAAGGTTATGATTTTTACTGATAATTTGGGCAGATTCAGAAGTCCTATGCAACCCTTTCTCAGGCATGTGTATTTTATATAGTGGAATATTCAAGAAATTAGTCTGGGGTAGTTCTCAGGGTACATGGTGATCTTCTATCTTCTCCCCCATTTCAGGTGCAGTCAACCACTTTTGCTGATGTGATGATATGAGGAAATAGGTCGAGAGACACTGCCCTGTCTCCATGATGCCCACTCCCTCACCTTAGTTCCCTTTTAAGGCAGATGGTTCACATGCAATGAAAACTGTTGTGATTGCTCTTGGGTTCTTTTTTTCTTCCAGATAGTCAGGTGGATGGTTAAGACATAGTGAAAACTGTATTGCGGGTGCACGGGGGAGCTAGACTCCACTACCTGCTAGCTAAGCTTCTTTTGATACAGTGCAGTATATGGTGGGCTTTCTGGGGTGGAAGTGCACATTCCCAGATCATCTCAAGCTTTTCATCCACCAGCAACACCAAATCCTTCTGCACAGGGAGAAGTGCTCTCTATCTACTCATTGCCTGGCCTGTATTCATGCTTGGGATTACATGACCTTGCACTTGGCCTTGTTGGCAACTGCATGTTGTTCACATGGGCCCACCTCTTCAGCCTGTCCAGGTCCCTCCAGATGGCATCCCTTCACTCCACCATGTCAAATACATGACTTGTCTTGGTGTCATCTGCAAACTTGCTGAGGGTACACTCAATCCCACTGTCCATCAGCAAAAAAAGATGTCAAATCATACTTGTCCTAATACAGACCGCCGAGGAGCACCATTTGTCACCAGTTTCCACTTGGACATTGAGCTATTCTAAGTGCTGTGTGGAGGGTTGGGTGGTAGAATTATAATTAAATAATAGTTGTATGTGATTCATCTGATTTGATAATTAGTGCAGTTGTACTAGTGTGAATGGTTTCCAGAATCAGTAATTAGAAATTTTAAATTAGAAATAGTGGTGGCTTTATTAGTTAATTTTGTTATTGATTATCCTTTTTTTTTTTTTAAATTAAGATTTTCTTAATACATATTGTAATATTTGAATAGGTTATATCTAATGCTTTCAATCTAAAGAGGGAGGGCTGGACATGAACAATAACAAGTTGTGAAGAATTTTTATTAAAAACAAGAAAGAAATTGTAAAAGTGTAAATTTTTGTGAAAGCGTACAATTGTTCCTCACAATATTTATTCATAGTCTCAATTCACTTAATGCTGTCATCTTCTATATTCAGGTATCTTCTGAGGTTTTGGTGTATTTTCTTCTATCCAAGAAAAAAAATCATAGTGTCAAAAATGTTACACAAATGGTAACAGTCATAAAACATGTTCTTTCCCCCTCTGAACAATCTGTCGGGGTCTTATATAGAGAATTAATTTTTTAGACTTGTTAAAAGCTTCAGATTCAATTGTATCCATCTCTCAAAAGCAGTGACTGTATATACGTATATATACATATTACTTAAATCTTGCAGGTGATTCTTGTGAGCCTGTAGAATGGAGAAATATTGTTCAAAAATAAGTAGGCAGAGAGTAGCTGGTGAATGAGTGTTGTTTTTGTTGAGGAATTTAAAATTCCATTCAACTATTTTGTTTGAAAAAAGAGAGGGAATGTTTAAAAGAGAAGGATTAGTACCTATGCAGGAGAAAGTAAGGCAGCAGCAATAAAGAAAGTATTACACCAATGAAATAATAAAGCGGGGGGAGGTGGGGGTAATGTCACCATACAAGTAGGAAAAGATATATCAAAGAGTAAGCCCCTGCAAATCAAAGTTTAACCAGAAACTGCAGAAACTAGAAAACCTTCTCAACAATGCTCTGAAAATATCGTGTTTTTTTTTTTTTTAAAATCTGTCCTGGAAATGAGTGCCTGATCAAGGCACTAAATTACTAGGATTTGCACACTGATTCTTATTCCATATTCTGGAACTGGTATCAGATAAATTTTCTATTTCATAAATACCTTGTTTTAAGGTCATGTCAAATTGCTCTCATGTGATAAGTTTAATATGTTCTTAGATGCTTTACAGAAAATGAACATTCCGCTTAAGATCTTAAGATAACATAGTCACATGTATACAAACTGCTCTTATTCATTTTTGGCTTTTGACATAGGGACATGTTAGTCCTACAGAGACATATTGGCTACATCTTAAAACAAACACACAAACAAACAAACAACAAAAAACCTACCATGATTCCAGAAAATTGTTTTAGACATAAGAACACTGTGATGTGTCTCATGTCAGTAGCCCAAAGAAGTCCTGAGCACTGCCTATGCTAAAGGATCATTATTCAGTTAGAACAAAATCAACATATTTTACAGTGTAGCATTCTAGTATCAAGTGTGCAGACAAAGACAAAATTGTCCTGAGCGTGTCTAATCATCCTGTGTAAACTGTTGCCAAAAATGTTATCCAAATAGCTAAAGAGCTCCAAATAATTATATTAATTCAATTAATTTTGTTCTGTTATTTCTTCCTTCCTTAGAGCTGAGGCTGTCCTTGAGATTGTGGGATGTCTTATTTGAATCAGTGATGACCATCAATGTAATTGGGTTCACTCACATCAACTTTTCCAAGAAAAGGAATTCTCAAATTACTGAAAAATCCCATGATACACAACTAAGGTTAATAAAGGTTATAAGATACACAACTAAGGTTAATAAAGGTTATAAGGTCAATATAGGTTATAAATTTATATATAACATATATAAAGACATCTTCCTTTGCAGTGTTGTAAGGGCTCCTGAAACTGCTACTGTAGTGAATTTATGTTTTCTTACAGTTCAATTCAGCTGCCATACATAGATGAGAAACAGAACTTAGTAGTATTTTCTAACAGTCATGATGTTTGGAGAAGAAGAATCATTTAAAATATGTTTCTAGATATATCGTATAACTTAAAAAAAATCCACTGATGAAGTTATTTCTGGGAACTAGAATAATTCCACAAAACTGATTTAAAGAGAATATTCTGAGCCATGATGTTAGTAAAAGGATCTTGGAGGTTGTTTCTGAAAGACTGCTGACTAGGATTTCTCTTGCTAACAATACATTTTCAGGCACAACTAAGCAAGACATCCAAACTTGCCTAACTTTAAACTTAGCAGATTGATCATTTTAGCCTCTTCTTTTCATGGTTCACTTTTATACAGCAGCAATTGAAAAGCTGTAGACTGCTGATAATTTTGGGGAGTGGGAGGATAGCAATATGTTTGTGTAATATAACTGAGAAAAATTGGTTACCTCATTCTCTTGTTTTAAATAAAAAGGAGGCAAAGAAAAACTGATATATGGGACATACTACCCCTGCCTTATGTTCACTTCTCACATAAGCATTGCCATTATCAGTGTCTTTGCTCCTGTACTTGCTTCTGTGATAACAATACAGACAGATTGAGAAGGTGCCAATATTGCTGTTGCAATCATTTTCTTGCTCTTTTTAGTTTATGAGGGAAGAGTGATGTATTGGGAGCTTTTGATGTTTTAATTCCTCTCTTGCTTCTTCTTTTGTTGTTGCTGCTGCTGTTGTTGTTCCTTCCAAATTAAAAGTTATTAGCTCTATTCTAATGATTAATATTTTATTCTCATTTCAGAAATAACACTTGACAATAATAATTGTCAATAAATTGTACTATTTTACCATGTTCTCCCCCTTTTCTGAGGCACTTTAAGAACTCATCAGAGCAGTCATTGCAGGGTATCAGTAAAGCAGGACAATTATCTTTAAAAAGTTCTCTGATATTTCTTGCAATTATTCTGTCTGAAAAGAGGATATAACAGAAAGTGAAGACCTCATAAAAACAATATTTGTGTGTCTGTTTGTGTGACTTGGCACTACTTGTAAGCATATTATAAATTAAAAACACCTCTATGTAACTCATAGACATGTTTTAATGGGTTGCTAATGCTTTTCACTTAATGTGATGCATAATAGGACATTTGTCTTTGCTCTTAAGTGTTTGACATCCAAAAAGCAAACAATACATTTGAAAAAGCAAATAACATACTAGATCTGAATGGATGAGTTCTCATCTTTTAAAGAAATATGTCCTCTGTGATGCTTATATGTAGATGAACCAATAAACTAGGAACCTGAAATATAGGGAATAACACTTTAAGATTACTGAAAATAACATTCTCCCATGTGCCTCTATGAACTGTGAATTCGAACACCAGCACACAAAGTTTTCAGCTGATCATCTCTTCAAACTTTCAATGGAAGCTTGATTTGTTTTACTCCACTTTGCCTTCAGATATTATCAGTTTCATGGGAATCTGTTCAAAAATGAAACCTAGAGGAATTCCTCAATAAGGAGGCCCTCAAACGTTTTCCCTGTTATAGGACAGGATGATCATTTGTATTTTGCTTAATTCTCATCATTTTGTTCTTGTCATCTTGGGATCTCAGTATCACAGAATCACAGAATTGTAGGGGTTAGAAGGGACCTCGAAAAATCGTCAGGTCCACCCCCCCTGCAAAAGCAGGTTCCTTAGAGCAGGCTGCCCTGGTAGGCATCCAGACGGGCCTTGAATATCTCCAGAGAAGGAGACTCCACAACCTCCCTGGGCAGCCTGTTCCAGTGCTCCGTCACCCTCACCGTGAAGAAGCTCTTTTGCATGTTGGTGCGGAACTTCCTGTGCTCCATCTTGTGGCCATTACCCCTTGTCCTGTCCCCACAAACCACTGAAAAGAGGTTGGCCAAATCCCTCTGTCTCCCACACTTAACGTGTGTCCATTCTGGATGTCCATTCTTGAAAACGTAAACTTAAAATACCCACATAAGTTTTTATGTTATTTAATTAAATATAAATTAAAAATACAAAGAATTATGCTAAAAGTGACTAGAAGGCTTACAGGTTAAATAATATAATTATTTAATGGAACTCTCAACCAAAACTTATGTGTGTATATATATATATATATATATATAAACTAGATGATATATACTGCAGGATACCATTTGACTTGACGGTTTGTATGATCTTTCTATCTTTCCCCCAACTTTTGTAAACGTATACCTAAAAGAATCAATGCTTTCCTATCTATAGTTCCTTGAGAATGTGTGTGCAAAACAGTTGCCCCAGTGAATGTTTAGAGGTGTACACTTTTTAATGGCGTTCACTGATGTGCAGCATTAGATATGTCAACATATTTCTGAGTTAAATGCAGCTAAGTCTATATTGTGGTTAGCATACAGTAACCAAAGAAATTGTGTATTTTAGTGACATCATTAGAAAGAGAATTTGCTTAAGTGCTTGCAAGGTCATAGCTCTATTACGTAAAGATGCGAGAAACAACTAAAACATTTTGGATATGGAGAAGGCTGAGGTACTTAAAGACTTTTTTTTTTGCCTCAGTCCTCACTGTCAAGAGCTCCATCCGCATGGACTGGGCCACAGAAGGCAAAGTCAGGGACTGGAAGAATGAGGAACCACCCACTGTAGGGGAAGATCACGTCTGGGACCAGTTAAGGAACCTGAAGGTGCAAAGGTCCATGGGACCTGATGAGATAAATTCGTGGATCCTGAAGTAACTGGCAGAAGTAGTTGCTAAGCCACTATCCATCACATTTGAAAAGTCGTGGCAGTCTGGTGAAGTTCCCACTGACTGGAAGTGGGGAAACATAACCCCCATTTTGAAAAAGAGAAAAAAGCAAGACCCGGGGAATTACAGCCCAGTCAGTCTCACCTCTGTACCCAGCAAGGTCATGGAGCAGATCCTTCTGTCAACTCTGCTAAGGCCCATGGAAAATAAGGAGGTGATTGGTGACAGCCAACACAGCTTCATTAAGGGCAGATTGTGCCTGACAAATCTGGTGGCCTTCTATGATGGCGTTACAGCATTGCTGGATAGGGGAAGAGAGAGCTGGGTATGTTCAACTGGGAGCAGAGAAGGCTCTGGTGACACCTCATAGCAGTCTTCCAGTACCTAAAGGGGGCTACAGGAAAGCTGGGGAAGGGCTCTTTATCACAGAATGTAGTTATAGGACAAGGGGTAATGGTTTTAAACTAAAAGAGTGTAGATTAGATATAAGGAAGCAATTCTTTACTCAGAGGGTGGTGAGGCACTGGAACAGGTTGCCCAGAGAAATTGTTGATGCCCCATCCCTTGAAGTGTTCAAGGCCCAGTTGGATGGTGATGGATGAACAACCTGGTCTAGTGGGACGTGTCCCTGTCCATGGCCGTGGGAGTGGAATTACATAGTTTATAAGGTCCCTTCCAATCTAAACCATTCTATGATTCTTATTCTATGAAATAGACAGTGAGATCGTGTGCACCCTTAACAGGTTTGCAGATGACACAGAGCTGGGTGGAGCAGTTGAAACAATAGAAGGAAAGGATGCCATCCAAAAGGACCTGGACAAGCTTGAGAATTGGGCACATGTGAATGTGCCTAATGAGATTCTATAGATCTATGTGCAAGGAGCTGCACCTGGGTTGGGGAAATCCCAGACATGAGTACAGACTGGGTGAAGTACTCATTGAGAGCAGCCTTGCAAAGAAGAACTTGGGGTTTCTGGTGGACTAAAACCTTGAAATGAGCCAGCAGTGTGCTTGCAGCCCAGAAGGCCAACTGCATCCTGGGATTCATCAATAGAAAAGTGGCCAGCAAGTTGAGGGAGGTGATTGTTCCCCTCTGCTGTGCCCTCATGAGGCCCCACCTGAAGTCCTGCATCCAAGTCTGGGGCCCCAAGCACAAGAAAGATGTGGGGCTGTTAGAACAGGTTCAGAGGAGGGCCACAAAGATGATCAAGGGGCAGGAGCACCTCTCCTACGAAGAAAGACTGAGAGCTGGGGCTGTTCAGCCTACAGAAGAGATCTCATTGCGGCTTTTCAATTGTTAAAGAAGGGTTATAAAAAACATGAAGAGCAACATTTTGCTCAGGCAGATAATGACAGGACGAGGGGAAATGGTTTTAAACTGAAACAGGTGAGATTTAGATTAGATGTTAAGAGGAAATTCTTCACTCAGAGGGTGGTGAGGCACTAGAACAGGTTGCCCAGAGAAGCTGTGAATGTTCCAGCCCTGGAGGTGTTCAAGACCAGGCTGGACGAGGCTCTGGGCAACCTGATCTAGTGGGTGTCATCCCTGCCATGGCAGGGGGGTTGGAACCAGATGACCTTTAAGGTCCCTTCCAACCCAAGCTGTTCTTTGATTCTGTGATTCCTGAAGGCCAGTCTTGCTAGTAACGTCTGAGGCAAGGCAGGCATTCAGTACCTCAGCCTTTTCCCAGTCCTGTGTAACCAGGTCTCTCTTTTTCTTCAGCAGTGGGACCACATTTACTCTTGCCTTCTTTTTGTCACTGATGTGCTTATAGAAGGTGAGGTTACACTCTTCACCATTGTCCAGATCATTAGTGAAGATGTTAAACATGACTGGACCCAGTTTTGACCACTGGGGTACAGTGCCGGTCACTACACTTTGTGCTGCTAATCACTGCAAAAGTTGGTTGTGCTTCAGCGCAGACTTCTTCATAGCTACACATTATTTATTTATTTATTTATTTATTTTGGAGAACACTTGAGAGATTGAAGGAACTTTCACATTTATAAGGGGAATTATAGAAAAGAGAGCAATAATTACTTATGTTAGCATACCTGTCATGAGACATCTGAAAGGTGCTGGAGTAATTGTGTTTTCCCTTGAGTAACCATTTATGACAGTCATAACATGTTGTTCCCACTATTACATTAGGTCAATGATAAAGTATACAAACTCAGAAAAACTGTTTAAGCATATTAAACAAGATCAATAAGCATATCAATTATTTACAGTCTAATGTGGAAGAATTTTCTTTAAGTTGGAAAGAATCTACGGCATAAATATAAAAATCAATATGCTGTAGTCATGAGGGAGAGTTGCTGTTTGCAGTGTGCTGAATATTTATGAGATCTCCAGAATGAATTAATTCTACAAACAGTGGCCTTGATCCATCAGCGATCCAGTCATTTGTTCTTGCAATTGAAGTATTTAGTGTAAAATTATGCTGCTGTTATACTCAGTAATAGTCAGATTTAACAAAACCAGTAACTGAAAAAAAGAAATCCTTCAAATGCTTTTTTTTTCCCCAAAATGCTTTCTTCTTAAACTATCCTTCCACAAATGGTTTTGTCCCCCCATACCATTTGTAACACAACATGATAGCTTCAGAATTTAAGCATTTTCATATGACAGTTTTATTTCATTTTATTTTTATTTTATTTTATTTTATTTTATTTTATTTTATTTTATTTTATTTTATTTTATTTTATTTTATTTTATTTTATTTTATTTTATTTTATTTTATTTTATTTTATTTATTTTATTTTATGTTATTTTATGTTATTTTATTTTATTTTATTTTATTTATTTTATTTTTTTAAATTTAATTTAATTTTATTTTTTTTACTTAAGACAAATATCTCTTGATCTAGGGTACCTGCAGATAAAAGGAGTTATTCCATAATTTCATGTTCATTCATAACTAACAAAAGAATTTTAGATTTTGCTGCTATGGTCCATTTCCACCATTTGACTTCCCAGGCCAACAGTGTCATAAGAACCTGTGCTTTGACGTACTTCAGTAGTCTGGAGTTACATACATAATGACAATGGGGTCTCTCTGGCATTGATCCAGCAAGCTAGAGATGTCAAATTGGTGAAAGGGCCTTTCAGTTGACAGAGTATCAGAAAGATGGAATTGCTGAGACCCTGTTATCAGTCATACATGCTGATGTGATCCTGGAGTCCAGTGCTACAAGTTCTGGCCTTGAGTAACCAGCTGGAAAGTTGTAGCCTGGCCTCACTCCCAGAATGCCATAGCTGTTATGGTTTTGACCTAACAGAAGCCTCTGCTGTGACATCAGGTCAACAGGATAAATGAGATATTCACAGAAATTATAATAAGCCTAATATGGCATTCAGCATTAAACAGCTTAATGTGACAATAAAACATCACAGAACTATGGTTCATAAGGCCAGTTTTCCTAACTAGGTAAATATCACTATGCCTGTACAAAATAAAAATCTTTAGCCATATAATCTCCATCAACTGTCCCAAGTCACTAAAAACGTGCAACTTGGGAGATTAAATACTTTTTAATACATCATTTTCTTTGCTTATTTCTGTTGGCTATTTTGGGGGTGATTTTTTTCCACACTGTCTTCCAGAAGTTGTGCAGCAGTTTGGGAAGGATGGGAAACGACTGCCATTTTAAGTCTTTCTTCCAGGAGTTTTCAGTAACACTGAGAACTTATCAATAGTTTACTGAGCAGTGACCAGGGTAAACGTTTCTCACATTCATCTGTATTTTAGCTGTGCTGGCAATTCTAATAAACAAAGAAAAAACAAAACAAAACAAAACAAAAACAATCAAGGAACAGACAATATTTAATTCATTTCATTCCATTTCATTTTCAGTCCCTTAAATTTTATAAAATAATCACTAAAATATATAATCCTTATGAAAAACATTTGATTGTCAAATCCTGTTTTTCGTTTGTGTGACCTGTACCAAACACCTACTGCTCTGTACACTGCCGGGTCATGTTCTGTCAAGCATAGATCAACACTTCCAGGTCCCTTGCTACCATCTGCAGCTGGAGGTGCTGAGCCATTGCAGCTTCATGTTTGTGAGGCTACTATTTCGAGCAACCCTTATCAATAATCAGTATAGCCATATCTGGTGCTTGTTCTGGGTGCCTACCCTCACTAGTGTAGATATGGTAAAACATGTTACCTAATCCTAAGGTACGTACAAGGCAACATAATATTAGAAAGCGTATGCAACAAACCATTTGTCATACGTGGAACACTACAAGGATTCCTTTGTTATACGTCTGCGTAGAAATTAGGAGTGGCAATAATTCAGCAAGTATTGGTGATCTGCTGGTGCCTGGTTCAACATCAATCTGTTTCCCTGGCATGCAGAAGTTTCCTTTCAGCAGCTGTAAAACCTTCTTCTGGCTTAACTTAATGGACCCTGATAGCAGTGTGAGGAATTCTTAAAAAGATTCTTTTGTTCCTTGAGCCCTGTCCACTCATGAAACCAGCCTTTTTAAATCCCTGCAATTATTCCCTTGTATTGATACCATGGGTTGTCACCAGTCTTAGAGTATACTATGAAAGTTCTGCTGGTTACATTAAATCATTTTTTTATTTTGTACACTGGATGTATATCCTCCCCCTGTCACAGAAGATTGCAAACAGTTCTTTTTATGAGTAAAGTTTTTGAAATGACTCTCAGATGATTTTATAATAACAGTAATGACAAGCCTAGTATGTGATTAATGTGATCAAGTAAATGAAATCAAAGTTAATCAGGTAAGGGGACATACAACACTATGTTGTAAGAGATATTTCAAGTTTACAGAGGTGAATGTTTTTATGCTTTCGATATGGCTTTAAATTCAGAAAAAAAAAAATAGAAAAAAAATCTTCTGTAGAAGGGTTAATCCCAACCTCAATGAATAAGAAATTTTCCATTAAAAACAAACAAACAAAATCTTTCTTTGGATATAAGCACTTTTCCATCCAGTTCTTAGAGTTCTTAGATATAATGTTTTCTCAGATTAGAACTTTCTTTTCAGACTAGGCTTTACTAAGAAAGAAGAATAAGCAATAATACAGGTACTGTTTTTTTAGTTGTCTATAGCAGTCCCTAAATACAGCCATTCAATGCAGTTTAAAACCACTTATCTGTTAGAGAAATACTATTATAAAAGATCAGAGTCACAGGAACAGTTTTGATAAAAATGCTTCAGAAAGTCATCTTCTTGCATCCCAGGGAGACTCCTGATGTATAAACTTCAGACGAAGGTGCATTATAAACTGATGCTTTCCTAAACAATTATCTTTAGTTGTTCATTTACCCTTTGTAAACCAGAGGCATATTATTACCTTTCCTGTTAAACCTTCCAGAGTATATATCCCCAGGTCTTTGAAAACATAACCTTATCAGAGTTACAATGCCAGGCAATAAAAAAAGACAGTCTTTACTGCAATTGTTTTAGCCTTGAAATTTCTGGCACTTCATTAACATTCCAGTCTGAGGGTTCTTGAATCAATTACTCAAGATTCTTTCTAGAAAATCTCTTTCAATTTTTTAAGCTTAAGAAGTATCATTTGAAACAATCCTGAAGAAGGAATAAACATTTAGACTTTCTAATGCATTCTTGACAGATACTTTAAAAAGTAAATTAACCTTCTGATACTTTTATAGAAGACAGTCTTCATTGGTTTTAAAAAGTTATTTTAGGTAGTCAGTAAGCAGAAAACAAGGAGCTGTCTTTCTATCATTAACTAAATTTATTTGCCATTGAATATAATGATAGAGAAAAAACATCTACCCATTTGGCAAACAACTTCTTAACACATACCCTCATGGAGAACTGCACAGTGCTAGAATAAGATTAGTTGTAAAACATGTACTTTGACACTTGATTCATTATGTATAATCAGAAGAAATTTTGATGAAAAAGTGAAGCTCTGACTTTTTCTTCAGATTTTTTTTTTCCCTCCACACATTGAAATTCCAGTTTCTGGAATCTTTCTTAGTCAGTTCTTATGGTGAGCTTTTCTTTTTTGTTGTTGTTGTTGTTTTTTTTTTTTTTTTTTTTCCCCCCATGTGTTTATCGATAAAACCTGAAGATGAACTCTACATCTTTACTTCTCATGAGAAATATCTATTGACAAATTATATTGTTATATTTTCTTGAATATGATAAGATGTAAGATGTTAATTCAGAAAGCTATTCCAAACATCATTTTGCAGCACGTATTAACCACAGTTGAATGCTTTTATTGTTGTCTTTTTTCTTTTTTTCTTTTTTCTTTTTATGTGGGTTAAGAAATAAGACTTATTTTGAATGCTTTTTATGTTTTATGCAATAGTTTAATTTTTCAGTAAGTCTTCTGAGCTTCATATATGCATAACGCTTGAGGATTGGAACTTCCATTCAATTATATTGCTGCTTAGAAACATGAGCAAATAAAGGAGATGTGAATTCACATGTAATCCAATAGAGGAAGTGAATTTTAAATGTATCATTTAACTTATTCTTTTTTTTTTTCTTCTGTAGTTCCTTTCTTCCCTCTTTCTTTCAAGCTAAAGGACTGCTACAAAGCCTATTCCAGTCAATAATAGTCTCTCCACTGATTTCAGCAGACAATGCTTCAGCAGTTGGGGGTATTACTAAGTGTTTTTGATGCATTTACTTCTTCCCAACTAAATTAGTTGCTTACAGCAAATTTATTGCAGTCATGAAAAAACAGCTACATTCCAATTCTTTGTTTTTATAGACAAGCTAGAGTTTTGGAATTAGAAGATAAAAGCCACTAAAGAATCAATTGGCTGAACAAGTAGAATGAAGGGAAAAACATTAAGAAAGCTCAATGCATGCACTACATAAACATTAAATGTCAATAAGAACAGAGAAGCAGAGTGCATGTGGTTTCCACTTATACATAAGGCAAACAGAACCCAAAAGCATGAGATACAATTTAAGGAACTTAACTCTGAAAATGTGCAAGTAAGGAATCCTTAACATAATTTCACTAACTTTTTTATTTTTATTTTTATTTATTTTCATTTTTTGTAATGCTTGCATCAGAACCAAGTATAAATTAAAAAAAAAGACAAAAAACCAATACTTTCAAGTTTCTTTAAACTACTGTTTCTAAATATTATTATTACATTTGTGAAAGTTGCCTTATCCACAGTTACCTACACACACATGCTTATCCTTACTATTTTCCATTTAGGGCATACAAGCTTTTATAATTTCTGTAATTAGCTGTAATGAGCTAATGGCAATAACCATCTGCTCTGACTAAGTGAATCAGTTTGAAGAGCTGCTTCTATTTGCTTTGTGCCTGCGAAGCTAACTTACGTGTTGTAGTGTGAAAATCCTTCAGAGGTACTGTTTACAACTCTACTGGTTAAAAGTATGAAAAAAAATACTTGAATCAGGTCTGTAAATAGACTTTAGAGTCTAACTATTGTTGGGTTTTGCACCAGGAGAATATCTATGACTAATCAAGAACATTTTTCCAATTTTTTGATGTGACTTTAGCTTTGTATGTAGGTAATAGAATAAACCTGCTAGTCTTTTCCTAAAACCCAATAAGTGGTCAACTTTATACTTCATTTTGTTCATTTTTAATTATTTCCATAAATTTCTTTTTTTATTTCATTATGTAAAGATTGCATTTTATATATATTTATATATAAACCTATATAAGTTTTACAAGTTTTATTTTTATAGAGAAAAGAGATATCTGCTAGATACAATTATTCAGGAAATTGAGTTAAAGTGTGGGAAGATTTTCATTTTATTTCTGGCCCTGTTAGTGGCCAGCAAAATGTTGAATGAGATGCTTTCTGTGCTTTAGCTTTCATACTCTGGAAACCTGAGATAATGTTTAATTTCTCTGTTAAACACATCTCTATTTATAGAAGCTAATACTGTCTTTCCAAAAACTGTAATGAAAGTTACAGTCTAATTTTCATTTCTCTTTTGTGCAAACCTTGTATTTTTTCTGTACCCAGAATTCTGGAGAAACTGAATGATGTCTAGATCCCTGGACAATCAAGTCAATACATAAGCTAGTCTTGGGCGTGCTCACTCTAATGAAAAAGATGAAAATAATCTCATTCACCTCTTCCCCCACCCTGCTAAGAAAAAAAAAGTGTGTGTGTGTGTGGGGGAGGAGGAATATAGTTTCTTGTCATTTCCTGATTCTTTCTTGTTATGTCAAGATTAGAATGATACCTGTCAAATACTATATCACCAGTGACAGCTGGGAGCTCGCCACTGTGCTGTAACAATTTACTGGGTGTCAGACATTAAGACTCTAGAACTACATTTCTACAACAAAATATTTTATTGCAAGACCTTTAATGAGTACAGAAAATAATTTGTTGGTGTTTTGTTTTTTCTTTTGTTTGTTCGTTTGTTTTTGCTTTTATTCTGACAAAGCACGTTCAGCAGTGTACTGGGTTGGGCTGGGACATTAACTTTCCCTGCAGCAGCCCATACAGTGCTGTGCTATGCACTTGTAGCTAAAACAGCAATGGTACCACACCAGTGTTGTGTCTGCTGCTGAGCAGTGCTGGCACAGCTTCAGGACTCTCTCTAACCCTCCTAGGGGGTGGGCAAAAATGTGAGAAAAGAAACATCACCAGGGCAGCTGACCTAAACCAACCAAAGGGATATTCTATACCATATGATGTCACACTCAACAATAAAAGGTGGAAAAAGGAAGAAGAGGGGAGGGGCGGGCTCTTGTGAAAATGTCTGTCCTCCTCCCGAACACTGGCTACGTGCATTGAGGCCCTGCTTCAAGGACGTGGTCAAGCATTGCTCATTTGTGGAAAGTAGAGAGTAATTTCTTTCCTCTGCACTTCCACATAGCCTTTACTTGTTTTGTTTAGTTTTCCCTTTCCCCCTCCCTTTTCCCCTTTCTTTTTCTTTTTTTTTCCTTTAGTTAAATTGTTAATTGTTTAGTTAAATTGCTTAGTTAAATTGTTTAATTAATAATAATCTTTCCTTAATAATTATTTCTTTTTTTCCTTTAATTAAATCATCCTTATCTCAACCCGTGAGTTGTTCTTTCCTTTACTTCTTCCCCTCCTCATCTAAGGAGGGGGAGTGAGAGAGCGGTTGTGGTGTTCAGCTGCCTAGCACGGTAAAACCACCACAAGCAGGAAAAATAAGAGTTGGCACTAAGAACTCCTTCTCATTACATTATTCAAAATGTATTTCTCTGGGCATTAGCTCCAATAGCCTGGGTTGCTGTTAATGAATATAAATTATTAATTCATCTCTATTGAATACAGTCATTAAAGAATCTAATTTACACACTTAAAATACATATGAAACAATACTCACATGGCAGATTTATTGCCAGCATTATATAAGTGAAATGAGGTTTATGGACTGTGTGAGCTGAAATTGTAACAAGCAATATTCTGCTTCAGGGCAGCTAATGTAAAGTCAGATCTCAACAGGGAAGAAGTTCTTTGTTGTCTCAGTTCGCCACCAGGAAAATATGAAATTAGAAAATTTCTTTTTTATGTGCTTTCCATATTTGATTGGTTTAAAAATCATTTGAGACACCCTTTATCTGTAATGTTCAAAGTACAAACTATTGCAGATGGAACCAGTGGGTGTAAGCGTTGTGGTGGTGGCGTGTGAATCTACACCCTTAAAGCAAAGTTTACTTACAGACTTGAAGATACACTTTTATGGAAGTAGTTCACATTATTCTATTATTCTATTACCTTTTTAATCATAGAAAATATGAAAGAAAAACAGGACGGCTCCCATTTTCAGCTAAAAAACAAACAAACAAAAACCACAAGAAATTTGGAAAAACGTGTAAAACAAAATGAATGTGTTTAGCCACACTCTAGAACAGGTAAAACTATAGCAAACTTCTAGTTGTTTGTTCTGAATTCTCATGGTTTTGAGTTGTACTATTCTGAAGTTACTTTCAAAGAATATTAATCATGCAATTTTGAATAATTAGTCACTGAAATACAGTTAAATGTATAACATGGCAATCTCATTTGCTAGCAAACCAATGCAAGTTGATATACAACACTGGCTTGTTGTCTGAGTAATATTTGTTATTGCAAAACTTCCAGTGCAAATTACTGTAACATCAACTAAAGCAGATGCCTGTCTGAGCTTTTAACAATTTATATCAAAATCTTGATATATGGCTAAGTGTATAATGAAGTAAAAATTAAATTTTAATTCAGGTCACAAATACAAGCTATTTGATAAAATTGAATATCAAGGTTGAATTTTAATATGCTTTTGGAATGATTGATACCTACAGGAACATGTGGGACTATTCAGTGCTTTAGATGACCCTTAAAAAAACCATAATTTTATGGAAAATAATTAATTAATTTTTACATCTTCTCCTTGTCTTATGCAGACCAGCCCGTTCAACTTTAAGATTCTGACATGATACTTTTTCTCAGCTGATGTGTTTAAAATCTTCATTGCTGAATTATTTGTACTTGTCCCAGATGAGATAGACATTTTCTTTTCTATGAGAAGAAGGCTATAAAAGCAGGGTTGTAAGTTATAAATAAATCAGGACAAGAGGGTACAATAAAGGCTTTCCTGCTGCTGTAACTATACTAGTCAGCTCTTCTCTTAGTACTATAAAAAATGATGTGTACAAGGAAAGAGAGTTATCCACCTACCTTATTAAAGGTATGCACTTACCTTATAACTTTATTTTGGACAGAATTCATAATTTGGAAGCCATCTGAAAGAAATTCTCGCACTCGCATTATTAGAAATTGAAATTAAAAAATTGTCTTGTTCATTTTTAACAGTAAACCTTGAACCTATTAAAAAGTAGTGGACAATGAAGACTTAATTATATTTCTCTGACAGCAATTAAGTTAGCAACAATTGCTTTTTGTAGCTCTGTTGAACATTAAACCAGTGGATAGATTCATGGGTAAAATTTGTGTATGTGGGGTCAGGATTTGATCATAGAATGTTTACGGTACTAATACAGGAAGGAATTTGTGTGTCAGGTAATATTTCATTAGACGCAGCAGCAATTCTCTCTTTACAGAACATTTAGGTTGCAAAAGATCATGTATTTCAGAGGTCTCACATTTTAAACAAAACATAATTTCACTGCAACATAAAAACTTCAAAAATTGCACAATTACAGAATCTTTGAGAGAGAATAATAATTGGAAACAACAAATACAAATATTTCTTAATGAAAATATTTCTATAAATGGGTAAGTATACCAAAGTGGCCTTCATTTAATGAAATGCTGGTCCTCAAGGAAGACATCAAGACACCCAAGATAATATTCCTAATACAAGTTTATTTACAATTTTAAAGATCAATATTAACTAATTTCATAGAAGTATATTATGTTTTTAGACATCAGATGTTCACTGTGTTTTCTTTACATTCTTATCGGATACTTGAGTCCAATTAGTACATCAGAAACCAATGTCCTTTAGGATTCAGTAAATGTTGCAGGCTGCAGAAATAGGTATTTGACTATTTTCATCATATATTAAAAAAAAAAAAAAAAAAAGAGAATGACTTTATTCTGGGAAACTATCAATGTTATTTTAAAATAGTCACATGATTTTTTTTTAATGGTAAGGAAAATCTTCAAAATTTGGGGATCCAAGGTTAAAGCATTATTTGGAGTTCATGAAACAAAACATTACAAGAGACAATTCATTTACAGTTTTCAGAGACTTTTGTTTTGTACTGCAAGAATCCTCATTAGCAGGTTAAACAGCTCTGGGTTTATGTGGCAAAGTTTTGATAGCAGAAGGTTGCAGGGGTGGCCTCTGTGAGAAGAGTCCAGCAGCTGCCCCATGTTAGATAAAGGCCATTTTCAGCCAGCTCCAAAGGAACCTGCCACTGGCCAGGGCCAAGCTAATAAACGATGTTGTTTGTGCATCTCTTAGAGCAGAGTTAAGAAAGGGGGGAAAAAATAAAAATAAAAATAAATAAAAATAAAAATAAAAATGCTGCACAAAAGCAGCTGGGAGAGTGAAGAGTAAGAAACATCCCTGCAACCACAAAGGTCAGTGCAGAAGGAGGGCAGGAGGTGCTCCAGGCACGCAGCAGCAGTTCCCCTGCGGCCTGTGGAGAGGCCCCTGGTGGAGCAGGCTGTCCCCCTGCAGCCCATGGGTCCCACCAAGGAGCAGATCTCCACGCTGCAGCCCATGGAGGAGCCCCCGGTGGAGCAGGTGGATGTAGCCTGGAGGAGGCTGCCCCCACAGGAGCAGGCCCTGGGCTGAAGCTGCAGCCCATGGAGAGGAGCCCATGCAGGAGCAGAGGGTCTGGGGGGAGGTGCTGCCCGTGGGAGACCCAGGTTGGAACAGTTTGTTCCTGACAGATGGACCCCATGGTCCCATATTGGAGCAGTTCTTGAAGAGCTGTTGCCTGTGTGAAGCCCACACAGGATCAGTTCAGGAAGGATGGCATCCTGTGGGAGGGACACTACACTGGAGCAGGGGCAGAGAGTGAAGGAGTGGTGGAGACAAAGCACTGTGGACTGACTGCAGCCCCCTGTACCGCTCTGGGTGAAGATGTAGAAGAGGGTGGATAGGGGGATAGTGTTTTTAGTTTTCTTTTAGTTTCTCACTGTTCTATCTTGTTGGTAATAGGCAATAAATGTTATTAATCTCCCTATGCTGAGTCTGTTTTGCCCGTCACAATAGTTGCTGAGTGATCTCCCTGTCCTTATCTCACCCTTGAGCCCTTTTCATAATACTTTCTCCCACTTTTCCTTTGAGGATGGGGAGTGAGAGAGCAGTTGTGGTGGAATTCAGCTGCCCAGTTGAATAAAACCACCATAATGTCTTACCAGAGCCATGGAATCATAGAATATTCAGAGGGTGAACAAGTCTTCTGAAGCTTCACTTATATGATGGGAAACATTTGCTTTTGAAGACTAGGAATTTAAACTGAATATAATTGAAATCTTGATCTGGGAAAGGACATCAATCATCATTAAATGATGATAGTCAAAAGTGCTTGCAGGGATATGCACAGCTGCATGGTTCACAGGTGATAATCTGGGGAGATAATCACACACCGGGTGATTTCCTTTGATTATTTAACTTTTTTAAGACCGAACACTATTTGATTTCAAACTGAAGATTTGTTAAACTCTATTCTCATGCCTGGATGAGCATCTTGGCTTCCACAGAAAGTTTACCAGTCTGCACACTTATTCTAGGATCTTGATCTGAACAATTAAGGTACTAGGAGCAGAAAGTATGCCATGCCTCACATTGTTCATGTTGCATGCATGACACTGTCATTATATATCTACATGATATAACTATCTGGTGCTGGATTCAGATTTGCTGCAGTTGTGATTTCTAAAGAGCATGTCCTTACATGTTATTAAAAGATCTCTTTGGATGTCTCCACACAGAAAATTCCTGTTCCAACATTGACTAGAACCAACACAGATTTGTCAATAAATAGTCTGGAAATACAAACCCCACAGTGTACTCATCATAAGAGAAGGACAGTCTGCTCTCCTCAGGGGTGTCACTTCATCAGAGAGAGCACCACAGGTGCACCTGCCTGGAAAAGCAAGTGCATGGTATGGGCACAACAATATACTTATTGTTCTGTTCCAGCTGTACTGGACAGATGCAAGGCTGTTTAAAAGAGAGTTACTTCACATGATTCAATTTATCTTATTTCTTTTTTCCCCCTTCATCTTCTCAAATAAGCAGATAAGCAGTGTTATTCTTTCCACATATGTCCTGGCTTTCCTGATTTTATACTCTTCTTTGGTTATATTGACTTTAGGCTTCCACCCCTGATTAGCAGGCACAGGTATTTCAGTATTATGTACATTCTTTACCCAAGAGGATTTCCCAACATTCCATTTACCAATTCTTCCCATTATTTTCTCATTAAAAAAAAGTATATATTTTTTATATCTTGTTTGTTACCATGCACAGAAAGCCAAAATTCTGAGTTGTCTATTTTTGCCCATACTGTCAACTACTAGTTAAAAAAAAAAAAAAAAAAAAAAAAAAAGGGCTAGATATTTATCACATGTAGATCTTTCTTTTAGCCTTTTTATTTTTTTTTTTCCCTTTGGCCTAAAGCTATCAAATTTTATTAGACTTTGCATGTGTTGTGGTGGGATGGGGGAGAGAATTAGAAAGGTAGAAGTGCAAGAACTCATGGATTGAGATAAAGACAGGTTACTAGGTAAAGCAAAAGCCACATGTACAAGCAAGACAAAGCAATGAATTCATTTGCTTCTTCCCATTGGTGGGCAGGTCTTCAGCCACTTCCAGGAACACAGGGCTCATCACGCCTAACAGTTTCTTGTGGAGACAAATGCCATCATTTCAAATGTCCTCCCCTTCCTCCTTCTTTACCCCATCTTTTATTGCTAGGCATGACGCCACATGGTATGGGTTATCTTTTTGGCCAGTCTGTGTCAGCTCTCCTGGTTCTGTCCCCTCACAGCTCCTGGTGCACTCACCAGCAGGGCAGCACAAGAAGCTGAAAAGTCTTTAGCTTAGTGTAAGCACTGCTCTGCAACCACTAAAACATCAGTAAGATATCACCACTATTTTCATCAAAGATACAAACACCACATTGTGTGAACACCTACAAAGAAAATTATCTCTGTCCAAGTCAAAACCATGACATTACGATGGCCCTACTCTCACTTAAACAAAAATCCCTTTAAATATTCAGTGTGCTCTTTGTCAAATAAACGTGGTTGGTCTTCACGGGCAAGTTTCTGGGAAATATCATTGCTCTCTACAAGCTGGTGATTTCTCTCATTAGATTAAATGTATACGTTCTACCACTTTTAAAACACAAAATAACACTTTAAAAATACAAGGCTTACATTGCAAGAGTTTTAGAAGATATTGAATCTACTTGTGAAATGAAATGTAAATCTAGCAAGAACCCTAGAGATTACTTCAATAAACCCATCCTATCAGTTTTGAAGGAAAATGGCATCTAGCAACACTGTTTACTCAGAAGACAGGATTTGTCATTTATAACTGGCCCAGATAAACACTGAAATGGCATAATCAGTCAGATTATTAAAGTCCTCAGGAAAAACAGATATAAGCTTTGCAGGACATTTTATTTGAAGCAAAAGAATTTCGTTACTGATAAATTCAGATCTGAAAAAAAAAAAATAGAAAAAGTGGCTGCTGCAGAAAATTCTTAAATAAACTGTAGAAAAACTTTTTTAAGGATATGTAGTAGCCAGGAAAATTTGGCTTTACTGAGAGCTCACCAAAAGTCTGAGCAGTTCTGGGCACCACAGTACAAAAAGGATGTGAAACTATTGGAGAACATCCAGAGAAGGGCTACAAAGATGGTGAAGGGCCTAGAGGGGAAGACATACAAGGAGTGGCTGAGGTCACTTGGCTGTTCAGCCTGAAAAACAGGAGGCCTCATCACGGCCTACAGCTTCCTCATGAGGGGGAGTGGAGGGGCAGGTGCTGATCTCTTCTCTTTAGTGACCAGTGATAGGACCTGAGGGAATGGAGTCAAGCTGCGACAGAGGAGGTTCAGGCTGGATATCAGGAAAAGGTTCTTCACCGAGAGGGCTGTTGCGCACTGGAACAGGCTCCCCAGGAATATAGTCACAGCACCAAGCCTTGCCAACCTTAAAAAGCGTTTGGACTATGCTCTCAATCATATGGTATGAATTTCTGGGTAGAGGTAGACCTGTGTGGAGCCAGGAGTTGGACTCAATGATCTTTGTGAGTCCCTTCCAACTTGGGATATTCTATGATTCACTTAAAAAAAAAAAAAAATATTTTATTATTAGGCATAGCTCGGCCATCTGAGACCTTGAATATTGCAGATATTTATGTATATGATGATGTGGTAGGTGACAGGAGGAAATTTTCAAAATCTCTGCAAAAGACTTAAGCACCTGAAGTAGAGTTTGATAAGAACTAGAAACCCCTATATCCAAAAATTATATTTCATGTGTATATATACGCACGACATAAATCTGAACTCCTAATCTTTAAAACTGTAGTCAGACATGCTGGCTAGAACTGTAAGAGATAGAGATGTCTATACCACTGTGTTCTGTGCAGGTTAGACACATACTAAGAAAACAAGTAAATCATAACTATTATGTCGTATATAAAGCACTTTGGGCAAAAACTAAATCTCAGGATTTACTCTTCCAAAACAAAACAAATCTCCTTCTCACTCAGTCTTGTTTTTCACCTCACCTTGTCTCCATTTTCAATTTTTATAACCGTGAAACTATTTTATTTATTTATTTATTTATTTTGTAAAATATGATAAAGCACATCTCCAGGAGAACAGGAAGAGCTACTTCCCATATACATAATGACTCCTGTGGCAACCACAAGCTTGAAACTCATCTGGCAGTGAAAACACCCCAGATCCACCAGCACCTGAGCAAGAAGTCTAAGTGCTCACTTGCAATATGAACAGTAAAGGGACTACCTCTGTTTGTGTTATTCAAATAAGAGTACTCTCCAGTGTATTTTTGAGAGACTTGGTTTAAATATTTTTTTGGGGGAGGTAGATTTTGAATGAGGAAATGCCATTTGTATTGTGCTCAGATACCAATTGTGGGGCATATCAGCAAGTAGTGATAGGATAATTGGCGGACTTAATTTCTTGTCCACAGTATTTTAGAATTTAAAGGGACAAACAAAACTGCATCAGAAGGTAATCTTGTTTAATGGAAATGGATATGCAATTAGAACACTGCTCAACTAAGCTGAATATGTATATTTTTTATCTGCAGGGGAAAAAAAGAAAAAAAAAGAGGAAGGGGGGATTAATTTTCTATCTCTTGATGCTCTGCTGGAGCTGTCATTACTCTGTACATTACTACTGTCATTACACTTGAAAACTGGAGTGAAAAATGATAATTTTTATGATTTATGGCTTTTATAAGAGCAAGACTGCTGTGCAGTAGTGACACAGTTAATACAATTCAAAATATAAAAATGCTATCAGTTTTCCTCAGATATGTTAAGGTCCACTTGATAGTTACAATGGAGCAACAGAAAACAGATTATCAATTATATTGATTATCTGTCAAAATGATATAATGCCAAGATAGCTTTGAGCCTAACACAGACTGTTATCTTAAGTGTTATAAAATTTATGAAATATTGAAAATAATGTAATCAAAAATATCAAGGTGAAGATTGCTTAATCTTTTTACTATGTAAATGTTAATGATTTAATGACCATTTTGAGCTATTATGAGGAATATTTAGTAGTACAATCAAAGAACTGTGCTTCTATGTAAAACAGGAGGATTCCTTGTACTACAAGTAATATAATTATTTCCTTGCAGGAGAAATCTGACTTACTTTACTTCTACTTAAATTGTATCTTAAATTAGAATCAAATGTAAAAAGTGGCACATAAATTCTGATAGCATATTCTGATAGCATAATCACATACTTGAAAATATACATCAACTCTTGTGTGGATATTATTAGACAATAAAACTAACACTCTGTAGTAAGAAATTTCCATAATTCATGTCATTTTTACCCCAAGTTGAAATGGCAATGAATGCAGTAAAAACATAAGAATATTTCCATCTCTCAGACTCAGACAAGATGTGTAAATATTATTTGGCAAAATCATTAGATAATCTGTAGTTACACCTAAAAATTATCTACCACTTTTATAATATCAAATAAGTAAAAAGTTGCGTCAGCAATTATGTGAATTCACTGTGATACAAGAATGTTTTATGATCCATGTGACCTGAAGTTCAGTTTCTCAGCTTGGTTATCAACCATATTTTTGATAGACTCTATGGTTAAAACTTATTATTTCAAAAAATCTGTAAGGTGTTTATAACCTATATTGAGCAGGTCTTTCACAATTACAGAACAAGAACTGATTTAGATTTCATTTAAAAATTATACTATTTCCTGTCAATGCTGAAGCCCAAGAAAATGTTTCTTGCGCTTTAGTAGAAACTGATTTTTATCATCAAACATATCAGTAGTTTTGTATGTATTTTTATTTATATAAACATTTCTTCATTCAGACTACTTTATTTCCTTATGTACTTCTGTTCATAAATCTCCATTTTTGGGAGAAAAATTCCCGAATTCCCACTAGAATTATTTTTGAGCATTCAGGAAGAACATTTCTTCTCAGCTGTAGTGAAAGCTTAAATAAAACTTAAAGATATATTACCTTTTTAAAAGGATTAAAAAAAAAAAAAAGCTGTCAGAGCACATTTTTATTCATATAATTATTTTAAATTTAGACAGAAACATTAATGCAATAAATACCATTATACTTCTTACAGAACTCAGAAGTTTGATAATATATTTCAAGTTGAATCTTTTGCTTTACTTGCTTGTTTATGAGCTTTTTCCCAAATCTGTTCTCTTCTGCATGCAGTTCCCAGTGCAATTAATTAAAGAATGCAAATTCCAGCAAACTAAAAAACCGTCTGTAACATAAAAAAGAGTAGTATAAATGAATCTGTTCCTCTGATTTTATTTTATTTTATTTTATTTTATTTTATTTTATTTTATTTTATTTTATTTTATTTTATTTTATTTTATTTTATTTTGTCATTTTATTTTATTTATTTTATTATTTTTTTCTATTTTAAAAGTTAGGGAAACATGAACAATTTACTGAAATAACCAACAATGATGTGTAGGTAAGTCTAAAAACACAACTTTCAAGAGGTCAATGAAAGATAAATTTAAAGAAACATTTAAACAGAATTTTCTTAGGGTGGAGGGGGAGGAGGAGGAAGGAGAGGAAAGCTGTCTGCTTAATCATCCTTTTCCCAAGTCCATAATTAATTAGAGTGTAACAACTAAGCAGAGCTGCAGAACAAGAAGTTTATAAATCCTAATACTGCAAATTCCTTCTCAAAAGCTTCACTCTCTCCATGCTCTTACTCTCATTAGGAATTTTGACAAATACAACATGAATAGAGAGAGGGGTTTCTTTCTTTCTTGTGCATACAACTACCTAATTTTGTCATATAGTTAAATAAATAAATAATATTTAATAATAATAATAGAAAAATCAAAACTCTGGCATAATACACCCTGGGTATTTTTGGATCTAGAGACATAGTAAGAGCTAATATTAATAGTTTTTTCCACATTACTTATTTTAATTGGCTGAGGAAGAAAATCAAAAGAGAATGAGAGAGAAACGATGATTAATTTTTTTTTCAGTTGTTTTTCTGTGTTTCTTAAAGTTCTCAGTTACAAGTTTTAAGCTTCTTTAGTGATACTGAGGCTGGAAACACCACACTTTAAATAAGAAGACTATCATCTTATTTAGATTGCACAGTATGTACTCCCTGTAAGAACATTTATTCTATAAGCAAGATCTTAATTGCTATCTTTATGCTGATGACACCCAAATATAATAGGTATATCAAACAGTTCATGATGACTTCGATAAATCTGTCTCTAGTCTGAAAATATATTAGATGTTCAGCGTTGAGTGTCTGCTAACATTTGGTGTTTAAAACAGAATTGATTTTCTTTGGCCCATCGCCTGCTAAATAGCAGTTCCTCATTTATGGTACCATTTTTTGGGAATATAAAATTGTCTTCTCACTAAATAATTTTGGTATTATGTTTAGCCCTGAGACTCATTTTGAGGGACACATTGTTAAGACTTCATATTTCTATGTCAGGAATTTAGCAAGGTTAAGAAAATTGCTGTTTCAGTAGGATCTAAAGCTTTTGATTTATGTCATACTGCATCAAGGTGGAAAAATATAATTTGTTTGTAGACTTATCCTAGATGTTTGCTTTACACACTTCAGCTGTATAGAATTCAATACCTACAGCATTTCCCAGAAATCCACAAGAGCACATCTGAGGAATATGTTGGCTGTCTGTCAAAATGATTTTGAGATACTTGTCCTCATTTAGAAGTTGTCACTCAGATATTAGCAAATTAGAAAGTATAGGTGGTTGATGACAACTAAAAACCTAAATCAGATTTTGAATAATTTTTTAATTAGTGGTTCTGTGTGAATTTCCAATGTTTCTCCAAATGAGTTCTCCAGAATTCACTGTTCTTCTCTAGAAAGTGATTTAAGTCATTCAGAGGAGATGCTTATTTTAATAGTTTATTTTACTTCTTCAGAAGTCTTTCATATGCACTGATAGAAATTGCTCAACTGCTTGAACTATTGTATGGCATTTTACTTGGAAAAACACTTATTTAATCTGACTGAGATCTAAGTATTTGATCTGAATTTAATTTAGTTTTTATGAAACCCTGTGGTTTTAGGAAATAGATGGTGGAATGATCAGCTGATACTCAATCCTGAAATTCAGGAAAGAGAAAGATGTGTAGTGATCCCCAGTGTCATGTTCACAGTGTCAATATTGATCTTATAAAGGTCCTGTATAAGATATAAGATACATAGTGTTATACTTACCAACAGGCACACTTTACTGCTCAGAACACTTTTCAATTTTCTTTTTATTTCCTAATAAACTGAATGAATAGACTCCTGTCATTATTCCCATTGGGTCCATTTACATTTACATTTTCTTAAAATGTGTATCTAACCTCTTTTCTACTGTCAGCACTGTTTACTATCAAGTGATAGAAAGTAATTTTACAGTAGATTAATAAGAGAAGAGGTTTGTGTTTCTGATGCTGAGAGCCAGACCACTACCACTTCTCTACACTCTTTGCAGAACCACTGTGTCCACTAAATTATAGGTATGTGTCCAAATGTTTCTAATTTTTCTATTCAAGCTGCACATTGTCACAAGTTTAAGGCAAGCACAGCTAAGTGCTAAAGTCTTGCATTACTGGGTCAAAACAGAGCCTATAGAATTTTACTAAATATAGCAAAAAATATATTT
This sequence comes from Anser brachyrhynchus, assembly GCF_964034855.1. Taxonomy (NCBI): domain Eukaryota; kingdom Metazoa; phylum Chordata; class Aves; order Anseriformes; family Anatidae; genus Anser; species Anser brachyrhynchus. The sequence continues at coordinate 19,233,845 of NC_137702.1, read as the reverse complement.
ACTGGACTACAACAAATGAGAAGTGAGAGCGTGGTTGCAACCTTCTTTTTGAACAATATTGGCCAGAGGACAATTCACGTGATAAGGTAAATTCATTCTTCTATGTAGGTCAAAACCTTCAACGCAAGATTGCAGCAACAAAGCACTACAGCAAAGTTTGACTTCTTTCTTGGTATTCCTTATGATGGTATACAACTACAAGCAAAGGCCATTTTTCACACCTAAAGACAAGAATTATGATTTTCTAAATTAAGCTGGAGATATTCCAGCAATGCTGTATCTGTATGTCATTTGTTATTCATATTGAGCAAAATATTTGAAATAATGAGGAGAAAAAGGTAGTCTGAAAAGTTGTTTTATCTAAACAAAATTTTACCTAAATTACATAATTGGCATGTTTTTCAACTATTAAAATTAATTTTTAAATAAGTATTTAAAATAATGTGTTTAATTCAAACCTGTATTCTTGCTTAGTGACTGTAACTAGTGAACTAGTGACTGAAACAAAACGAATAGAAATGTCATCAACATTAATTAATGCTTATATGATTGTAAGTTTCATTTTGCTGCCATTACAAAGAATAAGAGTTTTCTTCATTTACATGCATTTAACTTCAATCTTTGAGTCAAGAATGTGTGCTTTTTTAGAAAAGACGTAACGTCTATCCATAAGTTAAACGTGCTTAACTTTTGCATTTTTTAATCCTTTTGAATTACATATGATCTAAGGATCAACTTTGTACATAACTTGATTACAGAAAGTGTTTTATGGCTTCCCTGAGCTGAGATATCAATATATACTTTTCTTAACATACACTTATGACCAAAATGGAAGACAACCAATATTTAAATGTTTTAAATGTCCTATGTAATATTTTTTTTTGAATTTTGTTTCAGTGAGTCAATACATTAGCAGTATTTGTTAAGAAAATGATTCTACTTAATGTATTTAACAATGACATAAAGTTTATATGAGGTCTGTACTCTTTTTATTTTCAGAAATACTAGTAGCATACTAAAATAAGCTAAGACTTTTTCTCCCATCCTTTTTCCACAGGAGATAGAGCACTGTGATCTCTATAAATGAACACAATCATTTTCTTTACAAGAACTTAAATAGAGAATATTAGTACTTAGTTATTCAGCAATGCCAGAAGCAATTCCACAGGTGCACTATTAAACTGTAGAGATGTGTTGTTCTTAACATCTTATAGAAGTTTCATTTTATTGACATTATATTCCACACTCAGTGTAACATTCTTGGGAACCCAGAATAAGATACAATCAACAAAGGCATTATTAAAATAAAGGTAAATATGACATACCTAGTTTTACCTTAATATTGAGAATACTATATGAACACTATAATGAGGGTAACATATGTTACTGAAAGTAATTCATGACAAATGAAATGAAATGAAGATTTTGGTAACCCACATCTTTCCATATTGTGGCTCACAGAAATAAATTTTAAATAAACAAATAAATAAATCTTAGAAGAGAGAAATACCTACTGCATTAATTAAATTTCCTTCTACAATAAAATGGGAAATAAAATACCTGAAAATGTACTTTCTCAAAACAGAAAAGGCTTTAAGTGGGATAACTGTATGTCAGTAAATCACTGCATGAGAGCTGTTAACTCATCATCATTCTCTGAAAAGCTGCTGACAATCTGAAGATGGGTTTCAAATATACCGTAGTTAAATATGGGGCATGGATATTGCAAGAACTCTGATGTATTAGAAGAATATTTATGTCCTCTGTGTAATTTTCTACCTCTGAATGCAACCACAGTTGAAAACTTGCGCTTTAACCTCTGATGTTAGACTAAACTGGACTACTAGAGATTACATGGTAAATATGGCAACCACCATATTTCTTTAAGGCAAAACAACCTCATGACATGCAGAAACTTGGATGTCTCACTACCACCAACAAAAGTAAAAAGTCTCCATGTCATGAAAAAATAGTCTTATACAATATTCATGATATAAAACTGAAAATGAGCTGGCAATGTGTGCTTGCAGCCCAGAAGGCCAGTCATATCCTGGACTGCATCAGCCAAGAGATTGTGGAAGACGGCATTTATGCTTTGTCTCAACAGAACTAGTCAAGAAACCTGAGCCATTGGAAAACTCCCTCCTTCATCCCATTTAAGTGGGGGGGGGGAGGTTACACTTTGGTACAAGAACTAGCTAAAATTCCCCCAGAACAGGGAGTCTCTCAAAGTCTATCAATATATCAAATATATATCAATATATCAATATATATATCAATCATCAATATCAATATATATATCAATATATCAATATATCAAATATATCAAAAGTATATAAATATATCAAAGTCTATCAATATATTGACGATGTCTTGATGGGAGGAGACAAAATTGTTCCAGTACAATAGGTGATACAGCAGAATACCATACAGCACTTAGAGTCTTTAGGGATTCAGATACCCATAGAAAAGATGCAAACTGCTGCTAGTGAGGTAAAATTTCTAGGAATATGGTGGAAGGGGGAATAGTATGTATCCCTTTCTGCGTTAGATTGGGTAAAGATTCCAGAAAATAAAAAGGAGTTACAACATGCCCTCAGGCTATTAGTATTCTGGAGAAAACATATTCCAGACTTTTCTATAATTGCAAGACCGTTGTACAACTTGCTGCAAAAGGAGGTGGCATGGAAATGGACCTCTCTTCGTGATGAAGCATTGGAGCTTCTGATATTTGAGGCGAACACCTACCAAGCCTTAGGTCCTATCCATCCCCATGATCTGGTGCAAATCAAATGGGGGTTTACACACTCTGGAATGTCACTATACCTTTGGCACAGAGGTCTGGAGGGCTCTATTCCTCCAATTGGGTTTTATTCCCGCAGCTTCAAAGATGCAAAAAAAAAAAAAAAAGTTATTCTACTTGGGAGAAGGGCTTATTTGTGATAAGCTTAGATACATAGCCCATTGTGTTGAGGGGACCTTTAAGGTAATAAAACCAGTGCTAGCAGGAACTCCTCCTCCTGATGGGGTGGCACAACGAGCTTCTATGTAAAAATGGTATGTCCAAATTGAACATTATTTTAACATATTTGAGATCATTGAAGGCACCCTGAAAACATTAAATATCCAAGAAGATGCTGCCTTGTGTGCTCTTCTATCTCTGTGCTTCCACATGGTCTTTTTTTTTTTTTTTTTAATCTTTCCCTCTTTCTTTTCCCTTTAATAAAATCATCCATGGAAGTCCAAGGGAACCTTACATTTATTCATCTATCTATCTATATTTATTTTTTTCTTAATTTACCATACCACTCATAGAACCATAGAATCTTTCAGATTGGAAAAGACCTCCATGATCATCTAGTCTAATCTTTAACCTAGTACTGACAAGTCCACTACTAAACCATTCTACTAAGTTCTAATTCAACATAGTTCTAGAAGACCTCCAGGGATGGAGACTCAACTACTTCCCTCAGCAGCCTATTCCCATGGTGTTTGGGAGAACAGCCTGATTCCCACCTCTCTTTACCCTTAGATGGATCCCATCTGGCTGCATAGACTTGTGTATATCTAAGTGGTGTAATAGGTCACTAAGCCTTTCCTCTTGGATTATAAGGGCTTCATTCTGCTTCCTGTCCTTATCTACCAGCTCAATGTCACTATCAGTGCAAGAAGTGGACGCAGAAAAACAGAACACAATTTTTTAACATATTGACCCAAAATAAAGAATTGATATTTCCTCAATTAATCTACACATTCAGCTCAGGAAAAAAAATAAATAAAGGAAGAAAACAACAACAAAAAAGTTTCTTCCAAATTAAATTTTAGAGTAAGAATGATTGCTTATTCATTACTCCATCACCTGTGAACTCTATCAAAGTATAACATCTGTGTCTTTCAGACAGGAAATATCAGCACTCATCAAGCTTCATCGAATCATTATTTGATTGTTCTATAAAAATCTAAGATGGAAATATATTCAGTCAGTATCGTTAAGAAAAGACATTCAACTGATTTAATGTGTTTTGTTGCATATCTACATTATTCCAGTACAAGAGGATCAGAATATTACCGAGGGAAGAAGCATATTGGATCATAACTTCAATTTAAATACTAACAATACTTTTTGGAAAGTATTTTTGGAAACAAGAGTGTCTTGTAAACCCAAAGATGTTATTGAAAATTTATACTTGAATAAATTTCCTCCTTGATATCTTCTGTGTATTACCATGCTTTTTTAGTCAGTCTGAATGAACAAGATCAGCAGAATACAGATATATTGAACAGGTTTTTCTAATAAGATTTTGCCACCTGTTACTCATCCTTAAGTACCATAACAATTCTCATTTTCTTAAATATTTGATTTTAAAACTCTTACTTCTTCATTCAACATCATATAATAGGTTGAGAAACGCAATAGCTATTTCTTATTATTTTTAAGATTATTTATAAGAGTTGACCCAGGAAAGAATACATTATTCTTTATCCTTTCTACACTTAATATGTTTTAAGAGAAAAATACAAGACTGACATGTTCACGGTTACGGCAGAAAGTGATCAGTTAAGTAAAAAAAAACAAAAACAAAAACAAAATAAAAAAACCCAAACATTTCTAAAAGCAATTAAAAGATTCTGTTCAGATTTAGTGATTCCCCACTCATCCTTCTTTGTGATGACAGCTTTTCTCATAGGTATTGGCCACCAGAAGGCCAATTGACCCTATGTCACTGCTAGGGAGTGGGGAGGTGAGAGTGACAGGATAGGCAGGAGCTGTAAAGGCACGGACCCACAGCAAAAAACAAGGTAAGTAAAGTGAGTCTGACAATGGCAGTCAGGGTCAGTGGTGGTCACCAGGAAACTTTATTGTGATAAGATAGAGAATGGCTTGGGTTGGAAGGGACCTTAAAGATCATCTAGTTCCAGCCCCCCTACGATGGGCAGGATGCCACCCACTAGATCAGGTTGCCTAGATTAATTGCAGCTCCCGGTGAAAAGGACTATGATCCCCAGCATGTCTCCATGAGGTCATACAAGCCAAATCCAAGATACAGCTGAGCTTGGACACGGATATCTAAACACCTAGGAAGAGAGAAAGGGAGACAAGGATGACAAAGCCTCCTGGTATGCATTGTCCACACTCTCTCCTGACTCTCGAAACCATCTAATGCAGTTAAAGGAGTAACCTTAATCTCCTTTAAATACACCCACAAAAAACAAAAACAAAAACAAACAAACAAGCAAAAAAAAAAAACAAAAACAAAAAACAGAGAGAGAGAGAGAGAGAGAGAACATTAAATAGAACTTGTACTCAGAATTGGTTCCGAGACAGATACGTGCTGCAGCGGAGCGGAGGATTGCGGTGGACAGGTGCTTTTCTGCATCAAGGCCACTCGAGGCAGCTGAGGGAGCTACCAGGACCTTGCAGCCCTCATGAGGGAGGCTGAGAAGGCTTTGGAGCAACCCCCCCAGCTGTACAAAGGCAGCCCCTAGGCATGAGTGAGCAGGAGCACTGCGACCAGGGCAGGCGACCAGGGTGTGGTGTGTCAGTCGTAGTGTGGCACAGCAGTTTGTGCAGGCAGGGCTAGCAGGGAGGGCTGAGGATCCCTCCTCACTCAGGAGACTGGCTCTCCTACTGGCTGCCTCCCAGACACCAAACCCAGCCAAGATCAACGCCAGGCGGCAAGTGCTTGCCAAAGAGCTCACCAAAAAGACCATGGCAATCCAGACCGAGTGCCTGCCCAAATATATGGCTGTTAGGTCTCTTGCTGCAGGGAGTGCCTGAGCCTGTTGCTGCCAATGGAAGGTGGCAGAGATACTGCCTGTGTGAGGTGCGAGCAGGTGGAGTATCTGGTCAGCCTGGTGGCAGAGCTCAAGGAGGAGGTGGAGAGATTAAGGATGATCAGGGAGTGCAAGCAGGAGTTAGACCAGTGGAATCACTCCCTGCCATGCCTGAAAGAAAGGCACTGGGGTGACACACCCCAAATAGTGGGGGACCCCCTGCCGTGTTGCTGTCAGGCAGAGGGAGGGGACCTGAGAGATGGAGAGGAATGGAAACAGGTCCCTGGTCGGTGTCACATGCGGGCCCCCTCCCTACCCACCTCGCCTCCCCAGATGCCCTTACACAATAGGCTTGAGGCTCTGGAGCTCGAAGGACAGGGTGGTGAGGATGTGGGGGAAAGTCCACACAGGAGGCTGTCTAGGGGAAGGAAATTGACTTATCACCGATTATTACCCCTTAGTGATAATTCAGGCTGGTGGCAATGAAATTGCTGAGAGAAGCCTGGAGGCTATCAAAAGGGACTTCAGGGGACTGGGGCATTTACTGGATGGAGTGGGAGCGCAGGTGGTGTTTTCCTCTATCCCTTCAATGGGAGGGATACTGAGCAGACCTGGAAGGCCTACCTCATCAGTACATGGCTGAGAGGCTGGTGCCATTGCAGGAATTTGGTTTTTTTTTTGATCTTGGGGAGGTTTACTTGGCACCTTGCCTGGTGGCTGCAGATGGGTGCCATCTGTCTCAAAGAGGAAAATGGATTCTAGCCCGGGAGCTGGCAGGGATCATCTAGAGGGCTTTAAACTAGGTACAAAGGGGAACAAGGGGGAAATGAGGCTCCATAGAGATGAGCCTGGGGGGGCAGTCCCAGGGTTGGGGGTGAGAGCAGTAGTGCAACTGAAGTACATCTACACCAATGCATGCAGCATGGGAAACAAACAGGAGGAGCTGGAAGCCATTGTGTGGCAGGCAAACTATGACCTAGTTGCCATCACTGAAACGTGGTGGGACCGCTCCCACAACTGGAGTGCTGCAATGGATGCCTACAAGCTCTTCAGAAAGGACAGGAAACTCAGGAGGGGCCGTGGCATGGCTGTCTGTGTTAGAGAGTTTTTCGATGCTGTTGAGCTCGGGGTTGGGAATGATAAGGTAGAGTCCCTGTTGGTAAGGATCAGGGGGTTGGCCAACACGGCAGACATCCTTGTGGGGGTCTGTTACAGACCGCCAAACCAGGATGAAGAGACAGATGAGGCATTCTGTAAGCAGCTGGTGAAAATCGCTCAATCGCCAATGCTTGTCCTCATGGGGGACTTTAACTTCCGAGACATATGCTGGAAATACAATACAGCCCTGAGGAAGCAGTCTGGAAGATTCCTGGAATGCATGGAAGACAGCTTCCTGACTCAGCTGGTTAGTGAGCCTACCAGAGGGGATGCCCCACTAGACCTGCTGTTCATGGACAGAGAAAGACATGGGAGATGTGGTAGGGAGTTGTCTTGGGAAGAGTGACCATGAAATAGTAGAGTGCTCTGTTCTTCGTGAAGTCAGGAGGGGCATCAGTAAAACTGCTACCTTGTACTTCTGGAGGGCAGACTTTTAATTGTTCAGGACACTGGTAGGGAGGGTCCCTTGGGAATCAGTCCTGAAGGGCAGTGGGGTCCAGGAAGGCTGGATGCTCCTCAAGAAGGAAGTCTTAAAGGGGGAGGAGCAGGCTGTCCCTGTGTGCTGTAAGATGAGCCAGTGGGGAAGAAGACCGGCGTGACTGAACAGGAAGCTTTTGCTGAGTGTCTGGAAGAAAAAGAGAGTTTATGTCCAGTGGAAAAAGGGGCAGGCAACTCGAGGAGAATACAAGGAACTTGCCAGCATATGCAGAGAAAAAATCAGGAAGGCCAAAGCTCCGCACAAGCTCAACCTGGCCATTATGGTCAAGGACAACAAAAAATGTTTTTATAAATATATTGATGGCAAGAGGAGGGCCAAAGAGAATCTCCGTCCTTTACTGGACGCAGGGAGGAACATAACTACTGAGGATAAGGAAAAGGCTGAGGTTCTTAATGCCTTCTTTGCATCTGTCTTTACTAGCCAGATCACTTATTCTCAGGGTACTCAGCCTTCTGACCTAGGATGGGATGAGGAGCAGAAGAACCCCCTCACAGTTCAGATGGAAACAGTTAGAGACCTGCTGCTCCACGTAGACTCTCACAACTCCATGGGGCCAGATGGGATCCACCTGAGGGTGTTTAGGGAGTTGGTGGATGTGATTGCTGGGCCACTTTCCATCATCTATCAGTGGTCATGGTCATCTGGAGAGATTCCGGATGACTGGAGAGTTGCTAACGTGATGCCCATCTATAAGAAGGGTCATAAGGAGGACTCAAGGAACTACAGGCCTGTCAGCCTGACCTTGGTGCCTGGAAAGGTGATGGAACTGGTCATTTTGAATGCAATTATGCAGCATATGCCAGACAACTGGGCGATCAGGCCCAGTCAGTATGGGTTCATGAAAGGCAAGTCCTGCCTGACCAACCTCATCTCCTTTTATGACCTGCCTGCTGGATGAGGGGAAGGCTGTTGATGTACTCTACCTAGACTTCAGCAAGGCCTTTGACGTGGTCTCCCACAGTATTCTCCCGGAGAAGCTGGCAGCCCATGGCTTGGACAGATACACTGTTTGCTGGGTTAAAAACTGGCTGGACAGCTGGTCCCAGAGAGTGGTGGTGAACAGAGTGAAATCCAGCTGGTGACCGGTCACCAGTGGTGTTCCCCAGGGGTCACTATTGGGGCCCATCCTCTTTAATGTCTTTATTGATGACTTGGATGAGTGAATTGAGTGCATCCTCAGTAAGTTTGCAGATGACACCAAGCTGGGGGGAACTGTCGATCTGCCGGGGGGTAGGAAGGCTCTGCTGAGGGACCTGGACAGGATGAGTCAATGGGCAGAGGCCAATGGGATGAGGTTCAACATGGCTAAATGATGGGTCCTGCACTTTGGCCACAACAACCCCATGCAGTGCTACAGGCTTGGGGCAGAGTGTCTGGAAAGCTGTGCAGAGGAAAAGGATCTGGGGGCGTTGGTGGATGCTCACCTGAACATGAGCCAGCAGTGTGCCCAAGTGCTAAGAAAGCAAACAGCATCCTGGCTTGTATCAGGAATAGTGTAGCCAGCAGGACCAGGGAGGACCCCTGCACTCTGCTTTGGTGAGGCCTCTGGTGAGGCTGTACTGTGTTCAGTTTTGGGCCCCTCACTACAAGAAGGACATAGAGGCCCTGGAACGTGTCCAGAGAAGGGCTACAAAGCTGTGTAGCTGGAACACAAGTCCTGTGAAGAGTAGCTGAAGGAACTGGGGTTGTTTAGCCTGGAGAAGAGGAGGCTCAGGGGAGACCTTATTGTTCTCTACAACTACCTGGAAGGAAGTTGTGGTGAGCTGAGGGTCAGCCTCTTCTCACAGATAACCAGTGATAGGACTAGAGGGAATGCACCAGAGGAGATTTAGGTTAGAAATTAGGAGACATTTCTTCTCAGAAAGAGTGGTCAGGCATTGGAACGGGCTGCCGAGGGAATTGGTGGCATCATCGTCCCTGGGGGTGTTCAAAGAAAGGTTGGACCTAGCACTTGGGGACATAGTTTAATGGATGACATTTGTAGTAGGGTGATGGTTGGACCAGATGATCTTGAAGGTATTTTCAACACTTAAGTGATTCTATGATTCTAATTTTTGTTGAAGTTTGCAGACGTTCTCTGAAGAAGATAACTGGAAAAAAAAAAAAAAAGATACCTCTTCCAACTGTTCAGGAAATCAATGCAGAGCACTGCAGGTTGGGAAAGTACCTGAGGAAGTTTCACTATATGCATTCCCAAGGTTTATGCAGTTTCTGAATCTTCTAGATTTTGATCACTGTTTAGAAATTTTCATCAGACTCTTCTTATGGCTGTGCTTATGTTCTTGCCATGATTTTCGTCTTGCCTTCTTTCTGCTCCTGAGTGCTCAGCTCTAAATATATAGTTTCTCTCTGTAAATCCATCTCAGCAGCTACTCTCCTTAGGCTTTTGAGAACTTTACTGCAAACCTCTTTTATTACTTTCTTACAAATACTTTTGAATTATACAAGTGTTAAAAGGAAGAAGTAAGGAAGGAATAATTGTGCCTTCTCTTACTGTCATATAGTTGCAGGTTTAGACAGAGACTTTCATATCAGAGTTCTGCATCATTTCATTGCCTCATTTTTGCAGTGGAATTTCTTTCCCTGTATTTCCAGACTAAGCCAGAACTTTCTAAGCAAAGCCTCTTTTAAGTAACTCCCCTTCCTCGCAAAGCTCAAAACACTCAGGACTGTACTGTTCAGTTTGAAGTGCAAAGAGAAATCTTGAAGCCCACTGCAGTTCTATTCATGCTCAGATAACTGCTGAAAATGTGGAAAGGTGCCAAACTCAGAGCCTGCCACAGTAAGACAATCCTGAAATGTTAGTTTAGGGCACTTAGTGTTAACTAATCAGACTAAGAAGTTAATTCTCTCTCTCTCTCTCTCTCTCTGATGCTTTCTAATCTGCTGTGGCTTTATTTTTAATTGTTTCTATTTTGTACGAAATTGCAATTCTTATGATAGACTAGCTGCATTTAGCTGGGCTGTATCTAAGGACCAAGGCTACTGTTATTGACTATTCTCAAAGGGAAATGAACTGCTGGTTGGAAGAAATTTACCTACCCCATACTTTTTAAAATAATGCTTTCTTAGTGCTGTTCAGAATTCTGTTGACTTTCCCATATGCCTCTCTCAAAGCAAAGCTGTTTATACTCAAATCTGTCAAACTCATGGTTTGCTGCAGAGTGGCTCATCAGTGCTTTGCTTAGCTCTTTCCACAAGCATTCAGTTTCTTTTCAACTTCTGTAGTCTTGCAGTGTCCCATATTACCTCTAACTGCTTTCCACAGGAAAGGCAATGCTTTCCTGAGGAGTGTCCTTACTATATTCTATAGCCATTTTGCTCTCGGATGTTGCTTATACATACCTACATATATTTCTTATTATGAATTTGACTACCCAAATAAATTTAAAAATCAACCTTATTGTCATACATATTTTATTGCTGATAGGATAATTTATGGACTGGCATACAGTTAGACCCTCCTCCATTTTGAGATCCATTTATTCTCACAGGGACTGTACTTAAGAAGTAGGGTTGCTGTGGGATATCTTGTACTTGTACTTAAATTTGTGGACATACCCAAAAGAAAAACATTGTTTCGTTGTTCAATAAACTCCCATAAGATTTCTTGCCATCGCAACGTCTACATAGCTGACATAGCTACCTTGCTGATGATTAATCCTTTACCATTCAAGTATTAATTTTGGGTACTTATGCTATATTCTGATTACAATCATGCATATTCAAGAAAGGAATTTTTTTTGCACACCTTATGATTGCCATCTCTCAATAAACATAATGTTTCCATTATTGGATCACAATACTTTTCCTTGATGTTAAAAGTCTTCTGTTTACTTAAATGAAAATAAGAATGCAATTATTTATAACTATGAATAATACACATCTTAATAGATAATCACAGATATATAAGGATGAATTTTGTTTTCTGGCGGCCCATATTCATGGCTTTCTAAAATTACCAGTAGTGTACTCATGTACATTCTTATAGTTAATATGCCATTCAGTCATTGGGCTTTTTAAGAAACAACTGCTTCTATTATCAGATGATAAGTGATTAACATAATAGACACTAATACTGATTGAATAACATTAATCTGATAAAATATTTTAAGTTACATATTTATGATTTCTGTGTTTATGGTTTTATTTACCTGCAGCAAAAACATTGGGAAGCTACTTTCTGTGGCTTTTATCTGATTATATTAATAATTCAAATTTGTTACATTGTAAATGTGAATGATACTTTCTCTTCTCTATGTAGTTGCTTGAAACTTTTTGTACAGCAGTTCTAAAAACCCAGAAAGTAAATGCATACAGTGGCAATAGGAAAATTGTATCATTTTTGAAAACTTTTTCTCAGTATTTAAGAAGTAATTTCAGTAGTGTTAATAATAAAACCTTTATGTAAAAATAATAAATTGCATGGTATAATAATAAACAATTTATATTGCAGTTTGTATTTATAATACATTTAAGGAAAAAAAAAAAGTAAAAAACTTACAATTTATTGTTTGAGCATGAGTCCAGCATAACAATTACTGATTGGTGCTTTTATTGGGGGGGGAGGGGGAAGGCAAAAGAAATAAAAAAAAAAGAATAAAGCAGTAATAAATGGTTCCTTTTCTGTTCTTTCTCTCTCTTTCTTTCTTTCTTTCTTTCTTTCTTTCTTTCTTTCTTTCTTTCTTTCTTTCTTTCTTTCTTTCTTTCTTTCTTTCTTTCTTTCTTTCTTTCTTTCTTTCTTTCTTTTTCCTTTTTCTTTTTTTCCCCAGAAGTTTTTATTCATTCATTTACCCAATATTCAATTTTTGGAACAGATCTAGACCAAAGAAAGGACTGAAAAGAAAGGAGCTTAGTACAGATAACTTCTGTTGTTTCTGGTGGTTCCCATTTTTTTCCTCTTAACTCGATGAAACCTTCCTGATACATTTGTTTGTTTATTTCATTAACTTTAATTCAGAAGGACCTTTTGGCAATTTATCCCGTGAGTATCCCATGAGTTTATCCCAAAGTTCCAACTTTATGAAATCTACTATTAAACAAAGGGTTTTCTTGCTCTTTCTTTTAGTGTTTATTTTGAGCATTACATCTTTTTGAACATAAAAATAAAACTTTTCATACTTTGAAGAGAGTCTGATATGGACTTGGGAATTTATAGGATTAATGTAAGTCTGCAGTCTAAAGCAAAAGCAAACAAATAATCATCATATGGTACCAAGTGTTTCGAAAAGAAACATTTATTCATGCAATATTACAATTAAAATAAGAGTAAGAATTGTCTGTGGTACTTCACACAGCGATCTTGTTCTGTAGCCAGACTCAGTATTTGCAAATTATTTTGCACTACATATGACTAATTCTAACCATAAGAAGAGAAAATGACTTTGCCATCCCATTTCCTTCAGCAGGAGCTGCTCATTGTCAGAACATTTGAAAATAAGGTCCTAACCCTACTGAGTTTGACTATATAGCATCTCACAATTTCAGCTTCAAACTTTATCCTTCAAATTTGTTCTACTTTGAGGGGGGAACTTGGTGTCACAGGTCATCCAAACTAATTGTTTTCTCTCTATTCTTAAGGCAGTTGACTATATCAACACACAATCTATGGACATGGTTTAGTGGGTAATATTGGTGGTTGGGGGACGATTGGACCACATGATCTTGGAGGTCTTTTCCAGCCTTAATGATTCTATAGTTGAATTTAGATTAACATATTGCATAAACCGTAATATATGATCTCTTTAGCAATATCAGTCTAATTGTAGCCTGAATGCTAAGAAAGTGTATATCTATATTATTCATTCTCACAACTCATCTCTCTTCCACTGCATGTTTTAGCATGCAACTCTTTCTGTTTGGAATGACATTATTTTAAATCACATTTCAATGCCAAAATAGCAGGATTAATTTCACCCGTTGTTTCATTGCATTCATTGTTGTTGTTGTTGTTATTATTATTATTATTATTATTTTGTTTTTCCAATTTTCTTTCAGAAATTTACTTGCTCAGTAACTTCTGCTAAAATGACAGATAGGATTTTGGATATATGCGTTACTCTCAGGTTATACTACTGGGCTTTATTATACTTTAGCTCATCTTGCAAAAAACATTAAATATCCCATTGATGCATGATGACTCACATATTTCTAGATCCTCTTCAAGGATCTAGAAATATTTGGAAGACACAAGATCCACCAGACTAAGGGGAACAAAAACACCTTTGTTAACACACTGGACAAGATGTCAAGTAGAGCTTTAAAGCAGGAACAATGAGGAGGGAGAGAATGGGCAGCTATCAGATGAGGAAGTGGTGGACTGTGTAGGGAAGCTGAGGGTGTTTGGTGATGTGGAGGATAATCAGCAAAACGTCAGAAGTGGTGCTACCCCAAGTGCTTGCACATAAATAAGGAAGTGTCTATCAGACAGTATTATGGGGAAGACTCTGATAGCCTCCCTGGAGAATGGCACTATTGGCTTGTTCACCAGTACATGCAACACGGAGAATACACAGGAGGGATTTGAAGTCTGTGTGTAGTTACAGATTATGATCTCATTAGGATCTATTTCAGCACTGTCTCCCTTAACATCCTCCTTGACAAACTGATGAAGTACAAGCTACGTAACTGTAAATTGTTATGGACTGCAAACTGCCCAAACAGTCAGCTACAAAGCATTCTGACCTGTGACATGAAGTCCAGTTGGAGTCCAGTAACTTGTAGTAATTCAGGGGTCAGTTCTCTGGCCAATACCTTTCAACATCTTCACTCATGACCTAGATGATGGAAAAGTTCACAGCAATTTCACAGATGATAAAAAAATTGAGACAAGCAGCTGAGATACCAGATGCTACCATTCTGAGGGACCTCATCAGGCTGGAGAAATGGGACAATAACAACCTTATACCATTCAAAAAGAGGAAAATAAAAAGTTCTTCACCTGGGGAGGAAAAACACAAGGCACTGGTAAAGGCTGGTGAGTGACCAGCTGGAATACAGCTTAACAGAAAAAGCCCTGGAGGTCCTCAAACTGATCATGAGCCAGAAATGCACCCTCACAACAAAGACAGCCAACAGCCTCTGGGGCTGCATTAGGCAGTTGCATTTCCCAGCTGGTTGAGAGAGGTGATGCTTCCACTCTGCTTTGCACTGGTGATGCCACACCTGGAGTGCTGTGTCCAGGTCTGGTCTCCCCAGTATGAGAGAGACATGGAGTGAGTCCCGCAAAGGTCAACAAAAATAATTAAGGATTTGGTGCATCTGTCATACAAGAAGATGCTGGGACTGTTCAGACTGGGGAAGAAAAGGCTTTGGGGATTGTGTATTGTGAGGGGGGCATTAAAGATGCAGCTAGACTCTTCTCAGTGGATCCCAGTGACAGAACAATGGGCAATCGACACAAACCAAAACATAGGGAATTCTATTTAAACATTAAAAAAAAAAAAAAAGTATGTTTTTTAACTGTGAGGATGATTGAAAGTTGGAACAGGTTGCCCAGAGTGGCTGTGGAGTCTCCATTCAGCAGGGCAATTAGATTAAGTGATATTCAGAGGTGACTTTCAACCTCAGCTCTTCTAGTGTTCAGTGACATTAATGATTTCATTATTGATTAAAATCACAATTTCAAGAACTTCATATGTCCATGAAATTAAGCAACACACCAGAAGTATGCTAAAATATTCAAAAATAAATTCTTGTTAAGATTCTTCTAACTTTTGACTAGATTACCAGGCACTTTACTGGCTCCTTTATGCTGTTCTTTTTGGATATAAGGCCAATTTGATTACTGCAATTCACCCCCACAGCATACACCCCTAAAAATTGCTTTTATATTTAGTGTTCCAATTTGGCAGTTATCAAATGTCATATATTTCATTTATATATATGGAATTATAAAAACTCTGCACCAATCTGTGAGTGTAATTTTCCATAGCTACATGGCCCCTCATAAAGCTAGGCTAATCAATATTTTCTCAGTCTTTTTTTTCTGTTGCAGACAAGTTATTTTTTTCCTACCTTGTCATTCAACTTCAAACTCTTAATACAACCTAACCTTTCAAAGGTCTCTGAATCAACTAATTCAATTGAAGCTCAAAGCATCTTATTGTCATGTATTACTGTGTTGAATTGATTTCCACTATGTAATGTTTACAAACATCATAATGTTACCCGACGTTCTTACTCAGGTGATTCAAACAAAAGGTTATTCAGTGACACACGGAGAACTTCAAGTTCTAAATTATATATGTTAATGTTATTTATCAAAAATAGATATTCTTTTAGCTTAAGCCTTCAATTTCAATTTTACATAGATTTTGGCAGGACACCAAAGTATTTGAAATAAATGGGAAAACATTGACTATGATGGATTATGATTTAAAATGCAAAAGATTAATCTGGAATAGTACACAGTACTCCTTCATCCTTAGTATTTTAATGAAATTTAATATTTTTTTGCTGTTGTTGTTGGTGGTTTTGTTTGTTTGTTTGTTTATGTGGGTTTTATTGTTGCTGTTGATGATGGTTTGTCTGTTTTGTTTTCCACACTGCAGGAGCTGCTATATCAACCCAATGGTTTAGAACAAATTTTTCTGCAAGTCTCAAAATGGATGAAATAAGAACTGTTTCAATAGATTAAGTATTAGAAGCAGGATCAGGTTCTTTTCTGTAGTTCTGGTTTATAAACTGAAATTAATTCTAAACATATCTAGGGAAGAGTCTTTCAAAACCACAAACACACACAGAGCAGTTCCCCTAATGATCACTGCAATATAAAAAGGTATGCCAGATAATTATTTGTGTTAGTTCCAAGCTTCAAAATATTTGAGTTAGATGAAACTTGATATTTTCTTCAGTTATCCTTGAATTGATATTTTTCCTCTTTCCACCTTATTTCTATATATATTGTGGTTCAGAATGGGGATAGCCCAAGAATATTCATTATATATCCCTGAAAGGCACAGGGTTGACTTTTCTGTACATTTTATTTCATAGACCAGATTTTATCAGCATCTGTTCAACCCTTAAAGCATCTTTTCAATTACAGTGAAATAAGGATTAAGGGAAGGTGAAGGTGAGGCTGGGCTGGAGACCTGGACTCAATTACTCTTGCAACCAGGGGAATTAAAAGCATTTTTTTGAAATCACCAAAGGAAGGTTAATATCTCTTGGATCATTACTCCGTACGTTGCTTGCAACAGTATATGCAGATTTGACTTTTTGGATTCAGACATGGATAAACTAGATTGAAAATAATTAGGAATCAAAATGCAGAAAATAGAAATATGCTGATAAATAGGCTCATTGTTGTTTTGTTTGTTTCCTTGCTTTTGGCTTTTTTGTTTGTTTTGTTTGTTTTGTTTGTTTTGTTTGTTTTGTTTGTTTTGTTTGTTTTGTTTGTTTTGTTTGTTTTGTTTGTTTTGTTTGTTTTGTTTGTTTGTTTTGTTTTAAATCAGCTTGCAGCTAGACTTAATAAACAGTATATGCTTATTGATATAATGGCAGTAAGTGTTCCAGCATTCTATCTGGTGTCATTGTTGATTAACCTGAAGAAAGCTGATGGCTGTTAACATCTAAAGATTAGGTTGAAACTACTTGTACATATGTATAACAAGAAAGAAGGGAAAAAGAAAAAAATAGCCTGAAGATAAAGAAAGAAGCTTGAGCTTTTTTTAGAAAACTACAAGCCTATGGGGCCTGATGACATGCATCCCAGGGTCCTGATGGAATTGGCTGATGTAGTCACCAAGCCACTCTCCATCATATTTGAAAAGTCTTGGAAGTCAGGCAAAGTTCTCTGTAACAGGAAAAAGGGAAACATCGCTCCCATTTTTAAAAACAGTAGAAAGAAAGAACTGGGGAACTATGGACCTCTGTGACTGGCAAGATCAGAGTTCACTAGACTGCAATACAGTGATTGGGAGGGTGTGAATCTAGTTTACAAGCATTTCTTCTTACATAATGATTCAGTATTTCACAGTTTTTTAAAATAAGTAACTATCAGAATTATTTTTAAAACTTTTCATGGATTTGACTTGGTACATACAATAGCCTGTTTTTGAATCATGTCTGAATAATGCTACCAAAAGCAGAAGTGTCACATAGAGTACAACGTGGCTTAAAGAAAGCTAGTCATGATGTATGAAAAGGAAGGAAAATAGCTTGGCTTTGAGGACACAATATAGAATCATAGAATAGAATCATAGAATCATAGAATATCCCGAGTTGGAAGGGACCCATAAGGATCATCAAGTCCAACTCCTGGCACCGCACAGGTCTGCCCAAAAGTTTAGACCATGTGACTAAGTGCACAGTCCAAACGCTTCTTAAATTCAGACAGGCTTGGGGCAGTGACTACTTCACTGGGGAGCCTGTTTCAGTGTGTGACCACCCTCTCGGTGAAGAACCTCTTCCTGATGTCCAGCCTAAACTTCCCCTGCCTCAGCTTCACACCGTTCCCACGGGTCCTGTCACTGGTGATAACGGAGAATAGGTCACCTGCCTCTCCACTCCCTCTCGCGAGAAAGTTGTAGACTGCGATGAGGTCCCCCTTCAGCCTCCTCTTCTCCAGGCTGAACAGGCCAAGTGACCTCAGCCGCTCCTCATACATCTTACACTTTAGGCCCTTCACCATCTTCGTAGCCCTCCTCTGGACACTCCAACAGTTTAATGTCCTTTTTGTACTGTGGTGCCCAGAACTGCACACAGTACTTGAGGTGAGGCCGCACCAGTGCAGAGTAGAGCAGGACAATCACTTCCCTCGACCGACTAGCAATGCTGTGCTTGATGCACCCCAGGATACAGTTGGCCCTCCTGGCTGCCAGGGCACACTGCTGGCTCATATTCAACTTGCTGTCAACCACAACCCCCAGATCCCTCTCTGCGGGGCTGCTCTCCAGCGTCTCATCGCCCAGTCTGTACGTATAGCCAGGGTTGTCCCATCCCAGGTGCAGGACCCGGCACTTGCTTTTGTTAAACTTCATGTGGTTGGTGATTGCCCAGCTCTCCAATCTGTCTAGATCTCTCTGCAAGACCTTTCCACCCTCAACAGAATCAAAAACTCATCCAAGTTTAGTGTCATCAGCAAATTTGCTCAGAACACCGTCTAGTCCTACATCCAAATCATTTATAAAAACATTGAAGAGGACTGGCCCTAAAATGGAGCCTTGAGGGAACCCACTAGTGACCATCCGCCAGCCAGATGTGGCCCCATTTACCACAACCCTTTGAGCCCTGCCCGTCAGCCAACTGCTCACCCATCGTATGATGTTTTTGTTTAGCTGTATGCTGGACATTTTGTCCAGTAGGATCCTATGTTAAACCGTGTCAAAAGCTTTGCTGAAATCCAAAAAGATCACATCAGCTGGTTTCCCTTGATCGACTAGATGGGTGATCTTACCATAAAAGGAAATCAAATGTGTTAGGCAGGACCTACCCCTCATGAACCCATGTTGGCTGGGACCCATGACTGCATTGTCCCCCAGGTGCGCTTCAATAAATTCAAGGATCATCCTCTCCATAATTTTACCAGGCACTGACATGAGACTGACAGGCCTGTAATTGCTAGGGTCTTCTTTCTTACCCTTCTTGAAAACTGGCACAACATTTGCCAGCTTCCAGTCCAATGGGACCTCACCAGATTCCCAAGATCGTTGAAAAATAATTGAGAAAGGTCCCACCATGACGTCTGCCAGCTCTTTAAGCACCCTGGGATGAATCCCATCCGGACCCACGGACTTGTATGGATCCAGCTGGAGCAGCAAATCCCACACACGTTCAGGGTTGGTTGGGAGTTTGTCATTCCCACCGTCATGGTCCTCCAGCTCAGGGTACCCTGGGTCCCGAAGCCCATCATCAGCGTTCAAGACAGAGGTGAAGAAGGCATTAAACATCTCTGCTTTGCCTATATCATTGTCTGTGAGGAGACCCTCCCCATCTAGTAGCGGACCTATGTTTTCTTTGGTTCTCCTTTTTCTGTTCACATATCTAAAAAAACCTTTTTTATTGTCTCCCACAGACATGGCCAGCTTCAACTCTAGTTGGGCTTTGGCCACATGAATTTTCTCCCTACAAACACGAACAGCATCCCTATCTTCCTTCATCGTCGCCTGACCCTCCTTCCAGCAGCCGTACACTTTCTTTTTTTCGCCTTAGCTCCAGTAGAAGATCCCCTGGTCAGCCAGGCCGGCCTTCTGCCCCGCCTGCTTGACTTCCAATATTTTGGAATCGCCTGATCTTGAGCTTTTAGGAGGCAGTGCTTAAAGATGGACCAGCACTGATGGACACCAATGCCTTCAAAAGCAGTTTCCCAGGGGACCTTGCTGACTAATTCCTTGAGCAGCCTGAAGTCTGCTTTCCCCATATCCAGGACTGAAGTTTTGGTGGCTGTTTTCCTTCTGTCACCATAAATTCTGAACTCAACCACTTCGTGGTCACTATAACCGAGATGGCCGCCAATTGCCACGTCTCCCACAAGACCCTCTCTGTTCTCCAGCAACAGATCTAGGAGGGCATCTTTCCTAGTTGGCTCACTTATCAATTTGAAGTATATATCAATTTGAAGTATATATCAATTTGAATTGAAATATATCAATTTGAAGTATATATATTTGAAGAATAAATATATATATGTGTGTATATATATGTTTAAATGACCACTTTTTGTATTGCATTGATGTAAAAAAAAATTAAAAAAATAGAAGCACAGAACACTGTAAGGCCATTTATAAATCCAGCCTTTAGAGTAAAACCACGTTAAAAATATATTTAATTTCAGTGATGTGTGGGTCATCAAACATACTATAGCAGGTTATACCAGCCTCTGAGACAGACTATATATTATGTAGCCTGTGGTCACCTATTCAATAAAAAGGAAAGGGCACACTGAAGAAAGAAACTAACAAACAAATAAAGTCAAAGGATTTTTAAGAGGACAGAGCCAAATAATAATAAAATAGGATTGACAGTAGACATGGGAAGAAGAGGGCAAAGGGTCTCAAACCCAGCATGTCTATACATGCTAAGATGACTCTCAGTCTTCCCAGTCAGGTACATTTAATTCATTCTCTATTTGTTATTCTATTGGCAACCAAGCCCCTACACCATGCATTTGTCAGCATTGAATTGCATTTGCTTCTTGTCAGAAAACTGTATATAAAAGCCTTTTGCTATTTTTTGTTGTCATTGTTTGCCACAGCTCTGAACTTTGGAGTAGTGAGTGTGCAGCGAACACTGGAACAAATATGTATATGTTTTAAAGCTTCATCAAAGTGAGGAACGTTGCCCTTTGAACTTATTAAGGAGTGATTTATCCAGGGGATTTCAGGAAAGCTGGTTTGTTGGATTCTGTTTCCTTTTCCATTTCCCTTTCAGTTTCCTTTTCCTTTTACCTTTTTCCTTTTTCCTTTTTCCTTTTTCCTTTTTCCTTTTTCTTTTTCCTTTTTCCTTTTCCTTTTCCTTTTCCTTTTCCTTTTCCTTTTCCTTTTCCTTTTCCTTTTTCCTTTTCCTTTTTCTTCTTTTTCTTTTTCTTTTTCTTTTTCTTTTTCTTTTTCTTTTTCTTTTTCTTTTTCTTTTTCTTTTTCTTTTTCTTTTTCTTTTTCTTTTTCTTTTTCTTTTTCTTTTTCTGTTTCTTTTTCTGTTTCTTTTTCTGTTTCTTTTCTGTTTCTTTTTCTTTTTCTTTTTTCTTTTTCTTTTTCTTTTTCTTTTTCTTTTTCTTTTTCTTTTCTTTTTCTTTTTCTTTTTCTTTTTTCTTTTTCTTTTTCTTTTTTCTTTTTCTTTTTCTTTTTCTTTTTCTTTTTCTTTTTCTTTTTCTTTTTCTTTTTCTGTTTTTTTTCTTTTTCTTTTTCTTTTTCTTTTTCTTTTTCTTTTTCTTTTTCTTTTTCTTTTTCTTTTTCTTTTTCTTTTTCTTTTTCTTTTTCTTTTTCTTTTCTTTTCCTTTTCCTTTTTCTTTTCCTTTTCCTTTTCCTTTTCCTTTTCCTTTTTCCTTTTTCCTTTTCCTTTTCCTTTTCCTTTTCCTTTTCCTTTTTCTTTTTCTTTTCCTTTTCCTTTTCCTTTTTCTTTTTCTTTTTCTTTTTCTGTTTCTTTTTTCTGTTTCTTTTCTGTTTTTTTTCTTTTTTCTTTTTCTTTTTCTTTTTTCTTTTTCTTTTTCTGTTTTTTTCTTTTTCTTTTTCTTTTTCTTTTTTCTGTTTTTTTTCTTTTCCTTTTCCTTTTTCTTTCTTTTTCTTTTCCTTTTTTCTTCTTTTTCTTTTTCTTTTTCTTTTTCTTTTTCTTTTTCTTTTTCTTTTTTCTTTTTCTTTTTCTTTTTCTTTTTCTTTTTCTTTTTCTTTTCTTTTTCTTTTTCTTTTTCTTTTTCTTTTTCTTTTCTTTTCCTTTTCCTTTTCCTTTTCCTTTTCCTTTTTCCTTTTTCCTTTTCCTTTTCCTTTTCCTTTTCCTTTTCCTTTTCCTTTTCCTTTTCCTTTTCCTTTTTCTTTTCCTTTTCCTTTTCCTTTTCCTTTTCCTTTTCCTTTTCCTTTTCCTTTTCCTTTTCCTTTTCCTTTTCCTTTTCCTTTTCCTTTTCCTTTTCCTTTTCCTTTTCCTTTTCCTTTTCCTTTTCCTTTTACTTTTCCTTTTCCTTTTCCTTTTCCTTTTCCTTTTCTTTTCCTTTTCCTTTTCCTTTTCCTTTTCCTTTTCCTTTTTTCCTCAATGACATAGACAATGGGATTGAGTGCACCTTCATCAAATTTGCAGATGACACCAAGCTGAGTGGTGCAGTTGATACCAAAGAAGGAAGAGATGCCATTCAAAGAGACCTGGACAGGCTGGAGAAGTGGGCCCTTGTGAACTGCACGAGGTCAACAAGTCCAAGTGCAAGGTGCTGTGCCTGAGTCAAGGCAATCCCAAACATGAGGACAGGCTGTGAGAATAACTCATTGAGAGCAGCCTTGTGGAGAGACACTTGGAGGTTCTAGTAGAGGAAAGGCTCGGATGGGGCTTTGGCCAACTTGATCTAGTGGGTGGCATCCCTGCAAAAGAAAATAATAAGAAAATAAGCTATAAACTCAGTCACTAAGTCTACCCAATATTCAGAAACCAAAGTCAATTATCTTATATGAAGTTAGCCTATATTGTAGCCTGGTTAGCCTATATTGTAGTGAATTCAAGTATAATACATGTGCCACTGCAGACTCAATGTAGAAAAAAATATCAAAGAGCTTGACAAAGAATTTGATACCAAGTAGCTTGATACTGGATATTCTGCAGTGCTCTTTATTTTCAGATGAAACAAGATGATGTGTAGAAACTGTAGAGAGTCCAGCAAGCTTCTGTTTTCTCTTTGGTAGTAAGAAAAACATCAGTGGGATTCATAGACTGTATCCACTTCAGATTTAGTAAGCTTCCAGTCAGTTGAGGAGAACTGTGAGAAAAAAAAAATAGGTAAAAATTCATGAGTTGAGATAAAGAGAGTTTAATAGGACAGAAAAGGAAGGGGAATAATAAAAATGATGATGATAATAATACAATGTACAAAGCAAATGATGCACAATGCAATTGCTCACCGATGTCCAGGTGGTCCCTGAGCAGTGGTCCCTCCCACCCCAGCCAACCACCCCAGTTTTATTGTTCAGCATGATGCCATATGGTATTGAATATCACTTTGGCCAGTTGGGGTCAGCTGTCCTGGTTCTGTTCCCTCCCAGCTCCTTGTGAGCCCCCAGTCTCCTTACTGTCAGGGAGGTGTGAGAACCTGAAAAGTCAGCGTAAGCACTGTTTTGCAACAATTAAAACACCAGCATGTTATCAACATTATTCTCATCCTAAATTCAAAAGACCATGCCAGCCATTGGTAAACACAAAACAAAACAAAACAAAACAACAACAACAACAAAAAACACCTCTGTCTCAGCCAAAACCACGACAAGAGAATTTCTTTGTATGGAATGTATGGAATTGCAAATAACTGAGTTTTTTACTTCTCTCATAAATTATTCTGCATATAACAGTTATTTAGATTACAAACTCTGTTTTAATGTAAATGTAATGTAGGGGTTTTTATTTTTTCCCTAAAATAAAGCTGATATACATAACAAATTTGTGATTCACACTGCAAGTGGCATTTTCTAGAAACTCCTGCCATTTAGTAGTACTAAAAATGATTTACCATCTGTCTGCTCTCTTCACTCATTTGTTTTGCTGTCTGGACTCATGCTATGTACTTATTGAAGGAAGAGAGAAAGTAAGCATAAGGAATGCAGATCATAGAATCATAGAATATTATATCCTCATTCCAGAAAGCACTCTCCACCTGCTGTGTCCTGTCCCCTGAATAAGCTTCTTTTGCATGAACTCACACATTTGGATGATGTATGCCATCAGTAATGACACAGAATAAATATAATTCAAATGTCAGGTTGCATCTGTTTGTCAAATAGTGTTAATTTTCTTTTTGTCCACTTTGAGCATGGCAAACCAGCCAGGCCATGGTACAGCACAGAAGTTTGCGTAGCAGTTCATGCAGGAGGGTGCAGGGAGGGCACTGAAGCTGGACTGGCTCGACCAGGGGGCAATGGTATCCACCCGGCAGAAGCCTCTCAGAGCTTGGCACCCACCACAATCGATGCAGCTTCCCAGACAGAGCTCCAGGGGAACACAGCACCACCCAGGTGTCAGGCTGCAGGTTGAGCCCTACTCCTACACCAGCACAGGAGTGAGCACAGCAGTGTTCAGGAGTGCACACAACCATGGGAGGTGTACCCAGGTGGAGGCACTCCTCTGCCTAGTGACAGAGCTCAGGGAGAAGGTGAGTGGGTTGAAGAGTATCAGGCAGTCAGAGGTAGAGACAGGCTGCTGGAGTTGCTCCTTACCTTCCATGGGACAGGCCCAGCAGACAGAAGGGACACACTGTTGGAGGATTTCCTATCCTCTCCCCACCTGGCTGCACACAGTGACCTAATGGACAAGGGGCAGTGGCAACAAGTCCCTGCCCGGCGTGGCTGGTGCATCTCCTCAGTGAATACCCCACCTTCCCAAGTGCAATAGGTATGAGGCTCTGCAAGTGAAACCAGATGATATTGAGGAGTACGGTTCATCTAGTTTGGAGGTGTCACTGAGGTTAAGTCAGCCTATGCCCTGCATCAAAACTGTTTGCACAAAGACAAAAGGTTGTGTCATTTTCAGAGGAGACTCCCTTCTGAAGGGAACAGAAGACCCAGTATGCTGACCAGACCCACTTCATAGGGAAGTCTGCTGCCTCGCAGGGGCCTGGGTTAGAGATGGAAAAAGAGAAAGCTTCCTTCTCTGGTGCAACCCTCAGATTAAGGGATCAGGAGCACAAGTAGTGTTTTCTTCTATCCCTCCAGTCGCAGAGAATGATTAGGGGAGAAACAGGAAGAGACAGTAGATCGATACCTGGCTCTGAGCCTGGTGTCACCAGCAGAATTTTATTTATTTATTTTTTGATCATGGGTCATTTTACAAGACAGCAGGCCTGCTGGAAATGGATGTAGCTCACCTGTCTCTAAGGGGGAAAAGGATCTTTGCTCAAGAGTTAACAGAGCTCACTGAAAGGGCTTTACACCAGATTCGAACGGGGAAAGGGATAAAAACAGGCTTGCTAGAGATAAGCCTGGGGGGCAGTATGCCAGTGGTTGTGTGATGGTGTGTTAGCAAGGTCCTTTGGTCTGCAATCCCAGTGCAGCTAGGGGATGGAGAGCCATGCAATAACAAAGGCACAAGGGATATTGATGGATTGATGGGTTAGAAATTATAGAAGTGTCTGAAATAGGAATTAGGGCTTCCCCTTCCTCCATCCCTCTCCCCCCCCCTCCCTCCCCCAGCTCTGGGTACCCAACCCCCTGAACTAGTAGATGGGGATGGGGAGCAGAATGAAGCCCTCATAATCCAAGAGGAAATGGTTAGTGACCTGCTACACCACTTAGACGTACACAACTCTACGTAGGCAGGTGGGATACAATTAACGGTAATGAAGGATATGGTGGAAAGTGCTTGCCAATCTGGTTTCCATCATGTATCAGCAGTCCGGGCTATCGTGGGAAGTCCCAGTTGACTGGCAGCTAGCAGATGTAATGCCCATCTACAAGAAAGGCCAGAAGGAGGATCCAGAAAACTACCGTCAGTCTGACCTCGGTGCTGGGGAAGGTTATGGAGCAGATTATCTTGAGTGCCACCACACAGTACATACAGGACAACTAGGTGATCAGGCCCAGTCAGCATGGGTTTATGAAAGGCAGGTCCTGCTTGATGAACCTGACCTCTTTCTATGACAAGGTGACACGCTTAGTGGATTAGGCAAAGGCTGTGGGTGTTGTCTACCTATACTTTAGTAAAGACTTTGAAGCTGTTTCCCACAGCATTCTCCTGGAGAAATTGGCTGATCATGGCTTGAATAGACATATGCTTTGCTGGGTAAAAAACTGGCTTGGTGGCCTGGCCCAAAGAGTCATGATGAGTGGAGTAAAATCCAGTTGGAGTCCAGTCACTAGTAGTGTCCCCCAGGGCTCAGTGCTGGGGCCAGTTCTCTTCAATATCTTTATCAGTGATCAGGATGAGGGAATCGAGTACATCCTCAGTAAGTTTGCAGACAACGCCAAGTTGGGCACAAGTGTTGATCTGCTCAAGAGTAGGAGGGCTCCACAGAGGGGTCCGGATAAGCTGGACTGATGGGCCAAGGCAAACTGTATGAGGTTCAACGTGGCCAGCTGTATGAGTTTCGACAAGGCCAAGTGCAAGGTCCTGCACTTCGGACACAATAACCCCATGAAATGCTGCAAGCTGGAAGAACAGTGGCTGGAAAGCTGCCTGTCGGAAAGGGACCTGGGGGTATTGGTCAATAGCTGTCTGAATATGATCCATCAATGTGCTCAGGTGGCCAAGAAGACTAACATCATCTTAACTTGTATCATAAATGATGTGGCCAACCGCATCAGGGAAGTGATTGTTCCCCTGTCATTGGCTCTGGTGAGGCCGCACCTTGAATTCTGTGTTCAATTTTGGGCTCCTCACTAGAAGAAGGACATCGAGGTGCTGGAGCGTGTCCAGAGAAGGGCAATGAATCTGGTGAAGCGTCTGGAGAACAAGTCTTATGAGTAGAGGTTGAGGGAGCTGGGGTTGTTTAGCCTGGAGAAAAGGAGGCTCAGGAGAGACCTTATCGTGCTTCTCCCAAGGATCAGGCTCTTCTCCCAAGCACCAAATGATAGGACAACAGGAAATGGTGACAAGTTGCACCAGGGGAGTTTTAGTTTGGATATTAGGAAACTTTATTCACCGAAGTGTTTGTGAGGTATTTGAACAGGCTGCCCAGGGAAGTAGTTGTCACCATCCCAGGAGGTATTCAAAAGATGCGTAGCTGTGGTGCTTAGGGATATGATTTAGTGGTATACTTAGCACTACTAGGTTAACAGTTGGACTAGATGACCTTAGAGGTCTTTTGCAACCTAAATGATTCTATGAAAAACAAACAAAGAAACAAACAAACAAACAAAAACCACTATGGTTTTATGATTTTTCCATTTGTTTTTTTGTTCTGCTGTCGTAGAGACATCTCAACTCTCTTGGCCCTCTTTGTCTTCATGGATCCTTTAATAACTTCCATATGAAAACTACCGCAACTTTTTGCAGGGTTAAAAAGAATTTTGCAAAAACATATAAACAAAAATATATACAGCTGATACTAAGTTGTGCAAGAGAGCAATTATTTGAATAATGTAGAATATATGTTGTATTTGTACAAGTAGCTTAAGAAAATATGGAAATCAAATCATAAAAGGATAGATTTTTAGGTGAAAAAATAGCATTCCACTGTCTGGCAATACCTCTTGTAATATATAAATATTAAAACTTAATGTAGTGTACTCTAAACCATCAAGCCTCCATTGTCTGGCTAAATTAGAATAGCTATTTTTAGAAAGTCATATTCATTCAAGCATTCAGAGTGACTAAGAATACATCTTTCATCTCTGCTTGTATTAATCACATTGTTAAAAAAATAAATAAATCTGTATTATTCCTCCAGTGTTGATTTTTCCTCGGTAAAAACATCACGCTCAGGAAGACTTTAAATGAAAATTATGATGGATTTATTAAGTTTTTTTGTTATACATTGTTAGATTATTTGTACATTATTTTTGTAATAGTGAAAGTATAATACAAATCTCTAGGACTTCTTCCTTTCGCTTCGTTGTGTTTTTTAAGATTAACTATGCACAACAACAGAAACAATAGTAGTTTAAGACCTGAAATTATTCTTTAATTATTTGCTTATTTGGCAATACAAAAGAACAATTATGGATGCTAAAATACATACAAATACAATTAAAATATATATATGTGTACGCACACACACATATATATAATTCACACTTTGCTAGGAAATAGGATCATTTCTGCAGCAGAATAGAGATTACTTATGATATATATACATAGATTTTAACCAATTCTTATCTACAGTATTCACTCTTTAATTGCAGTCTTTAATTACCTGCTTAGTATTTTACTAAAATTGGATTCTGTGGAACCCAGTTCAACCTGCATTTCAGCATTCCTTACTCAAATGCCAGTAACAAAACAAATTAGATTTCCTGTTGATGAACACTTATCTTCCTCCAATCTCTAGTTATTTCTGCAGTCTGCACTCAGTCACCAAAGAACCCAGTATTTTAAAATCTTATTGCATCCTGGTGAAGGTATTGTTTAACAGTTATCTGGTCCTTGAGAAATGAAGCACTGTGTGTAGGCAGATGAAACCAGCAAAGAAATAAATGAAGAAAAAATACAAATAGTTCTTTAAAACATATGACTTATAATAGATGATCTTTTTCATTTTTATTTTAGGAAGGTTGATTAGAATGCTTATTTTTAGAATAAACTGTTGAAATCAAATTGCAATTCACATTGGTACTGAGCCCAGAAGACTTTATCACGGTGATGTCATAATTTGATACAAATTTCAATCCTACATTTTGCCAAAAACATAAGTAAAACAAAACTCCAAAATCCTGGTCTGGCAGGAAACCACCTGATAAGCTTTGAAACACAGGAGCACAACCATGGTATAAATATGATGCTTTGCTCTGATTTTGCAACAGATTTGAGAATCAACAGACCACTTGCAAAAATGATGAACATGCAGTGATTGATGAGGATGTGTATGTAGAGTGTGATAATGAACAGCAATCCATCAGTGTAAACATATAATTTTGCAGTCATTACCTGTACATTAACATTTGATTTCATATTTTGTCAAACTCAAGTGGAAACACATAACTGAAGAGAATTTCATTTGGATGACTTCTCAGTAGAAAAAATAGCCTAAATCTTAAAAGAGCATGACAGGACACATTGATTCCACCCCTCTGCTCCACACACACATACACACACTCACTCCACCTTCCTGGGAGCTGTTTTGCTGAAAGCTATGGTAGTATACTGGAATATTGTTAGGACAGCTTGAACTGTGTGTGCCTTCTGCATGATTGCTGAACTTTATTCTCTGTTGCTGAGGAATAAGGTTCAGCAATAAGATTCAGTTAAACCTCTGAAAATGCCAGTTCATTTACAGTATCTGTAAAGTAAAAAATACGGAGGGGAAAAGCAACCAACCAACCAAACCAAACCAACCAACCAACCAACCAAAAAACACCATCACTGTCTAAAGCCAGTAGACACTGAAAATGTGAAGATGGATTTTTACCCTATGACCCTTCATTCATGGCAAATAATGATAACAATGAAAGTAAATAACAGATGGGATTATGAATGCTGAAAATCAGCTTCTGACACTGAACATACATCACAAATAATGTTAAAAATATATGTACAACTAAATACAGGGCTGTGCTGGTTTTACTCACCTGAGTAGCTGAAATCCACCACAACTGCTCTCTCACTCCCCCTCCTTAAAGGGAAAGGGGAAGAAAATACAATGAAAAGCGCTCAAGGATTGAGATAAGGACAGGGAGATCACTCAACAATTATTGTGACGGGCAAAACCGACTCAGAGTAGGGAGATTAGATAAATTTATTGCCTATCACTAGCCGACTAAAACAAGAGAAAAACTAAAAGCAAACTAAAAACACCTTCCCCACATCCAGCCTCTTCTCCTCCTCGTGTGAGCAGCACAAGGGAACAGGAAGTGGGGGCTGTGGTCAGTCCATGACGCTTTGTCTCTGCTGCTCCTTCACGGTCACTCTCTTCCCCTGCTCCACATGGGGTGCTGTCCTTCCCAAACTGATCCTGTGTGGACTTCACATAAGCAGCAGCTCTTCACGATCTGCTCCAACAAAGGGTCTGTACCACAGGCCGCAGGGGAACTTCTATACAAGTGATTTTTCTTGCAAGTAACTAGTAAAAATTTGAACAAGGGTAGATATCGGGAAAGAATGAAGGGAGGGAGGGAGGGAGGGAGAGAGAGAGAGAGAGAGAGGAAGGAAGGAAGGAAGGAGGGAAGGAAGGAAGGAAGGAAGGAAGGAGGGAGGGAAGGAAGGAAGAACACTGATTCAGAACTACCAAATTTTGGCTGTCAAAAGGCAAAAATTTTGACATCTTGATAAAAAAATATATATATATATATATATTTACAACCAGAATAACTTTAAAAGGGAATACTTAATGCCATCATATAATGTCTTGCACAGTAGGCTGTATTCACTTGGTTTTAAACTAAACTCCCATAATTTTTATGTTGATGCAGGGAAGACCAAAATTTGTAGTTTTATGTAATGGTTGGCACCCTGTGGAATAATTTCTTGATGAAGAACAAAACAACAACAACAACAACAAACTTTTTAAACATTAACATCATAAGAATATTTTATTTTTAGAAAATGATGCCAATCTGGGTTCTCAGTGAATGCTTTTCAAAATCAAGCCCTTCAAGAACCAAAATGAAGCCCAATCAACAGTCTCTTGTGTTCCAGCTTGTGCCCATTGCCTCTTGTTCTGGCACTAAGCACCACTGAAAGGAGCCTGGCTCCATATTCTTTGCACTCTCCCTTCAGCTATTTATAGACATTGATAAGGCCCCACGTGAGCCTCCATTGGACTCTTTCCAGTATGTCCACATCTCTCTTGGAGTGGAGGGCCCAGAACTGGACACAGTGTTCCAGATGCAGCCTCACTAATGCTGAGTAGAGGGAAAGCATCACATCTCTTGACCTGAATAACCCAAATTATCTGAATTTATGTCTCCGGAATGAAAGTTTAAAGACCATAATTGGGGATATTATTTCCAAATTCACCATCATTAATGCCTGAACAGAAGTTTTACAAATGACATTAAATGCACTATTTATTTGCCTATATTTTCAGAATACCATGGAAAACATTTCTCAAGACTGATTTATTTGGGAGAGAGTTGTTAAATGCATTTCCGTAGTGCTATCAGATGAAGGAACAGTAATAAGGAATTAAAAGCAAAGTTAATAAGGCTTTGTGAAAACATTCTTCTAAATAGGAAATTACAGCCATAAAGCTATTTTTTTAAGTAAAAATTGTTTTTGGAAAAAAAGAAAAAAAAGAAAAAATACAGATGTTACTAGTCTGTAAAACACTATATTTTAGGAGTATTGGAATGTCTTTGTAAATACTATTGCATTTCATAGAATCCCAGGGCTATGATTTGGAAACAAACATTTGTAATTTGTCATAGGTGGTTTATTGAAAAAGGAGCATCAGCCAGTCTGATTGATTGTTATTTCTGTATATTTTTGTAAATATGTTATAACCTATTTGGATTAAATATTGTATATAACTAGAAAACCATTATCTGGATAGGATTTCAAAGAAATATGGGTAAAAATGTAATGCACATGTATCAGTTTGTTGAATTCTTCTTCCATGGTACTTTTCCCAAGATCTGTGAAACACCTAGTTTGTTAGGTTTTTGAGGAAAAAAAAAAAAAAAAAAGGCAGAAGAGGGAAAGGAAGGAAAGGAAAGGTAATGAGAGTTAAAAGTGATTTCTTAATCTACAGTGTGTAGTTCCAGGAAGAACAGAAAATCCTTGAATTGCATATTTTAAGGCTCTTTGCAATGTACATTTAGGATTTTTAAAGCTTATTTTTTGTTTTTTAAAGAAAAACCAGAGAAGTTAGATTATCATTTAATACAATACATACCAAAAGTTTATTGTAAAAAATAAAATTAATTTGACTTAGACATACTGTTAACTGAATAGCAATGAGACCACACACACAGGACTAGTCTACAACAGTCAGCATTTGTACCAGAAAAAGTCTCATGTTACACGTTTCCCTTGGCAATCCTAGGAGAAGAAGAAAAAGTCTTGAACCCATAGACGAACTCAAAAAGTTATAGAAAGAGTCAGCAATAGTAGATAATTCTAGTAATAGAATAATAGAATAATAGATAGATAGTAGATAATTCTAGTAGAGAGAAAAGTAAATAATTCTTAACAATGTAGTGTATGTAAGAAGGTGATAGGAGAAGTTAATAAATGGTGTCAAGACTTTCAAAATGACGACTATGGCAAGACATGTATTTTAAGTGTAAATACACTTGATGTCAAAAGTGCCAAGAGAACAAATGAAAAAAGGGGTATCTCAAGCAGCAGTGTATAAAAAATACAAACACCCTAAAAAATAATAAACCATTTTGAAGATATTTGTTGGACCACTTCAAAATGTATTTTAACATTCTGCTTCATAAAAGCAATTGTGAAATTAAAAGTAAGAAGATATTCAACACCAAATATCAGTCAGGGTTCAAACAGACATATCCAAGGAAAAAAAATGATACAACAAATCTCTCCTCGCACACACCTTGTTCCCACTCCACACCCTTTTATCAAAATGTAATACTTCAATACTGACTAAAACATTATGTGAAGCAGAGTTCTGGAAGTTAAAGAGCACTTTGTAAAGAAAAGAACAGAAAACGTATTGCTCACATGAGAGGAAAATCCCATCATGAAATGAGGTGAAATGAGAAAGAAAAGCTGAAACAAAAAGTCAAAATTACAAGGACATATTGGCAATAGAGTAAAAAAAAATGTAGACAGGTTATAGAGCACAATATAAAGCTGGCAACTCTACACACTTATAGTTTCATATGGTGTATCAAAATCCAGTTAAAGCTTCCTGGCAGTTTTCAGTAGGTAGAGAATCCAAATGAATGGCTCAGTCAACAACAACAGCAAAAAAGACCATCCTAAATAGAACAGATTAAATAGATTAATGGATCATCACAGAACAAAAATATTTAAAAATGAAGGCCAATTTCCAGTAATGGCTTAACCTTAAAAGCATGAGAAAATTTTCCTTTTACAGATTAGCTATTATCCTGTCTTAATTTAAAAGCAATTTTAAATATTTTAAAAGTTGAATTAAAGATTAGGTAACCCCTGGAATTAATAAGTAGTAATTAATAAGCAAGTAATAATTTGAGTTAGCCATTATGCTTTTTAAATTATATTTCAGTCCTAAAAGTAATTCTGTTTAAATTTGCAAAAAACAACCAAACACCACCACCACCAACAACAAACAATCTTTTTCTGATGAGATCTCTGGAAAAAAATTCTTTCATATTCTTCCATCTCAAACACACTTAAGGGATTTTACTCATTTGAAGGTAGGATTTTGCTGGAACAATTTCCTAATTGTCCTCCTTTTAAAAGAAGAGTTTTTGCATCATGGCAAAGGATAGACAGGAGGCATGACACACCTTCTCTATGACAAATGTCATTATATTCAAAGGCTAAGAATGTGGCACAAGATAAAAATAGTCCTAATGTAACTAACAGCTAATATAATCTATGCCTTGTAAATGAGATCCTGTGTGAATTTTAATATATTTTTAATATATATTTGTAGTGATACATTAGAAAGGTCTAAGCTGGAAGTCCATAAGGGAGTAATTTATCTGGTTTATAATGTTTAATGAATGATTGACGCTATTTTTAACAAAATATACGGAAGGGAAAATTGTGCTTTCATTTTCAAATGTGTCTTTAGTTCATGTCTTTTCAGTATTGTTATCAGATACTTATTGTGTTTGTAGCAGTCACTTTGTTCAAAGATCTATGTATATGCTATGGCAAATTGCACAAATTACATATTCAGACCTTGTACCTAGTAAACAAGCCTTAGGAATTCAGACTTTCTTGTTAAAGAGAAATGATTACAACAAGCTCACTTTTTTCACCTTTTTAAAAATTTAATTTTTTTTTTATTTTATATTTTTCAAAGTGAGAAGGATTAAGAATAAAAGCATGACAGATGAAATCTTACAGTTTCCCGAATTACCTCAAATATTTTCAGCAACATGTTAAATGTTACCGCAGAAGAGTTGGTCACAGGAAGCATCCAAAAAAAGGTTGTGTGAGCCGCACTTTTTGTGAAAAAATATAAGAGCATTGGTTTAATGATCATTTATTCTGGAAAAAGCATATGTAACTATTGGCAAGTGGAGATTGTTGAAAAGATGATAAAATTACAAGGTCTAATCTACTAATCAGATATTAATTTGAAAAACCTTCATGTTAAATATCACAAGAAATAATGTCACTGGAAATACTTAAAGTGAAAGCACAAAACTCCCATGATTTATTAAATTGGAAAATGCCTCCTGTAAATTAAAGTAAAAAGAAAAGAAAAAAATGCAAAAAGAAAAAGAAAATGAGTTGAATTCTCTATGTCTGTTGCTATGCAACAGACATAAGCAGAGGTTCATTTCCATGTCAGAACTCATTGATGTGAAATTTAATCCCAACATATTCAATGACTTCAGTCTAAGGCTCTCAGGACTCAGTAGCATAAGCAAAGCTACTGTCTCTCTTTCTTTTCTCCCTTGAACAAGCATATCTACTCCAGGGCCTCTGATTCAATGCATGAACAAATTCTGTGAAACCTCTGCACTGTAAACACAACCAAAGTCTATAATAAAATAAATGTGGTAAAGACACAAAAATATCTCAGTTTTAGTATTTTAAGGAATGAAGAAGAGTATTTTAATACTCTTACTCACTAGAGTATTAAACTAATACTGAAATATCTCTTTAGCCAAGTATCCATCCATCTAGTGTCACATTCACTGTTACATTTCTTAGAGCAGAGCTATCTGAGGCCTGAGAACATCAAATCTTAATGTCAGAAAATGACAAGCTATGAATGATAGCTAGCAAGCTATCATTCTTCTTCCCTATTTTAAACTTGTTCTCTTCACTTTTTTGGCCCACAGCAAATTAGGTGGGGAATATCTCTCCCTCGTGACATCTGAGAATTTTTCCTTTTATGTCATTCCTTCTATATTTTTAGCACTCTTTTGTGTTTGGCTTAATGTTTAAGCTGCTTTATTCTTTTTCTTAATTCCTTTTAAAAACCATAACCCACTTAATGGTGAACATTAGATGTTTATACAGTCCAATAGACATTGCCACTGAAATTCCACAGGAAATTGAGATACATCTATGACTTACATGGGATCTAATGAGAAGTCATTGCAAATGTACAATACTATTATCCAAGTATTCCACACTACTGTGGAAATAATAAATGAAGCTGTGTGACATTCAGATATCATAGATACAGTTGGTGGTACAGGAATGTTCAAGCTATGAGTAATTTCGGATTGTGATCCTGCATAGTTCTAATTATAAAACATCCTTATTATTTTCTGTAACAGTTTTTGATATAACAGTATTTGGAAAATGACTGAATTGAGAGCATGACATTTGCTGAAGTGAATAAGCTTTTCATATATGAAGTCATTCCACTAAAGATTATTGTCCAAAACAGAAACTTCAAAACAGAACTGAGATAGAGATCAGTCCATTTCTTTTATGTTGTTAATCTATTTTATTTCATTTTATTAACTATTTTTATTTTATTAATTTAGGATCTTTCCACGTTGGTATCTTATTTCAAATGATAAATAAAATATAGATCCTGAAATAGTTTCTATTTACTTCAGTGAAGTTCAGTTTTATTCAGACTATTTCTATTATTATTATTTATTATTGATCTTTTTTTATTCTGAGGCACTCAATGAATTTTTTGTCTCCATCTTCACTGGCAAGAGCTCCATCCGCATGGCCTGGGCCATAGAAGGCAAAGGCAGTGAGAAGGAAGAATTATGATACACCCACTGCAGGAGAAGATGAGGTTTGAGACCAGCTAAGAAACCTAAAGGTGTACAAGTCCATGGGACCTGATGAGATACATCCATGGGTCCTGAGGGAACAGGCAGACAGAGCTGTTAAGCCACTATCCATCATATTTGAAAAGTTGGGACAGTCTGGTGAAGTTCCCACTGACTGGAAGAGGCGAAACATAACCCCCATTTTGAAAAAGGGAAAAAAGACCTAGGGAACTGCAGGCCAGTCAGTGTCACCTCTATGCCTGGCAAGATCTTGGAGCAGATCCTCCTGTCAACTCTGCTAAGGCCCATGGAAAATAAGGAGGTGATTGGTGACAGCCAACATGGCTTCATTAAGGGCAGATTGTGCCTGAGAAATCTGGTGGCCTTCTGTCCTGGTTTCAGCTGGGACAGAGTTAATTTTCCTCCTAGTAGCTGGTATGGTGCTGTGCTTTGGATTTATATTGATAATAATGTTGATAACATGCTGGTGTTTTAGTTGTGGCACTGCTCACAATAAGCCAAGGACTTTTCAGCCTCTCACACCGCCCTGACAGTGAGGATAGTGGGGGTGCACCAGGAGATGTGAGGGGACAGAACCAGGACAGCTGACCACAACTGGCTGAAGGGATATTTGTTTTCTGTCCTATTCAGCTGTCCTAATCTCAGTGCACAAGCTTTTACTTTTTTTTCCCTATTCTCTCCCCCATCCCACTGTGCAGGGGGAAAGGGTGAGCGAACAGCTGTGTGGTGCTTAGCTGTCATCTGGATTAAACCACTACACCTTCTATGATGAAATTTCACCATTGGTAGATAAGGGAAGAACAACTGACATCATCTACCTGGATTTGTGCAAAGCATTTGACACTGTCCCCCATGATATCCTTGTCTCTAAATTGGAGAGACAAGGATTTGATGGATGGACCACTCAGTGGGTGAGGAATCGTCTGGATGGTTGCACTCAGAGAGTTGCAGTCAATGGCTCAATGTCCAGGTGGAGATCAGTAATGAGTGGTGTTCCTCAGGGGTCAGTATTGGGACTGGCACTGTTTAACATCTTTGTTGGTGACATGGACAGTGAGATTGAGTGCAACTTCAGCAGGTTTGCCTCTGACACCAAGCTATGTGTTGTGGTCATCACACTGGTGGGAAGGGATGCCATCCAGAGGGACCTGGACAAGCTTGAAAGTTGGGCCTGTGTGAACCTCATGAGGTTTAACAAGGCCAAGTGCAAGGTCCTGCACCTGGGCTGGGGCAATCCCAAACACAAATACTGGCTGGGCAGAGAATGGATTGAGAGCATCCCTGAGGAGAAGGAGTTGATGGTGTTGGTTGATAAGAAGCTGCCAATGTGTGCTTGCAGCCCAGAAAGCCAACCATATCCTGGGCAGCATCAAAAGCAATGTGGCCAGCAGGACGAGGGAGGTGATTGTTCCCCTCTGATCTGATCTCACCAGACCCCACCACATTCAGCTCTGAGGCCCCCCCACATGAAAGGGACGTGAACCCTGGAGTGGGTCCAGAGGAGGGCCACAAAGACGATGAAAGATCTGGAGTTCCTCCCCAGTGAAGAAAGGTTGAGAGATCTGGGGATGTTCAGTCTGGAAGGGATGGCTCCAGGGAGACCTTATGGCAACTTCCAGTACTTAAAGGGGGCCTACAAGAAAGCTGGGGAGGGGCTCTTTGTCAGGAATGTTATGATAGGACAAGGAGAAATGGTCTTAAACTAAAAGAGGGTAGGATTAGATTAGATATAATGAAGAAATTATTTACTGTGAGGGTGGAGAGGTGCTGGAACAGTTCGTTCCAGAAAACCTATGGATGCCCCATCCCTAGAAATGTTCAAGTCCAGGCTGAGTGGGGCTTTGACCACCCTGGACTAGTAGAAAGTGTCCCTTCCCACAGCAGGGGGGTTGGAATTAGATGGACTTTAAGGTCCCTTGCAATCCAAGCTATTCTGTGATTCTATGATTCTATGATCATTTTTATTTCTAATTTTCCATGAACTAAGTAATCTAACATACCTGAAGGAAATTACAAGCACAGACTGTCTTTTTGTGTTAATTACAAATGTAATCAGGTCACAGTACTGGTTTCTTCTTAGCTTCCTACTGTAACAGTCCGCCTTCATGGAAGCTTTTTCTGTTTTTGCTAATTAATCACTGATATTCTTACACTTGCAGTTTGCATACAGAATATTGTAGCAGTCTTAGGCACATATTTGAGAGTTTATTTCTAATTCATCCATCAGTTATATATAGAGTTAAGCCTAATAAATATATATATCCATATACTAATTTCATTAAGCATTTAACATTAACTATTTATAATTTACAACCAATGTAAAAGAAAAATCAATAATTACTGTTTCTCTGTGCGTAACGGTTGAAAAAAAAATCTTCTAAACTCATATTGAAGTCAGTGATATTTGGATTTCTCTCAATGCATGTTGGACAGCAAATGTTTCTACTAAACTATATATCAGTATAAGCAATAATCCTGTAAATCTATTACCTTACAATCTTTCACATATTTATTTTATGTGATTTATTTTAAGTTAAAACTTATATTGCTACTTTCTCTTTACAGTATGAACCCTAACCACTTGATATTCCATCATTCAGCAGTAGTAGTACCTGTAGTACGTGGAACAGTTAGGCAAATTGACTTTATTTATATGTGTTTTTAAATAAAATGTTTGTTTAAATCTATTTCATTATTTGAAAAGTTTCTCCCTATACAGACTTTTTTTTTCCTAATGTTAGATTCTGCTTTTATAACCTAATTGTCTTCAACTTTCTTGGGCCTTTTTATGCATCTTCTTATTCTTGGCTCCAACTGCTGGCAATTGATAGATATTTTATTTATTTAATTATTTTATTTATTATGGCTTGTTTGTTCCATAGAAAGGTCATCCTATTCTACATTCTGTTGATATTTTTTAGTTCTGTTTATTCTTCCTTTATACAATCCTTCATTTTCCATTAGTTCATCTGCTCATTGACTTTGATAGAAAAACACCAACCCCAGTATTGTTTCTGAATAGGACTGGAAGATATTTCCAAATCCCATCAGACTGCAAAACATATAATTAATGGGGCTAAGCAGTGTCTTGAATTGCAGTGCTTGTGTTCAGTGGCAAAGCATCCACTGAGGACAGGTTACTTTGACAGACTGTCTCGAATCAATGTGTTGAATTCTGAGATTCCCCATTAACATAAATTTCTCCTTTTCATGTAAAAAAATGTAAAGATGATTAAATGTACATTTTATTTTTATTATATTTTGTCTAAAATTAGA
Organism: Anser brachyrhynchus; assembly: GCF_964034855.1. NCBI lineage: Eukaryota > Metazoa > Chordata > Aves > Anseriformes > Anatidae > Anser > Anser brachyrhynchus. The sequence goes on along the minus strand of NC_137702.1, from coordinate 19,195,031 downwards.
AAAATAATACTATGGATATTTATCTGAATAAGACGTCATTTCTTTTTGCTTATGCTTACATAGCATTTACGCTCTCGAACAATATGAAATCCTAAGGCAAATATGTATAAGGATGTTCTTTTGATGATCATTTATTGATGGAATTAAATAATAATAATAATAATAAATAAAATTGGAGTTTTAACAAAAAAAATCATAACAGGGACTAGATTTCTTCTACTAGATTTATTAAATGATAACAATAGGGAAAATATCACTGACCTGTTTGGTTAAGCAATATTAACATCAAGAGTCACTAAAAAAATAATTAGGCAAAGGGACTGAATCACAGTATTGTACAGAAAGATAAAAATCAGTGCTAGTCCTGCTCTGTTCTTGTAGAGTGATTCAGTCAAGACTTGGCTTATGTTAAACAAATTCAGTTAATGAAATTTAACTTGCAATGAAGCTGAAAACATGCAGTGTTTGATTTGAATTATTGTGCTGGTTTTACTTGTGTGGGCAGCTGAGCTCCACCACAGCCGATCTCCCACTCCCTCTCCTCAAAGTGAAAGGGGGAGAAAATATGATGCAAAGGGCTTAAGGGTTGAGAAAAGGATGGGGAGATCGCTCAACAATTATTGTGATGGGCAAAACAGACTCAGAGTAGGCAGACAGTAAAATTTATTGCCAGTTACTAACAAGCTAGAGAACTGAGAAAAAAAAAAGGAAAGAAACCAAAAACACCTTCTCCCCATCCACCCTCTTCCACCTCTTCCCCCCAAGTGGTGGAGGGCAACGGGGAATAGGGGCTGTGGTCAGTCCGTAGCACTTCATCTCCGCCACTCCTTCTTGTTCACTCTCTTCCCCTGCTCCACACAGGGTCCCTCCCACAGGATGCCGTCCTTCCTGAAGTGAACCTGCGGGGGCTGCCCACAGGCAGCAGCTCTTCAAGAACTGCTCCAGATATGGGTCCTTACCATGGGGTCCATCCCCCAGGAGCCAACTGCTCCAGCACAGGTCCCCCACAGGCGGCAGCTCCCCCTAGACTCCCAGCTCCTGCGTGGGCTCCTCTCCACGGGCTGCAGCTCCGGCCTGGGGCCTGCTCCTGCGGGGGCTCTCCATGGGCTGCAGCCTCCTCCAGGCCACATCCACCTGCTCCACCAGGGGCTCCTCCACGGGCTGCAGCATGGAGATCTTCTCTGCTGTGGCACACCATGGGCTGCAGGGGAACAACCTGCTTCACCATTGTGCTCTCCACAGACTGCAGGGGAACTTCTGCTCTGGAACCTGGAGCACCTTGCCCCCTCCTTCTGCAAGGACCTTCGTGTCTGCAAGGTTGTTTCTCACTCCTCTCACTCTCCCAGCTGCTGTGTCACCGCAGGTTCTTTTTCTTTTTCTTAAATCTGCTCTCACAAAAGCGCAAACAACATCACTTATTGGCTCAGCTCTGGCCAGTGGAGGGGCCCTTACCTAACATGGGGCAGCTTCTGGATTCTTCTCGCAGAAGCCACCCCTATGGCCCCCTGCTACCAAAACCTTGCCATGTAAACACACTACAGTTATTACAACTGTAACACTTATACTTTCATATACCGTGAAGCCAAACCTTCCTAACATACAATTTTAGCAGCTCTTGTAAAGCATAGATATGCTTGAAATGAGGAATACCTTTGTTGTTTTGTATGTTACAATTATTTCAAAGTGAACTGATTTCTCACTCTTCATTTGTATTTTTTTCATTCTTATTTATCTATCTACTTATTTATTTATTTGTTTGTTTATTTATTTATTTAATTATTTTCCCCAAGTGCCAGGTCCTTTCAGGATTTCTAGACATGTATTTCCTTAAAGTTTATAGAATTTGAAGTTTTTAAATTTGAAGAATTTACATTCCATAATAATAAAAGGAGTAGTCAATTCTTCCTGTCAAACAATGACTAACTAATTTATTGGAATCATTAAAATTGTTCCAAGATTTATGATTGCACAAAGATGAATTTAAATGTCAGCTAAAATTGGTCTTAGTTCCACTGCTTGAAAAATAACATAGATACTCAGCACTGCCACTGCAGGAGTGCCATAAACTAGCCAAAACTGGCAATCAGAAGTTGTTTTTGCTAAAGGAGTTAAACCAGGGACTGCACCTATTCCCCTTATATCACTTAGACCGATCTGTCACATGCTTTTGTTTTCTTTCAAGGTTAACAGACACTTGGAGGCATAGAAACCTGCCTGAAGTTGCAAGATATAACCCCCTTTTTATTTATATATATATGTAATTTTCTTTTCTGATACTAACACAAATATTCAAATACTGACACAAATTTTCCTTTACTATCACTCAGCAGTGTGTTATATGTCTGAAAACTGAAAACTGTGAAAAGATTTCTTTTCAATCCAAGTCAGTCTTCATGATGACTTATCACAGAAACTCTGAACATACTTGTCTCAGGATCATCTGCTGGTTGCAACACAACTTTCCTGACACAAGGATTCACAGAAGTCCCCCCCTGTTTAAACTGCATGTAGATGATAGTACTATGCAATCAGATGCTAATGCAGAATCAGAAGGAAGAAAGGAATGAATACAAAGCAAATTTTCCATGTCCACCACAGTAACCTGCTTACATCAAGGCAAAATGGATTTTATGTTGTGTCTATTTCTTTTATGAAACACACAATGTAAGAGGAAAAGAGTTACTGATGATACTATTTAATGTACAGGCACTGCAACAGTGTAGGGTTGCCCAGCAACTGTAACTAGCACAATTTAGAGAGAGAGATGCCTGGCTAAATGGAAAGATGAATCAAAGGCATACTGAAACAAGCAAGAGAAGGCTGAATTCCCAGTGAACTTTGATTAAAAATAATGCAATGAGGCCCAGACATCTGCCTCTTGCCCTTAGTGCATAAGACAATCAGATATATGCTTCGTGTGAGGAGATTAAGTAAAGGGCAACTGCACAGTGGTTTCAAGTTACACTGCCAGGTTGGAGCTCATGCCCACATGCAATCAATCTTCAGGAAGATATTAGTGCTCAGAGATATATCTCAATTATGACAACACTTCTAATAGTAACTGCAGATCAAGCAACCTTTCCATACTACTTCTATAATGTGTTTCAATTTTGTCCTGTTGAGAAAACAGAAAAGAAGAAAGAACCATCCGTTTTCCACATCATGCAATGCCAAGTAGCCATCAATTATAGCTACAGCAGTGTAAAATAGAAAGCTATCCTTCAGACACAGAACTGCGCTTTTCTTTTCCTGTTCATCATTCTGACATGGATGTAAACTAATCCAAAAGTAACAAAGCAAGTGTAGCTCCAAGTGAGGGAAATCATTGAGTTTCTGCAGAAAGTTACCACTGAGCACAGTGCCACTAATGAATACAAAACAGGAAATTCTTCCATTCAGATATCCTTATTGAAAATATACATTATACATGAGATGAATAGAAGAGAAAGGAGCAAATAGACACAAAGCAGTAAACAGACTAAATATAGAAATTATATTTTTTTTGTCTCCTATTACTTGAAATTTAGTAGAGATTCAGTCAGAATGCCTGATGCAAAAAGATAGTAAGGAATGGGCTGGTTAAGAAACAAGAAATAATAAAATGTTTTCATCTTATATCTCTAGAAAAAAATATTTATTTTGAAGTGGCAGGAAGCAACATTTTAGAGAATATGGAAAGTAACACAGAGAAGGAAAAAAAGCAGATGGTCTAATATAAGCCGCAAGCAAAGCAGAGTTGAAATCAGTTAGTATAAAGGAAGAATGAATAAGGGAAGAAGAGTAGTGATGGTAAGAACAGTTATTACAACCAATTAGTGTCTCCTTATCTCCCTCCCAAGTAATTTTTCTGTCTAGTAAATATTCTGCATATGTGGAATTATAAATATTCAACAAAGATATGTTTTGCTGTTATATTCACACAAGTGCTGGGCTGCATCAACAGGGAAGTTGCCAGCAGGTTGAGGGAGGTGACTGTCCCCTTCTCCTCTGCCCTTGTGAGGCCGCACTTGGAGTACTGTGTCCAGGTCTGGGGCCCCAACACAAGAAGGATGTGGGACTGTTAGAGTCAGAGGGTCCAGAGAAGGGCCGTGAAGATGATCAGAGGGCTGGAGCACCTTTCCTGTGAAGAAAGGGTGTGAGAGCTAGGAATGTTCAACCTGGAGAAGAGAAGGCTCCTGGACGACCTCATTGCAGCTTTTCAATACTTAAAGGGGACTTATAAAAAAGATGGAGAACAACTTTTTCTTGGGCATACAATGACAGGACAAGGTGGAATTGTTTTAAATTAGGAGAGGGGAGAGTTAGGTTAGATGTTAGGAGGAAATTCTTCACTCAAAGGGTGGTGAGGCACTGGAACAGGTTGTCCAGAGCAGTTGTGGATGCCACATCCCTGGAGGTGTTCAAGGCCGGGTTGGACGAGGCCCTAGGCAACTTGATCTAATGGCTGGCGTCCCTGCTCACGGCAGAGGGGGATGGAACTGGATAATCTTTAAGGTCCCTTCCAACCCAAAACATGTGATTCCATGATTCTATGAAATGCTACTTAAATTATCCTGAAAGGACATTTATGAATTTTGTCTGAAATAGAAGTTAAAATGTGTGCTTTGTTGTTGTTGTTTTTTGTTTTGTTTCGTTTTTGTTTCCATTTGTTAGTATGCTAGTTTGTTTGTTTATTTGTTCATTTATATTCTGAATTACCCTCCTGGCAGTGCATATAGTGTAATTTCTGATGGGAAATCTCTGTTTTGGTGGAGATAAAACTGGTTAATCCAGAGCTAGATCTCATGATTTTAATGCAGGCCAGAACCAATTCCCAATACCTTATGACAGTTTAGATAATTGAAATAATTTGCGGGTTTCTGTAAAAATAGGTTAAGCACTTGATTCTTAGGAGAAGCAAGATGAATAGTATTACTCTTTTGCTTAAGTATTTTGCTAGATAAGGAACATTATGATAAATTCACCTAAGTCTGAATGGACAAAATAACATTTCTTTCCAACTACACAATGTCACAGATTTGGAACATAGCAAGATGTCCTCAGAAATTAAGTCTTAAATCAGCACTCAGGTAGGAGAAGATTTTAGTAAAAGTTTTCTTTCACACAGAAAGTGTGTTTCTGAATCTGCAAATCTGTATGTTCATGTAGAGGTGTCTATGTATTTGAATATATAAATACATTAATCTTTACACACACAAATACTATACATACACAGGTATACGTGCACAAAATGCTCCATTATTGTTAGTAAACATTTCGTTGGCCAGAAAATATTAGGCATAAGATAGAAAGGAAACCAACTACAGACACCTAACTTTCAAAATATTCAACATGGGTTTTGGAATGACCTTAGTAGATTTTTGAGTTAGCTTGAAAATTCTGTACCACATGTTTATAAAATACATCTTGACCCAAAGTTTTTTCCAGTGTGTGCTTGCTGACTACTCCTTACCCTTTGGGCAGGTGATGAAATTATTAAACAATATAGATCAAAGAGGAATTGCTATACTCAGGACTTTGGTCACTTGCTTTTTTCTGCTTTAGTTTTGTGGAACAGGAAAATGCAAAAAGTGATACAGAAACTCCACTGAGATTTCTGTTTGTGAAAATTGAAACAAACAAACAAACAAACAACAACAACAACAAGAAACACTGTAAGATTCCCTATTTCTGCTTCATCTATTTCAAGCTGGTAAGGGCAAGGAATGGGGGCCAATGCTTTTATGGAGGAGGTATTTGGAAGAAGCAGCATTTGACATTGCACCTTCACTGTATCTGCATTGCATTAAACTGTATATAATTATTTCCCACCTACTACAATGGTGACATGAATAATCATTTTTCCAGTCACATCTAGTGCTATGAGAGAAGAAAAATATATAATATTTGTTTGTGTTTGATATCCTGTTAAGCACTTCAACTCATTAGAGGCACTTGCTTTCAATTCAGCTTTAAGATCCTTGGTCAGTTTAAAAAAGTTTTGCCTTTCTGTCGTTTAAAAATATTTTAAAGCATTAAATCCAGAGAAAGCAGTTTTCACAGATGTACTTAAATGACCTAAATTGATGTTTCTGTTTGTTTGTTTGTTTCTTCATACCTCTACTTCTTCATTATTATCATTATTATTCTGCTGAAGCAAATTATCAAGCATTGCTACAGAGAACATGCTCCAATATGAGAAATATTAATCCAGATCCCAAAGGGTATTTTAAATGAGGTTAGACCATAGTATGGCATATGGTTACTTTTCCTGCTTCCAAATCCTTTTTCAGCATGCTTTTCATCCTTTTTCAGAAAGGTAATATTGGAGTGCAGGTGGCCTATAGAAATTCTATTTATTGAAATTTTTTTTTTCCTTTGAAAGCAGTTAATGTGAGTGTGGTTTTATTGAATTTTTATATTGAAGCATCTCTTTTAAAAGGTGTGAACACAATTTCAATTATGGTCTTAATCTTTCTGAGCACACGTCTTGTCAGCCTTTCAAAATGTCATATTCTGAAGCCAGTAATGCAGGACATTTAAGATGATTGTTTTCTAATGAGAAAGTATGTGTTTATTATTGGAAATAGTGTCTGATTTTTTTTTTCTTTTTTTCTTTTCTTGTAGTCTTATAACCTTGAAGCCATTATCTCTCTGTGAATCTCTAAAGCCATTTTCAAGATCATCAAGTCCAACCATCAACCTGACCTACCAAGTCCCATCACTAAACCAGGTCCCTTAGTGCCACATCCATGCACCTTTTAAATATCTCCAGGATGAGGACCCCACCACCTCCCTGGGCAACTTGTTTCAATGGCTAATCACTCTCTCCACAAAGAAATACTTTCTGATATCCAATCTAAACCTCTCTGTGCACAATTCGAGATCATTTCCTCACATTCTATCACTCAACACCTGAGAAAAGTGGCTGCCAGCAACCTTGCTACAACCTCCTTTCATCACTGTAGACAGTGTAGCTCCAGACTAAACTGCCCCAGTTCTCTCAACTGCTTCTCATAAGCCTTGTTTTCAGTTCCCTTTGCCAGCTTTGTTGCTCTTCTCTGCACACTTGAGCAACTCAATATCCTTCTGTGCTTTTAGCAACCTGGTCTAGTGGAAGGTGTCCATGTCCATATCAGGGGGGTTGGAACAAGATGATATTTAAGGTCCCTTCCAACCCAAATCATTCTATGATTCTACTAATTTTGAGTGACCTAAACTAGCAAGGACTGATTTCTCTCATTCTCCTTGCCATCCTCACTACATTAAAGTTAAAAAAGAACCAACTTGGAGACCATTACTTTAAAATTGTGATGGTGGTTCTGCATCATTCTCCTGCCTGTCCTGATTTATTTTATGTACCTTACATAAAATGCATCTTTGTTTTAAATTCTATGACAATACAACAAGCAGAAGATTTAATCTTTTCACTAAGGGAATCTCTTGTTTGGTTGGTTGGTTGGTTGTTTAGTTTTTGTCTTCCCTAGTGAAAGTTTAATTTTGTGAGTCAATAAAATGTATTAGGAAGCTCAGAGCAGATTTGTAGTTATTTGGTACTTTTTTGCAGTTCAAGTCACAAAGCAATATCAGTATATGTTCCCATCTAATTTTGTACCCTGTATACTCAGTAAAATTCTGAAAATTTACTAAAAAATACAAAACAAAAGGCAATGAAATAAAGAATTGGGAAATTAAGAACACCTTTTGTTTATTACTGCAAAAGTTTTAGATGTGCATATTGAACAAAGTAACATTCCCAGAGAGGGAATGACTGGATTAACTCAGAATGCTTTACTTTTCCCATGATGAATTTTAATAATCTAGAGAAAGATAAGCTTTATAAATCAGAAGATACAGGAATCAGATTCTGTCACTCTGTTTGTAATATCATTTCTAAATATGAAATTCTCCTTCTCTTTTTTTACACAATAAAAATTTCATATATATATATATATTATTTTTTTTCAATCAAAGAAACATTTAAGAGTCTGAATTGGCAGAAAGATGAGAATACTTGCCCAGGGAGGATATTAATTTCATTTTTATTAATTTTGCCCCAAATAGTCAAATTTATTTTTTTCCCTGTGTTCTTTATCACTTCTTATTGAAGCTACTGTGCAGGGTCAAGAGTTAATTTCATCAAAAGTTCAGGTTTATTAGAATAGTTATCCCAGATATTGTACTGTTTCAACCAGCCACTAGAAATTCTACCCTAAAATGTAAAATGTTGGAAGATAATGCTGCAGTTGTAGAAGTAAGTTTGTATAATCTATGTCTTTGTAAAGACAGACTTGCTTCCCGTAGCCAATTTGTTCATTTCTGCATCTTGTTCTACTTGTAAACACATTGAATAATGGGCCTTCCTCTTCTCTGGGAGTATCTCTAGCAGAAGTGACATTGTTTGGAGATTCTCAAAGCTTCTGAATTGTTCTAATTTATTTTGTCTGTAATTCAATAAAATAGCAAAGAACCAGGGTTAACTTAATGCACTGTTTAGCATAACTTTAAATTGTGTTTCATTTAAATGTCTTCAGCAAGATTTAATAGCATACTTAAAATTTTTCTGTAAGAAATGAATGTGGTGGGTTTATGTGGCAAGGTTTTTGGTAGCAGGGGGCCGTAGGGGTGGCTTCTGCGAGAAGAATCCAGAAGCTGCTCCATGTTAGATATGGGCCCCACGCAGCGCTATTGGCCAGAGCTGAGCCAATAAGTGATGTTGTTTGCACCTCTGTGAGAGTAGATTTAAGAAAGGGGAAAAAAAACACTACAGTGACATAGCAGCTGGGAGAGAGGAGTGAGAAACAGCCCTGCAGACACCAAAGTCAGTGAAGAAGGAAGGGGAGCGGTGCCCCAGGCACTGGAACAGAAGTTCCCCTGTGGCCTGTGGAGAGGCCCTTGGTGAAGCAGGTTGTTCTCTTGCAGCCCATGGTGTACCAAGGTGGAGCAGGTTTCCAAACTGTAGCCTGTGGAAGAGATGAAAGTGGAGCAGGTGGATCTACCCTGAAGGAGGCTGTGACCTGTGGAGAACCCCTGCCGGGGTGGATTCCAGGCCAGAGCTGCAGTCCGTGAAGAGGAGACCACGTAGGAGTAGGGGGTCTGGAGGGAGCTGCCGCCCGTCGGGACCCAGGTTGGAGCAGTTGGCTCCTGATGGATGGACCCTGTGGTATGGACCCACGTCTGGAGCAGTTGTTGAAGAGCTGCTGCCAGTGGGCAGCCCATGCAGTATCACTTTGGGAAGGATGGCATCCTGTGGGAGGGACCTAATATTGGAGCAAGGGAAGAGAGTGACTGAGAAGGAGCGGCAGAGACGAAGTGCTATGGACTGACCACAGCCCCCATTCCCCTGTTCCCCTGTGCCACTTGGGGAGAGGAGATGGAAGAGGGTGGATGGGGAGGAAGGTGTTTTGGGTTTCTTTCCTTTTTTTTTTTTCCTCACTGCTCTAGCTTGTTAGTAATTGGCAATAAATTTTACAGTCTCACTCTGTTTTGTCCATCACGATAATTGTTGAGCGATCTCCCTATCTTTTTCTCAACCCTTGAGCCCTTTGCATTGTATTTTCTCCCCCTTTCCCTTTGCAGATGGGGAGTGAGAGAGTGGTTGTGGTGGAGCTCAGCTGCCCACAAAAGTGAAACCACCACAATGAATTACATAGATATTTAAGTGCTTTGTTGAAATAAAAACTCTAATTTTAGTTTGATCAATCTAATTAATAAGATCAAATCTTTATCAGAATGTATTAGTAGTACTAGGAGAAGAGCAAATTAAAAAGAAATAAATATTTACCAGCCCACTTTATGTGACAATGTCATATTATTGATAATGTTTCTTATAATTACAAAACAAATAGAATAATAAGCTGTGTGTTGTTAAAATAGTTCTTATTGTGTTCAATATCTCTCTGGTAGTTCTCATGTTAATATCCTGAGCATGGCAAGGTTCTGATCTTATTTATGCTACTACAAAACTCAGACACTAGCTATGGTTCTCTTGGCACCAGAGAAACTAAAACTCAGAAGTACCAGTTAGGTTTTCCAACACAGGCATTGTATTGTAAGTTTTGAAGATATTCATTCATTCATTTAAGGTCCTAAATGTGATCTTCCACTTAAAACACAAAACGAGTTTCTAGTTCTTGTTGTTCTAAATGGAAATGAAAAACTAATTTTTGATTTCTATCATGAGCCAGGACAAAACAAACAGGACAAGACATAATGAGCTAGAAGAAAAGCAGGAAGACATTTGAACTGCTGGGTTAGTGAGGCATTGAAATAGGTTGCCTGTGAATATTACAAACCTTTCCAGTGACAAACTTATGACAAGGAATGAGCCATTTTTCTTGCAGTTTCCTAAAGGCTTTATTATCATTGTCTACAGATGATGGCATACTTCAAATGGAACTGTCTAATTTTCTTCTTGGGATGGTGGTTGTAGGGGATAGGACTTTGTTGCATTTTCATAAGCTAATGGAAAAGGAAAGGAAGAGAAAAGAAAGAGTGACTCTCAGGCAATTTATTCTTTTCATTAAAGCACACCATAACAATAGTATCAAGATTTGCAAATCCTAGGTCATGAGAACAGCACAAAAACAAAAGGGAAAAAATATTTCCACAGAGACTTTAAAATAACACTGCCAAGAAAATAGATGAGGAGCTGCAAGCCAAAGGTGGACTACAGAATGGTAAATAGCATGTGCTCAGCATTACAGAGGCTAAGGTTACCTGATGCACTGTTTAGCTTTGTGATGGACCAGATGAGGTCTCAAGGTCTTTTCCAGACTTATATTCCAGGTTAGAAAAACTTGCATGATTTGTATTTTCTTATTTAAAACATATTTGTAAGTCTTAAATAGTGTTTCATGTTTAAAAATTAAATTCAAATTAATTTAGAGCATGACGACATCCACAACATCCAAATTAAACTCATCATTTCTCAGGACCAAGCTTTTATAGAAGCTTAGCGGTGTCCAAATAGGACAAACAATCAGGTACCAGAGGCGAATCCAGCTGATCAATACGTGGCTCCCAGGCTGGTGCCACTGACACAGTTTTGGGTTTCTTGATCATGGGAAGGTCTACATGACATCAAACCTACTGGCTCCTGATGGGGAGCACCTTTCTATGAGGGTGGAAAGGATTTTTGCCCAGGAGTTAGCTGGGCTAATTGACAGGGCTTTAAACTAGATTTGAAGGCGGAAAGGGACAAAAACAGGCCCACCAGTGATAAGCTATGGGAATGCACGTCAGTTTTTGAGGAACTGCATGCTGGAGAGGCCCTTCAATCTGCCCCGTGAGGGTCTGAGTTGAATGAATGGCATCTGAAGTTTTCCTATACATACACATGCAGCATGAGAAATAAGCATTTCAGCTCCCTGAAATGCTTGCATACAAATGCACTTAGCATGGGTAACAAACAGGAAGAACTGGAGATCTGCATGCCGTCACAGGGCTACAATCTCACTGCAATCACAGAGGCATGGTGGGATAGCTCACATGACTGGAATGCTGTCATGGAAGGCTACGTGCTTCTTAGAAAGGATGGAATGCAGCCCAGGATACCGTTGGCCTTCTTGGCCACAAGAGCACACTGCTGACTCATGGTCAGCCTGCTGTTCACCGGGACTCCCAGGTCCCTCTCTGCAGAGCTGCACTCCAGCAGGTCAGTGCCCAGCCAGTACCGGTGCTTGGGGTTATTCCTCCCTAGGTGCAGGACCCTGCACTTGCCCTTCTTGAACTTCATGAGGTTCCTCTTGGCCCAACCCTCCAGCCTGTCAAAGTCCCTCTGAATGGCAGCACAGCCCTCTGGGGTATCAGCCACTCCTCTGAGCTTTGTGTCATCAGCAAACTTGCTGAGGGTGCACTCTGTTCGATCATCCAGGTCATTAATTAATAAGTTGAACAACACTGGACCCAGTACTGACCCCTGTGGGACACCACTAGCCTCAGGCCTCCAACTGTATTCTGTACCCCTAAGCACAACTCAATGCTCAGCTCAGAGAGCACAGCTCTCTGAATCATCAAGACAATTGTCAATCCACCTCACTGTCCGCTCATCTGCACAGCTTCCTGGCATCTTTATAGTCCTTCTTAGTGGCCTGCCCCTTCTTACTGAGGTTATAAACCCTCTTTTTCTTCCTGAGCTTTAGCCAAAGCTCCCTGTTCAGGAGTTTTCCACAGTTCATGATACATAGCAACAGGCCAGAAAACGATGAGATAAACTTTCGTAACTATTGGATACAGAACATTTCAGTAACAAAATTATAATTATTCCTAATTATACATGTATATAATTATTTACATGTTAATTCCTTAGTACAGAAAGATATTGAGGTAGTTTTACCCTGCTGGGCATCTGAACTCCACCACAACCACGCTCTCATTCCCCTTCCTCAGAAGAGGGAAGAAGAAACTATGCTAGAAAGAAAAATAAATAAACAAATACAAATAAACAAAAAGCGTCTCAGGTTGATATAAGGAATTAAAGGGAAAAGGAAGAGGGAAAAAAAAAAAAGACTGCATGGAATCACAGAGAGAGAAAAAAAAGTCTACTTCCCATCAACAAGTGATGTTCATCCATGTCCTAGGAAGCAAGGCCTCAATATGCGTAGCAGTTGTTTGGGAGGACAGACATCTTCATAACGAGAGCTCCCCCCTCTCCTTCCCCTTTCCCACCTTTTATTCCTGAGTATGACATCATATGGTATGGAATAATCCTTTGGTTGGTTTAGGTCAGCTGCCCTGATGATGTCCCCTGCCACCTCTTGCTCACACCCTGCCTACTGGCTCTGGGGGCTTGGAGAGAGCCTTGGTGCTGTGCCAGCACTGCTCAGCAATAGACAAAACACTGGTGTGGTACCAATGCTGTTCTAGCTACAAGTGGAGAGCACAGCACTGTATGGGCCGTTGCAGGGACAGTTAACTCCATGCCATCCAGAGCCAGTACAGATATATAATGACTAGAAATGACTATGTCTTTGTTTCTATGGCTTAAGCTTGGGTTTTGTAAAAAAATCTGTAATTTAGTTTATATTTCAGCAGTACGGTTTTGCTGTAATACACTGAGACCATATTTTCAAAATATTTACAAAAAAAAAAATTCTCAGGCTAATTAATAAATTTTCAGCTTGTTCAGCCATTTATTGATTTCTATTTAAAAGGAAACAAGAGTATAGTCAGCAGAAAAAAAATATTTTTACTGTGAGAATATACATACATATGGAAAAATAATATTTGTTAGGAAAATATCTTTTTTCAACGTTTTAGTAATGAAGATTGAGAAATTTTCTGCTGAATAAAGAAAAAAATATTGAAGAGAATTTAAGGTGAAAAATGAATGAAACTAAGCTGCTTAACCTCAGCTGAGAATTGGTTGTTTTTCTGGGTATGTTAACTGCCGTTACAGTTCTCAGAAATTTGTACTACCTACATCCCTTTTCTAGAAACAGAAGCTTGGCAGTATGTGGACATACCTAATTTTTCAGTCACTGCTGAACATCAGAAAAACTGAAATGGACATCTGTGACATAGGAAAAAAAAATGTCAGAATACATCTGAAACTCTCAATTCATGCTCATTTAACCATATATCACTTGACAACCACTTTCATGCTTACACTGGGACATAAGCTAATGTCCTCAAACATAAATGAGTATGGAGACATACAGTGCTAACTTTGGAGCTAGGTGTATGAACAGGGCAGTAGCAGAATGCAGCATTGCAGAAGCAGAACATTTTACAGGTGTACTCAGGTCAAAGATCCAGAGCTCTAATGATGTGGAGACAATCAATCACCTGAAACTTGTCTTGCTATCAATGTGCTAAGAGAAGTAAATTTACATAGCAGTTTAACACCAATTCTTATTCTGTCCGATTTTACCAAAGAATGATTTTTACAAGTCTTGTTCTAATAGTATAGTAAAAGAAGACCCAAAGCAACAACTATTTCCTCTTTTTTCCTGTTGTTAAGACTTTTTTATTGTTTGTTTTTTAAAGTTTACGCAGTGGTGGGACACGGTATATGCAGACACTAGACTTCTTGATAATTAATAGTATATCAATATAAGAACAGTACAGTGAAGTCAGTATATAATGCAAGATACAATTCAGAGTGATGAGGATATTAGAATATGATACTAAAGCACAGACTGCAATTATTCATGATTAGTACCCCAAAAGATTTCATCTACATGGGAATACATATGCAGTTCCTATTTTTAACTGTCTTGTGAAACTTCTGTCTTTTAGCTGATGTTTAAACAAAAGAGGCAAATGTGATTAAACTTTGAAAAAAAAAAAACACTTGATTCTGAGAAGTGAAACAGCATCTTACACTATCTCTATGTCTGAAAAAGTGAAAGTGAGCATTGTTAAAAAACAACAACAACAACATCAACAAACCTCTAACTCTTATCTCAATCCATAAAATATGAGCCTACTTGTGTTATGGAAAATTATCAAAGTGAAAACTGTTTGAGAAGAAACAGAAAATATATGTCTACATATCTGTATCTGTCTGTCTGACTGACTGACTATCTATCTGTCATAACAGCTGAAGGATTATCCACCTGACCTGTGGACACATGCAAAGATTGGCTCAGACACAACATAAAGGACAGGAGTTGTAAATCAATTGCTCTGAGAATTGTGCTTTTCCTCCTCTATGATCTCTTACTATCTGACTACAGTTGACATTTACCACTGGGAAGCAATTAGCATCACTTTAGTATTAGAAGTATTTCCATGTTAATTATTTTCATAAGAGGAATGTCAAGATTTCTTCAATATCCAATACTTTTTTTTTTTTTTTTTTTGGTACTGAATTACATATAAGAGTCTGTTAAAATGGCACGTCAGGTTTTTGGGCAGAGCTTTTCACAGGTGAAAATGAGAGATGGCTTCTAATTCTAAATGTCTCTCTCTTTTTATGTTGAAAAATAATATTATGTTGAATCTCTACACTCAGTTTTCATTCTAAGTTTTGTTAAATTTATCTGAACATACAGATAAGCACTACTAGATATGGTGTTCAAAATGACAGATTTTTATTAAGCAAGTTAACAGAAGTATGCATGATAAAACAAAACAAAACAAAACAAAACAAAACAAAACAAAACAAAACAAAGCTGTTTTCAATTATAAGGAAAAATATTCTTTTTTAGAGTTCTAATGATTTTTAACTCCTAACAAATAGCAGACTATTCTGTGTCAGGGAAAGGTAAGCTGACCTGAATACTTGTGTAACTGCATTCTCTTAAAACACTGCAATTTAATTTCTGTCTGTATCAAATCTCAGATACTAGAAGACCAGGTGGGTAATCTTTGAAACTGAGAGCAATGAACCAATACATCCAGCCCATTCCAACAGAAACGTGCTGCTTTTTTTTTCAGAACAACCACCATGCATTTTCCAAAGGTATCTGGTCACTAGGGTTATGAAAGAAGTAAGACTGCTCTTACTGTATGGTGACTTCTCATAGCTCACTGACAAACATTTAGGACAGCTCAAATTTAGTTCTCTTTCCTCTGTTATTTTTTTTCTCATTCTTTCCCAGCTGTCTAATTAAATTTACAGCATATTTTTTTTGTGCCCTCTTACTCTTTTATCTTTGTTTCTCTTCAGTCCAGGGTTAACATGTTGGTCTCTTGTCTATTGTTCTTTTAAGGCTTTTCTTTGCTAGAAGAAAAAAAAAAAGTCATTTACAATAAAATCATGTTGAATAAATAATCCTTAGAAGTCTATGGTAACTGAAGAATTAACATTATAAAGTCTGATTTTTTAGTGTTGAAGTGACTGAATTACTTCACCTTTTCCTTCTGGACCCAGAAGAATTACCCCAGGACGTAGATGTCCTGACTTTTTCTGTTCTGATAGAAAATCTTGGAATGTATCATATATTACACCAGGACCAGAACTCTGTCTTGTCTTTTATGTCTCTGTTAGCTCACAGAGGTGTGAGATACCTTGTTTCCTTCAGGATTCAGTAGGAAGCCTTGAATGGGGACGGAATTTAGCATATGTCTTCATTGGAAACACAGTTTAATGCAACCAGCAGGATAGAGAGTTCAGGCACAACAACTGGTCATCAATGGAAAATTTGTAATTCTTCAGTATTTTCATCTTCTAGCCCATGTATAGAAAGAATTTTTAGAAGATGAGAAAATAGAGTGCTAGGTTGGGGAAGGTGCAACATGATACATCTGGTCAAAATGGTTCAGTGTTCATACCTGGAAATAATCCAGAATTATTTAATTTAACTGTAACATGGCACATTAAGAGTATATATCTGAAAAATCTAATGATCCTGGTATGATGAATGTATGCCCAACACATTTCTGTGGAGAAAAAATAATCCTCCATTGCACTGATGGAACTATCTTGTTTTACTTTAATTGAGTAAGACAAAACATCCCATGAACTATGAAGTCAACAAGCCTCTTTGTAATATAAAAAGTTTTAGCATATTTAGAATCAAAGAAATAGGTTGCGTAATTTAATTACTAAGAGATAAGTTTGATCAAAGTTGAAGAATGTGAACTGCATTCTCAAATCTAAGAAGCTTCATTTAGAAAATGGACTTAATAACAAACACTTTTATTCATTGTTGGAGACTTATGATTAATATTTGATCTAAAGAATGCCTTATATCTAAGGTTCTTCCATTATTTACATTTATTATCCAGCTTTCTCCTGACACTGCCTTCTGGCTTCACGACTGTTAAGAAATATGCAACCAAGATAATCATATTATCTTCCATCAGTGCTGCAATCTGCTTAACTAAAAAAAAACATATGCAATATTGCAGTGCTTCTATTGACAGAGGATTTAAGTAGAACCGACTTTTTTGAGAGTAACTCACTCTCCTGACTTCCAAACAAAGAGTGCTGCAAACTTTGCCTTCATTTCAGAGGGCTGAAATTTAGCTATTCACAGCCCCAAAGTATGAAATGGTCAAGATAGTACAAGGGAACTAGAGTACATTTCTGTCTGATACATATAGTGATATAGACAGCCAACAGGTCACATAAAAGTGATGCACACTGAAGATGAATAGTATATTTTACTATACATCTAATTCCACTAATTTCACTAATTGTTTATTATGTTTGTGTTTTTTGTTTTGTTTTGTTTTGGGGGGTGTTGGTTGTTTTTGTTCATTTATTTGTTTTGTTTGATTTAAAGTATTTTTATTCTGCAAAGAAACATCAATTTTTAATGACCATGATACTACCAATTTTAGCATTTTTAAAACAATAAATATAATTTAAACTGTTTATTTAATATTCTTCTGGGATGTTTCAGCCTCATTAAAAGATAGCAAACATAATTGGAAAAATTAAGATTTATGTCAGGGAGGCTTTTCACAGCAATTTAACTGTCTTATGACTCTTGTCTAAAAGTTTTTTTGTAGCATTTTGTTGTTGGTTCTGGTTGTTTGTGGTTTTGTTTGTTTTGTTAAAGGTGTTCCTTTGTGTTTTGAATGCAATTGCCAAGAACAATCAGAATAACCAGAGAAAGTCAGTCTAATGTATAAATCTTCTTTTCCTTGAAATCTGCATGCTGTGTAGCATACGCAAGTCAGGGGTGAACGAAGTTCCTGATCTTAAAGAGAAAGCTCAAAGAGAAGGCAAGAGGTGACATTCAATTTTGTGGATTTCAACAGTTCCCCTGCTGATTTCTGTTTCTCTTCATTTTAAGCTGTTTGCTCACAACAGCTATAGAGTGCTACAGCCATTTCTTTCTTAGGCTCTACAATGCTTTATCCTAGTTATTGCTCCCAATGCAGATCAAATGGAGAAGGTGGGTTCTGAACAAGTCTGGCAAAGACCAGTCCATGTTGAATTGATGCTATAAGTGGTATAGATTTTTGAACTTCTTGAACTTTTGCAAAAATAGCTTTTCTAAAGTATCATGTGGGAGGAAGTGGAGTCCAAAAAAAACTGTCACCTCATGATGGGACTAAGTCATCCATTGCAACTTCAAAATCAATTTTGAACTGAGACAGAGAAGTTATGCAACTCACATTCACTCAACAAAATCCGTCTCCAGCATCTTTTACTGTTATTAGTAAAAATAGTAATTGCAGCTAAACAAGCAGCTATACATTTGGTTTTAACTTGTAGATAAAAGTATCAGTCAGTTTTATGCTCTGAAGATGTTTCACTTTGTATTTCTATTGATGGTTAATGGGGAAATTAATTTCATGAGGCAGAGAAAGAAATAGCATCTTTTGAGAAGCAAGCAATCGTCTAAGGTGCACTACAACTAGAATTATCAAAAAACACCTTTCAGCCTCTGAATATTTGTTATGATATAAAGATGATATAGGATGAACTTTATTTTCTAAGTCATATCTTGCTGCTTATGCTCAGAAAGAAATTAATCAGAAAGAACTATCCATTTGAGCTAAAAGAATTGGGAAGTAAGTTCTTAAACCTCACTGTCTCCATGTTTCTGACTGAATGAAAACAGGAAAGAAACAGCCTAATCTTCCCAAGGAACTGCCAGAGTTATATGTGAGACTATCCAATAATAGTAATATAGACAGAAAGAAACAGCTGTAAAGAAGTAATTGTATGCTGGAACTGCTGACAGAAATGAAAGACAGAAGTTTATGAAGACACGTAACTATGGAAAACGGGCTTTAATCGTGAAACATTTTGCAACCTTAACAGAAGCTCGTATCATTTTGTAAGGAGGTGGCTATTGCTGCTCTTGGAGACTTGGAGACTCTCTCTCTCTCCCTCTCTCTCCCCCTCTCTCTCACATAAAGTTTTTGTTTGTTTGTTTGTTTTTTGTTTGTTTGTTTTTCATAATACAATCAAAATAAACAGTAACTTAATTCTACCAACCAAGAGAAAGAAAAGGATCCATATTATTCCCCATATACGTGTTTTAATCTGTCAAGCCTGAAATATTTTATAACTTCTGTGAATTATTCAATTCTAAAAATTGTGCTTGCCATAGCTAGGGTTCCAAAAATAAAGTATTTTTAAATTTAGTGCTCAAGGAGAGGGTAACCATGGTATATCAGATCAAACTGTCAGGTACATTGCATTATAGAACATATTGAGATGAAAAATGACAAGTCATTGCAGGCTGACATTTCTGGAAACTGTTTTAAGGAAAACATGCTTTTTGTAAATGTTAAAGAATGATCTGGGGATAGGTACAAGAATTAAGAACTACGAGTTATGTTGAACACTCATTTCAGAAATTACAATCCTAGATTGCTACTCTCTCTCCTGAGAACTCTGTCTCATGTACCACTTATTTCAATACCTGCCTTTCTTTAAAGAAAACTTCTCTTGGCTTGAATTTGTCATCATTAATGTGTTGCACAGTATTCTTATAATGTGCATAATAATTTTACTATATTACTGTACTATTTTTTCTTTGCTTTTAAATACAAAGCAGAATAATTTTTACCTAATCTGAATCAATTCCCTCATAAAACCAGAAACAAAGAGTCTTACATACAGGTAGGTAGGGGAAACAAAATTAATTGGACTTTAAGACAGAGGGGATTCCTCCTCTGTGTTTGCTGTTGTTCCCATTTATACATTGAGCCAACAACAAGAATGAGCAGGTATTCCCACCACTCACACACACACACACACACACACACAAAAGAACATACCCACACAGAAAAATACCCAGAAACAGAGTTTAATAAGGCAATAAGGCAACAGGACAGTCTGTGGTGATCAGGCTCAGGGTATAGACAATGTACTGGCTGGCTACACATTACTGGTTCAATTTATCCCCCTTCTCTGCATTTTCTCATGGACGATCTTTTCCATGCACCCTAATCCCTCCCCTTCTCTGCTCTTATCCCCTCCCATATAAATAACCTGAATCTAACTGCTTTTCCCCCATTGTCTCCATGTATTGGGTTTACATGACAAGGTTTTGGCAGGCCAGGGGTGTGGGTGTTTGCGGGGGGGGGATGGGGGGTGGGGTGGAGGGGAAGGTGTTTCAGAGAGACCTCTGTGAGAGGAGACCAGAAGCTGCCCCATATTCTGGACACAGCCAGTTCCAGCCTCCTGCTGTGTCCACTGATCCCGCTACAGCCATAGCTGAGCCTATCAACAAGGCTGGTGGCACTTCTGGGAAAACTTATTTAAGAAGGTGCAAAAATACTAGACAGGCAGAGGACTGAAGAAATAAAAAATGTGGGAAACAGCTCTGTGACATCAAGGTCAGAGAAGAAGGAGGGGAAGAGGTGGTCCAGGCATTGAAGCAGAGATTGCCCTTTAGCCTGTGAAGAGACCACACTGGAGGAGATATTCCCCTGCAGCCCATGGGAGTCTGCCACACTGGAGTAGGGGAACATTTCCTGAAAGAACTGTGTCCCATGGAGGAACCCCAGGCTAGAGCAGGTTTATCCTGAAGGACTACACAATGTAGAAAGGACACATGCTGGAGCAGGGGAAAAGTGTGAGGAAGAAGGAGTGGCAGAGGGGAGCTATTATGGACTGACCACAAACCCATTTCTCATCCTTCTATGCTCCTCTGAGCAAGGAGGGAGGTAGAGAAGTCAGAAACAAAAAGGAAAGTTGAGCCTGGGAAAAGGGAGAGTGTGGGAGAAATGTGCTATTTTATTTTTGTCTTTGTTTCTCACTATCCAACTCTATTTTAACTAGCAATAAATTAGAAGAATTTTCCCCAAGTCAAGCCTCATAAGCTCCCTTTCTTCATCTCAACCCACCACATTTTTCATTTTATTTTCTCCCCCTGTTCTGTCAAGAGAGGGAGTGAGAGAGCAACTGGGTGGGCATCTGTCAGCCAGCCAAGGTCAACCCACTACCTCCCAGTTTTGCTACATCTGTACCTATATTTGCTATTTTAGATACTGTTACTGAGTTCAGCTTTGCCTTGGTATGGGTGACAGGGCTACCTCACTGCTGGTCTTGCACTACCTCTCTGCCTGGGAGGTCTCCAGTGCACCCCTCCTATTACCTGTGAAACTCTCATTTAAGTTCCCTTAACTACCCACAAAGTTTGGCCATTAAATACAATTTTCTTGTGCATTCATGAGACTCTCAGAGTCTATTCCCAATACTCAGGCCCAGGGTCAAGTCACCTACCTTTCTTTAACAGTGTTGAAATATTTGTGAAGATTACTGAAATCTTAGGCTTTGATGCAATTGCCATTTATCTACAAAGAAACATTTCTGGAATATAAGCAACATTTAATAATTTCTTTTGTAAATTCAGTATGCTCTTTCACATTAGAGATTTTAAGTTTTTAAGAAGCTTTGTCACCGGGCCCTGAGGACACTCACAGCCTTACCAGCCCTGCTCATTGGGCCCAGGACAGCATTTCAGCTCCCCACATGGACCGGGTCTTGCTCCATCAATGCTGTAGGATGTTGGTTTCCAACCCCATCTGTTCCCTGCCCAGAGATGGCATCTGCTGAGCCAGGTCCACCCAATCCATGGGCAAATGCCCAGGACTGTATCAGCCTTGTCCTCATGGTGCTGTCCAATGCCTTGGACTAGGGCTGTCCTTACCCTCGAGCTGCCATACTCCCTATCTGGAGTGGTGGTTTAGGCCTTGACTAGGCAGCCCCATGGGGATCCCACACAGTTTGTGGCTCTGAAGCTCAGCTGGGCCCCACTGGGACTTGGTACACAACTACAATGTATTTTGCTCTTCTTTCACAGGGCAAGTATATAATGTCCCACATTTATTTTTAAGACAATAAACCATTTAAATTTAATAAAATAATGTCAACAGTATTCTCATACTGTCTTAAATTTGTATTCTGGAAAGCAACTGCAGATCAAACTCTTAATGATTTAAGTGACAAGAACTTGAACTCAAGCCATTCTATGATTCTATGATTCTGTGATTCTGTGATTCTATGACTCTGTGATTCTGTGAT
This sequence comes from Anser brachyrhynchus, assembly GCF_964034855.1. Taxonomy (NCBI): domain Eukaryota; kingdom Metazoa; phylum Chordata; class Aves; order Anseriformes; family Anatidae; genus Anser; species Anser brachyrhynchus. The sequence continues at coordinate 19,173,166 of NC_137702.1, read as the reverse complement.
TGTGTTTTCACTAATGAACAGTTCTTAAGCTAAGGAAATAGCAAATATTTATGAGTAAAATACATAAATCCTTGCTATTTCTTACTCCTGGGACTGAGATATTATTTTTCTGTTGCCACAGATTAATAAGTAATAAGTTTAATCATTATTGGCAACCTACCTATATCATGCTGCAGATTGACACACAGCTTCATGGGAAGTGAAAAATATTTTGTGTGTAGAAGGCAAAATAATGAATTTGCTATTTTTTTTTTAATATGTAGCTTAAAAGACATAATAAAAATAAAATAAAATAAAACAAAACAAAACAAAGCACCCTCATGAACAGAAAAACTAAACAAATCAAACCTGAAGTTTTTGTGTGGTTATGTTAATTCTCTGAATTAGCAAGTTCTAAAAACATTTGTTGAGATGCTTATAGAGGACACATCTAGGATTCCGTCCTCTAATTAGCATCCCGTTTTCACTCAAACTCATAGGCATTTGGTGAACTGTAAGAGCTCCATCACTACAAAACACCTAGTTGAACTTGGAAATTTTCTCCTCCCCTCCCCTCCCCTCCCCTCCCCTCCCCTCCCCTCCCCTCCCCTCCCCTCCCCTCCCCTCCCCTCCCTTTTCCCTTTTCCCTTTTCCCTTTTCCCTTTTCCCTTTTCCCTTTTCTTCCTTTCTCTTATTTTTTTCCCTTGATATAGAAACCATAAAAAAATAATAAAAAATAGAACAAACCTTCTTTGAAAATACAATAACATCATGAAAACAAACTTCCTTAAGTTTCAATCTAATAAATGTAACAGTATGATTCTTTCTTACAGAAGAAGGCTAGAACAGATAAATTCTAAAACTTATTGTACCAGCCTTGAAAATCTGTAACTAAGTTAAAGAAAGTCTAAGGAAATGAAAGTAATGAATGAAAGAACAAACCATTTCTGTGCAGTACATCATCCTACAATAACTAACATTTTTTATCACTACATATATTTCTCCAATTAGCTATCCAAAAATTAGGGTCTAAGTTAATTGATTCTGTTATACTTGTGTAAATCTCAGCTAATTCTATGTCCTTCAGAAGAGCTGATCTGGTGTAACTCGTGGCAGGATCTGGTTATCTCTACGGACTCCTTTGGTCATTCTTAGCTGTTCATTTATAAATGTATAATAGCTAATGAAAAGTACTACAAGTATTTATATGTGAAATATGTAAAATTGAACATTTGCTATCTTACTGTGTGAAAAAAATATCATCTAAGCACTACATTATATAAGTATATATAATGAAGTAGAAAAGTATATTTGCTTAGGAAATTTGTCCTTAAACTATCTGACATGTCTATCACAAGTGACTTTTTATTAAAGTTGAAAATACATGGGCAAGTGGAACAGTGTTGTATCAAGCATACAATTGTGAATTAGAAAAATCTGCTGGTGTTTGTGTTTTTCTTCTCGACTATAGACTAAGAGAGTTTGCAACAAGCAGTTTTAAAAGCATCTAAGTTATGTTATTCTGGGATAAAATACCTTTTGAAGAATACGCTGAAGAATTTCCCCCTTCAAGTATTGTTCTTTTATCTATAGTGGGAAAAGAAAACAGACATAAAAAATAATACCAAAAAAATAAACAAAACAAACAAAACAAATAATGCTTCTGAATTCAGCATATACAAATTATTCTTCTGACTTCTTTCTTTTTGACAGAAATATATTATGCTGGACTCAATAGTGATTAAATCTATCTCTAACAGTTCTAGAGACAGCTTAGGGCTTTTTAGTAGTCAGATAAAACTTAACTTTATGGTAGCAGCCAAGTGGGCTAAGAGGGAGATTTGTGAGAAAATTAACATCCAGTTAGTATGGATTTGGAAAGCGATGTGATGAATGGAGTTGAGATGGATGGTAAGGAACAGTTGTGGAGCAGAAACTGTGATGTCGTGGAGTAGAAACTGTCTTTCTCTTTTTTCCACCCCTCCAGTGGGAATCTGGGGGGCAAATTTTAATAATAATCACATGCAATTTTGAAACTGTTCTTCAACAACTTGTAATACAAGTATTATTTCATGACATGGTCTAGCTATGTAAGACTGATCCAGCTACTCAAAACCTCCTCCAGAATTATTGCTACTTCCATTTTAAAGGGAAACAGTTGCCTATATTTATTTCAGACAAATATATTAAAATTAAAAAAAAAACAAAAACACAGAGCTGTTAAACTTAAAATCTGAATGAGAGTTTTCTTCTAAATTCTAGCTTGCATATTATATTCAAAAAGACAAAAAAATCTTATGAAGAAGAATATCTTATATATTGATTTTCAGAAGGAGTGTTTCAGAAGATACGTTATACTGGCTCCTAAAAATGGAGGTTCAGAATATTAGGATCAGTGTCTTTTTTGTTCTGTGGGAAATTCAATTTTATTATTAACAAAATGTATATTTGCTGCTGTGTCTTTCTAACTTCCCCCCCCCCCCCCCCCCCCCCCCCCATGGAAGACATACAAAAAGGAAGAAAAAAAAAGTTTCTTTAACTTAAAATCGATTACAATAAGACCTATAAAAATCTCTTAAAAACCCAGATGAAATTCTCAGAGCTCACTAGGGTCAGTGAACTCTCATCTCTTATTAGGGTGGCCTCATCAGAGACTAAACATTTCTGCTACTACTTACAGCCGGAATTGGTTGGTCTGTTAAAGAGCATGAGGGTCACTTCTCATAAAGGTCAGAGGCTTGTGTATACAAGCGCGCACACACACACACACACACACACAGTAGTATAGTTTTAGTTTTGTGATATCCAAAACTTTCAAACTTATAAAATTCATAGAAAACTCAGATGACCAGATAGTAAACTAAACTCAGGTATGAAACATGCCAGGCAAATCCCTACAAAACTCTCATATTGCTAATACACAATAACTAATACCTCAATGTAGCACTATAATGTAATATTATTTTTTCTTTCTGCATGAGAAGAAAGGAAAAATTATCTGGTTTCCTAAAGCACACTCTGAAGGATCTGGCATTTTTTTGCTGTCCCCCTCAACGAGGAAATGGTCCTTTGACAAATTGCATTAGAAATTAACAGTCCTGTTAATTTGAGACCTGGTGCTTAAGATAAAACTGGGATTCAAAACATGTCTTTACATACCTATTTGCTGAATATCATGCTGCCATCTGTTCCCTTTGTCAAAGTCTGTTGTACCAGGTATTTCAGGGGGAAAACTTCATGAATTATCTATACTTTTGAGTCTAGCCTGTATTAGAAACTAAACTAAGCTAAACTAACTAAAATCTTCATTCCACTGCAATACAAATATCGATCTGTCAAAGGATAGAAGTTATTTGGTGAATGTTAACTAGGTCCATATATCATAAAAATGCATGTATGGACTTTTTTTCTAGGCCTAATATTTTCTTTCTAATTCCTTTTTTGTTTGCTTGTTTTTAATACTAAATCAGCATCTTCCCAGCAACAATCAAAAACGTACTGAGTAGGCTACTTACTCAATGTTTATGATGTCTAGGGGAGCTTATATCATCCCTTGGTAGGAAGAAATCTTTGATGGAAATATATATATATATACATACATATATATATATATATATATATATATATATAATCCTTCTTAATCCAAGCTTATATGTGGGATTTCTGTCTGTGGAGGTACTCACAGCTTCAGGGAGCAAGGTCCCTAGTGACGTGCACTAAATTTGAAGCTGGCCTTGTTTGGAACAGGAGGTTGGACTAGAAAGATCCTCCTGGCAATCCTGCCCACCACATTTATTTCAGGATTTTGTAATTATTTTTAGCGGTTTTAGAAAATATGCCATGACTTCTGGCCAGTACTTGTAAGGATCCTTAGCTTTTGTTTCAAGTCCTCTTTTTACAGGTCTGCTGATATTAATGGTCTGCATAGTCAGCTGATTAAAGTCAGCCAACTTTAGTGATGCCTGTAATATAATGTGTAAGCTGATTTAACCCCTACTGATAATTTGACCTTTGGTTATTGATACAAAGGTCTCCATCCAGATCCTTAAGTTAAACTTAGGGCTGCTTTATTTATACACTGCTAGTGGCAGTACAGTTGTAATGTTAGTCAGGTGGACTGTGTACAACATGCCACCATCTCTGTATAGGCTAGCTGCAAATCTGTTCACCATATTTATTTTCTAATGCATAAACAAGAAACCAACAGAGTTCTTAACAATTTTCTCTTTTCTACAGAAATATCAGGTCATCATTATTCACTCCTGTTATTTAAATTTTTACCAGAGGAGCTGTACCCTAGATGTACCTTTCTTCCTCCAGTTTTCACTGTCTCCAGGTGTTTAATTGGGTCACAGTACTCCTGCCATAAAAACAAAAAACAAGAGGCAATTTCACCCCTTCTTACTTTCTAATTGTCTTTTATTCCCTTCAGTTGATTTTGTGAAAAGAAAGACCACTATTGCAGTAAGCATGAACAATATTGAAAATGATATGCCTAATCTACCTGACTTGGCTGAAACAACAGCTTCGTTTTTAGCCATTATACTGCTCATGTTTGTTAGAAACCAAGTTGTAGGTAATAGTGTCAGTAACACATTCCAAATCTAACCAGAGTAGTGAGTATGTGAAGAGGCTCATTTTACGTGTGTTTTACACTTCACCCAACTCTGGATAAAATGTGTTTCTATAAAGTCATTGATGTGTACAAAAAACCTCCCTGCCCCCTACCCCCCCTACTCCCCCCCCACCCCCCCCACCCCGAGCCTTCCCAAACACTGCCTCTAAGATTTATTTTCCATTCTGTATTAATTCATCTGTCTAATGTGCTTGGTAAGCATCCAACTCCATGTTAAGCTGTATCCTCAGTTCCCCATCCCTCCCTAAAAGCTACATCTCCACTCAACGGTAATACACCATCCTCTTTCAACTTACACAGGGCCATTAGTACAACAATTATTTGTAAGTGAGAGCAGAAATGGTACGGCAAGATGACTTCCTGAACACACAGCTCAATAAATTCATGCTTATTCCGTAGTAAATTCATGCTTGGGTCATGAGACCTGAGTGAAACCCCCTGTGGATGTGGCCGGCTTTTAATAGAACTGTTGCTGATCCCACCAGCTCAGAAACCTATTGTTGCAATGTCTCTTGAAATCACATATTTCACAGTCTTCTTTGAACACTCCTACTACAGGCTGGAACAAGTATGTAGCTCATGAATTTCTCATTCTTTTAGCTATTTGAAGGTAAATACTTACTACTTCTGCTGACTTCACTCTTCTGCCTGTGCAGCAGGTTTTTTCAGTGGGCTGATGCTACTTTTACTCCCACTTCAAGCCAATATCTGTGGAAGTAGCTGCCAGCTCTGTTGGAAGCCGTAGTAGATAACTGGTAGTTCTATGTGAACAAAGAACCTTTGCATTCATACATAAATTTAAACATTCTTTCAGCAACATTATGACATTATGATGTCTTTTTTTTTTTTCTTTTTTTTTTTTTTTCTTTTGGTCCATTTTCAAACACCTCAAAGACAAAGACGTTTCTTCTTGCTTAAAAACATCTACAGTCATTCCAAAATGAACATCTGAAACCATTCTCGGACATATGTAACAACAATTCATGAACCCAGAAAACATCAGAAAGCCTTCAATTTGATTAAGTAATTTATTTTTCTAAACACTCTTTTCCCACATTGCACATGTTGAGGTACGGAAATTAAAAGAATAAAAAGAATAAAGGAGGTTTTAAATAGGTTTTGTTTTGTTTTGATGGAGGAGAATATATGAGATGTTAAAAACAGAAAGTGGAAAGAAGCAATTTTTTTCCCCTATTTTAATTATATTTTTTCCTATGAGACGTCAAGAAGGGAAAGGGTCTGAGTTTACCTAAGAATCAAAAAGAAATTTCACACTGCTCCAGGAAAGGTAGTTATAAAAACAAAACAAAACAAACAAACAAACAAGTAATTTGGTTAATGACAACCCACCCTTTGATATTTTCATCAGCAAAACAAATTGTCAGAAAGACATAACTTATTTAAACTTGTGTGTCAAAAGATTTCAACTCCCCACCTCCCCATTCAATACAGAAAGATAATTTTACAGTTGTAATTATTTATTGGTTGATTAGTATCAGTGAAGGTATACAGGAAGACCTTCTGATCTAGAGTATTTATTCATGCCCTTCTTATTTACTGAATTATTTATTTACTATTTTACTTGTGTAATGATTTCTTAAAATGATTCCTTGCAAGACCTGTTGTCACTGTCTTCCTGTGTATGAAGTGCTATGTTGAGTGATGTTATTTTAGACACAGAGGCAGGAAAACAAATGTTAGGTAGGCTGAATACTCTTTAAGGGAAAGTGATAAAAACAATCCTATGTTATGTGCAACTTACTGTGGGTATACTGCACATGAAATTGTCTGTATGTGTACAAAATATAGAGAAAGTGAGAGACAACATTTCTGTCTTTGTATTACAGGAAACTTTTTTTTTTTTTTAAATTGTCTCTGTGTATGTGTGTGTGTATGTGTACGTGTTTTCCTGTTCTTTCTTGTTAAAGAGAATGCCTCTTTTGGTTTACATTTAACAGTTATGTTTTCTGAGAATAATCCACATATGTTTAACTTTCCAGTGAAAATAAGTGCATTCAACACTCCTAAACAATTTTTAAGTAGGTACGCAACAGACAGTGATATTCTTAATTTCACGGAATTTACCATTTCATTAAATCTTCTTTAGTATGTACAGAAGATTAAATCAGATTGAAATCCAAAGCACAAGGCATTCATATTGAGGAATTGTCCTATATATAGTTTATTTTATAATGTAACATTTAAGCTAAAACTAAGTTTATTTAATAATAACCTAACACAGCTAAAATTAAAGAAATAATAAAAAAAAGTCAAAAGTAAATGGAGCTTTTACTGTTCTGAAAATTGTATTCCATTTTAAGAAAGTAGTCTTATTAAAAACAATATACAACATATACAATATAGCAATACATATAACATACAATATAACAATCTATGACACATATACATTTATCTTTAAGTGTCCATAATTAGAGTCAGAAAATACAGAGATTGAATGTATTCTTAGTAAGAAATGGAACTAGGGGAGAAATTTAGGAATATATTAATACTGAAATTAAATTTATTGTACTCAAAAGAAGTGATTGCAATTTGATTGTTTTGAAGTGAAATATGACAGTATATAGAAGTTTTACGTTCTCAGTTTGGTATATCAGCTATTGATTTATCCTGAAGCTGCTGAGTAGAATCAGGAGGTAAAACAAAACCAAAGTTAAAAAAAAAAAGGGGGGGGGGGGGGAAGGGAGGGAAATTATTCCTAGTCTTGGGCTTCTGTTGGCTTTCTTGACATGTTTTTCAAAAGCAGATCAAAACTATGCTGTATTTGAATTGTAGCAATAGCTGAAAAGAATGGAATTTTTAGAGGAAAAAGGACTGTGGATAAATCTATATACTCTGAGGCAGTGGCACCACTACTGGCCAGTAACTATACCCATGACTATGTGACAATGAACAGGGCTTCAGTCAAGTGTTCCATAACCTGGTGTTTAAAGGTAGTGGAATCTGGTTCTCCTTTTGATGCACTATTGAAAGTTTTATTGTAATTTAACTACACATATTTAAAGCCAAGAAACTGTTTCTCTTACATCAGAGAAATGAATAGTAATATTAAAACCAAGGTAACTTTCAAAGGCAATCTGTTAAAACATGACCTTTTTTTTTTTTCCTTTTTTTTTTTTTTTCTTTTGTGATAGTGTTGCACGCATGAAGATTTGAATTTCATCTTTATTGGAGAGATGTGTGATTGAGTTTTCAGATTATCTTTAGTTATGCCAAGTAAAGTCATAAACTATAACTAGATTTATGCTATCGGCATATGCTACATATGCAATGGCATGACTATTTAGGAAATGCTTTCGTAATGAGAATGTCTGAAAACCAAACTTAGAGATGAAAAATTCTTATAACTCATTATTTTCCAGGATAAAAGGTGAAAATTTTATAAATTCACCATTTATCATTTTAGGGGCATAAGTTTCCATATGGTCTTACAGATGATTTGCTAAAATATTGAGTCTTAATATTATCATGACAAAATTGCATATTCTTTGTCCAGTGTTTCAGACCACCGTCACATATGGACTGGTTCAGAGGGCAATTAATGAACTATTCATCTGGCATGTTTTTAAACAGCCATGTGTGACTGAAGCTACTGAGAAGTCTGAAATGGCATAAGTAGCTCTGCAAGAAATGCAAACTGGAAGACAGAATACACATGAAGCTGTCCCAAATATATGACAAATTTAATTTATCACTAGCTACGGACTTATTGCATTTTTTTTTTTTAATTATTATTTAATTATTTATTTTTACCACAATGGGCAGAAAAGGAGTGAAATAAGTTATTTAGCACATAACCAGGTAGATAGATGATGGAAAAGCTGTGGACGTGGTCTATCTTGATTTCAGTAAAGCCTTTGACACCACCTCCCACAGCATCCTCGTAGATAAACTGAGGAAGTGTGGTTTGGATGATTGGGTAGTGAGGTGGACTTTGAACTGGCTGAAGGGAAGAAGGCAGAGAGTTGTGGTCAGTGGGACGGAATCGAGCTGGATTCAGCGGGAATTCGTGGGGCCCCTTAAGGGTTGGTGCTGGGACCAGTATTGTTCAATATATTCATCAATGACTTGGATGAGGGAATGGAGTGCACTGCCAGCAAGTTTGCTGATGACACTGAACTGGGAGTAGTGGCTGACACACCAGAAGACTGTGCTGCCATTCAGTTGGACCTAGACAGGTAGAATTGGGCGGGAAGAAATTTAATGAAATATAATGAGGGCAAGTGTAGAGTCCTGCACCTGGGCAAGAACAACTCCAGACACTAGTATAAGTTGGGGACTGACCAGCTGGAGAGCAGCGTAAGGGAAAGAGACCTGGGGGTCCTGGTGGACAGCGGGATGATCATGAGCCAGCACCATACCCTTGTGGCCAAGAAGCCTAGTGGCATCCTGGGGTGTATTAGAAGAGGCATGGTTAGTAGGTTGAGAGAGGTTTTCCTCCCCCTCTGCTCTGCCCTGACCGCATCTGGAATATTGCATCAAGTTCTGGACCCCTCAGTTCAAGAAGGAAGGGAATCTGCTTGAGAGAGTTCAGCACAGAGCAACAAAGATGATTAAGGGAGTAGAGCATTTCCCTTACGAAGAAAGGCTGAGGGAGCTGGGTCTCATTAGCTTAGAGGAGACTGAGCGGTGACCTTATTAATGTCTATAAATATGTAAAAGGCTAGTGTCAGGAGATGACTTGCAGGGCTGTCCCCCAGCTCTCAGAACTTGCTGCCATTTGCAAGTTACCCAGGTTTTGCTGAGGATGTAGGATAACATCGGAGAGTCTGAAGGGCTCATGGTGTTTTCTCTGAATGGCGCAGAAGAGGTGGAGCCTACTGCTGGCAGAGTGGCAGCTGGGGGACATTTGCAGCTCCCACTGAATGCCAAGGTGCGGCTGTCAGTGTCGCTGCCTGCCTTGGGAGAGGCAGCAAGGCTGGCAGAGGCTTCCTCCCTTCACTGGTAGCACAGCCTCGCAAACATGTGCACCCTCTAGGCACTGGAAGCACGGAGATGGGGGCACCCTGCCCCGGGGTCTGACCCCAACAGCAGCACACGCAGCCCATAGACGCCCGTGCACACAGAACAGAACAGAAGAGACAGCCGTATCACTGAGCAAGCATTATGTACCATTGCAAGGTCAGAGTTTCCCCTTGCTAGTCTTAAAACAATGGCTATTTCACATCAGACCAATTTAAGCCTTTTATCCCTAACACAGTGACCCCAGCGTGGTCTCAGTCCTGGAGACACATGGGCACTTGCACACCCAGGGCCCTCCCAGAGCCACTCGGCCCTCCACCTCCCACACTCACTGGCTCATCCGGCTTGACCTTTGCCAGCTATCACACTGCCTTGCACACCCACGATCCCTCTAGGCATTGGCACCACAGAAATGGGGACCCACTGCCCCGGGGTTTGACCCCAGCAGCAGCACTCGCAGCCTGTAGACACCCGTGCACACAGAACAGAACAGAACAGAACAGAAGAGACAGCCCTCAGCTAGGAAAGAGTTCTGAACGATTTTATTCAGAAGCCCCGTCCTCGGGACCGAAGCTGCCATCTCTAGGGAGCTGCCTGGTTCTGGCAGCCTCATGCTGCTGCTCTCGGTCTCCTGTGATGCAGCTGCAGGAGAAAGCCCTGCGCAGAGCCCGAAGCGCTGTCCTGAAGAAGTTGGGCCATCGCCGGCGAGCTGCAGCATGCGGGAGGGCAGCGGTGCCTGTGGGGGACAGAGAGCTGTACGTGAGGGGCTGGGCAGGCACTGGGCACGGCCCTGCCTGCCCCCGCCACCAAGGCTTTCCCCAGGGAGGGGACAGTTGGGAACAGTCCGACCCTGTGCGTGGAGTGCTGCCAGCCTCCATGCTGCGGGCTGTGATGGCTCCACACTCGGGGACATACCTGGGCCTTCCTCTGGCACTGCTTGGAAGTGCGAGGAGCGCTGTGCACTGCCTCTGGGCTCGGAGGAAACCTGCGTGGGGAGAGAAAACCACAGACCTGTAGGCCACCGTTTGGCCATGCTCTGGGCCCTGGTGCCCCGGGCCAGGGGGATAAGTGATGAGGGGCCTCGAGGCCCACCGGCAGGGTCTGTGGCTTCCACACCTGTGGGACGAGGAAGGTGTACCTTGCTTACCTCTTGCAGAAGGCTCCCAACCAGGGGAGAAGGTGCTGCTTCTTCTTCCTCACATGCCGATGGGGTGAGAGGTGCTGTGCTGGCCTCCTCCACAGGGTCCACAGCCAGGGGAGGGGCTGAAGATTTTCCATCTTCGGGCATGCAGACAGGGGTGAGCTCCTCGGGCCCGGGAACTGCAGCCATAGGAGCAGCTGAAGGCCCGGCATCGGCCTCACCAGATGGGGCAGGAGACATGCTGGGTGGGACGTCGTCTGCTTCTGCCACAGCTTTTCTCTTGGGGCTCTCTTCCCACTCTTCCTGAACATCCTGCAGAGTGGTCTTACTTGTTGAGGGGCAAAGGTAGGGAAGGCGCTGGCCCGCGGTCCTCCCTGCCATCTCCTGGCTGCCCGATGCGCTGGGTGCAGTGCCGGCAGCTGTGTCACCATCATGTGCTGCCCAGATCCCTCGCAGTCTTGGAACCCTCACGCTGCTCGGCCAGGACACGTTCCACCAGGACAACCGGCGGCCTTCCCTCTCCCCGCTAGGAATGGTCCGCATTGCTGGCAGAAAGGAAGAGCGCCCATAGACATCCCAGTTGATCTTGACCCGGTCTTGCAATGTCGACGGTCTTCCCTGGGTGTTTGTGGAAGGGTCAGGCATAGCAGCAGGCAGGGGAGAAGGCGAATTAGCATCTCTGGGTGCTGATGCACCCAGAGGCTCCTTGTCCCCCTCACTGGCAGGACCTGCGGCCTGCGCAGAAGCAGCTGGCTCAGCATTGGTTGTCCCTGACAGGGCAAGAGATGCACTCTGTGCATGGCTGACTGCCTCTCCTGCAGAATCTCCGCCAGTGTTATGGGGTGAGCCAGGCCCCTGCTGGTGGGCTGCGTCTGGGTCCTGGTGAAGGTTTGAGGTGGGTTCCTTCTGCTGCCTCCCTCCTGACGGGTCCTTGGTAGCAGCATCTCTTTGCTCCTCCCTCTGCATCAAGTCCCTCTGTTCCTCCCTTGATGGTCCTGCAGCAGTGCTCTCCAGCTCTTCCAGAGGCTCTGGCTCACTGTCCAGACACTGTGCCACATCCCCAGGGTGTGGGGTCTCGCCCTGAGGGTGGCAGGCAATGCCGTCTGCCTGCGCTGCTGGGCCCAGTGCTGCTGCCAGGGAACATGGCTTGGAGGTCCCACCAGCAGCTCTCGTGCCCTCTTGAGCGTGGTCATCTGTTTCTGTCTGTGCTGCCGGTGTCTTTTCAGTCTTGGTTGCCGGCACTTGGGCTGTCCTTGCTGGTGTTGCCAGACTGCTGGGAGGGGCATGGTGCCTTAGTACCCCCTGCTGCACCCTGAGTCTTGGGCTCTTGGCTGCAGCATGGCTCGGGGGTAGCCTGTTGTGTTGCTCAGGTCTGGCCTGCAGAGGCGTCAGAATGGATGCGGGGACTTGCAGGGCTGTCCCCCAGCTCTCAGCAGTTGCTGCCATTTGCTGTTTACTCGGGTTTCCTTGAGGACGTGGGACGACCTCGGGGAGTCTGACAGCCTTGGTGCTCGCGATGCGGTCTCTGCATTGCGCAGAAGTGGTGGAGCCTACTGCTGGCAGAGCGGGCAGCCGGGGGACATTTGCAGCTCCCACTGAATGCCGGGGTGTGGCTGTCAGTGTCGCTGCCTGCCTTGGCAGAGGCAGCAAGGCTGGTAGAGGCTCTCTCCGTTCACTGGTGGCACTGCTGCGGGGCAGTGCCTGCCTCAGCTCCGGCCTGTCTGTCTGCAAGGGAAGCAAAGGAGAAAGGTCATGTTACTGTGGCCCTTTCCCACCTGCCCACTTCAAGCACCTGCCCACCTGCCCCCTCCAGCACATGCTGCCTCCTTGTCAGCAGCTCCCAGGGCTTGGGAAGGCATCTGGCCCCATCTCCCTTGGGCTCCCTACCTGTGTGTTCTGATTCCTAGAGGCCTGCGACCTCTCTGGGCAGGGGAGCAGTGGCAGCCTGACCCCATGGATGGATGAGGACGGGCTCTGGCTGCCCGGCAGTCCTGCCTGTGGTGGGTTGCGTCGTGCCTGTGGGGAGAAGGAGGTGTGGGATGGCAGTGGCTGCGCTGCCACCAGCATCCCTTGTGGTGCCGGCACACCCGGCCTCACCGCAGTGCCAGGTCCTTGGGGCAAAGAGCTGCCTGGCCCACGCGAGTCGCAGCCATCCCAGGCCTCAGCTCTGCCCCGGGGAACCCCCCAGGGCAGGAGGACCTGGGCCTGGGCCGCGGACGCTCAGGGCCAGGCCTTGCGCCCCGGTGCCGTGCCCCGCCGCCTGGCGCTCTCGCTGCTGTGTCGGCCCTCTCCCTCCCTCCCTGTCCCGCACCTGGCGGCGCTTTTGCACGCTCGGCAGCCCTTCGTCGGGCTGGGAGCGGGCCTTCGCCTCTTGCTCCTTCGACATCTCTCTGTCCTCTCGCAGAGACAAAGAAACAGGCACCCAGGGCAGCTGCTGCCTCCTGACGGCGCTGCACTCCTGGGAGTGGGCACCACGGGGGCTCGGGCCCCACAAGGCACACCGTCACCATGGGGACACTCGCCCTGTCACAATGGTCTTGTGGCCTGACGCCGCCCCATGTCACAAAGCCCTGGTGCTTGCTGTGGAGCCACCTTGCTCCTGGCAGCCTCCCGTCGGGACACTGGCTCACAGCAGTGTGGGGGTCAGGAGGCACCTCTGGGCTCCCCTACTCCAGGCCCGCTCCGTCATTTTGGCGGCCCTCCGCCAGATATTTCCCCAGAGGCACCATCACCATCCCTCACGGGCTCACTCTTGCCTGCACTGGGGCTGTTGGAAGTGCCTGGAACCACGCTGTGTCTGGCACGGGGCAGCCTCTCCTCTCCTCTCCTCTCACAGAGGCCACCCTGCGGCCTCCCTGTTGACAGGCATCTGCCTCACTAGATGTGTCAGGAGATGTCCTGGGTGGGATGTCATCTGCTTCTGCCAGAGCTTCTTTCTTGGGGCTATTTTCCCACTCTTCCTGAACCTCCTGCAGAGTGGCCTTACCGGCTGTGGGGCAAAAGTAGGGAAGGCGCTGGCCCACGGCCCTCACTGCCACCTCCCAGGTGCCCGATGCACTCTTCTGTGATTCTGTGATTTTGTGAAAATGGTTAGTGGGAATCATTATCTAGTCAAGAAAAGGGAAATGCCTCTCATTCAGTCCAAATTTCCTGATCAGCTTTTGGAGCAGATAATAACTAAAATTCTGTACCTGGATTTCTTCCCTTAAAAACAAACAAACAAACAAAACAACAAAAATAACCAACCAAACAAAAGTAGAGGAATGGATTTAGTGAGGAATTTTACCTTGTAACACAGAGTATAACAATAAGGAGCACAGCAAGTTAGTCTCATAACTGAATCCTGAACTTCAGAAACTGTTTCCTGTCACACAGACGCATTCACCAGGACACAGCTTTTAATGTGGAACTCAAACTTTTGTAAGGAGTGACATCAATAATTTCTGATAAGATGGAAACAGCCGTGTTGAGTTTATGTGGTAAGGGTTTAGCAGCAGGAGGGCTGCAGAGTTGTCCTCTGTGAGCGGAGCCGACAAGCTGCCCCAGGTTAGATCAGAGTCAGCTCCAGCTGGTTCCAAAAGGGAAGGGACCCACTGCTGGCCAGAGCTGAGCCAGTAGGTGATGCTGGGTGGGCCTCTGGGAGAACAGCGTCAAGAGAGGAGGGGGAAAAAAATGCTGTGCAACAGCAGCCGTGAGAGACAAGTGAGAAACAGCCCTGCAGCCACCAAGGTCAGTGCAGAAGGAGGGCGGGATGTGCTCCAGGAACAGAGCAGAAGTTCCCCTGCGGCCTGTGGAGAGGCCTGTGGTGGAGCAGATCTCCATGCTGCAGCCCATGGGTCTCATGGTGGAGCAGATCTCCATGCTGCAGCCCGTGGAGGAGCCCCCGGTGCAGCAGGTGGATGTGGCCTGGAGGAGGCTGCGGCCCATGGAGAGCCCCCAGAGCCCCCACAGGAGCAGGCCCCGGCCTGAAGCTGCAGCCCATGGAGAGGAGCCCACGCAGGAGCAGGAGTCTGGGGGGAGCTTCCGCCCATGGCGGGGGGGGCTATGTTGGAGCAGTTTTCTCCCTATGTTAATTCTGTTCACATAATAATTGTTTTCCCTGTCCTTATCTCAACCCTTGAGCCCTTTCCATCTTAATCTCTTACACTTTTTCTTTGAGGAGGGGCAGTGAGAGTGTAGTCATGGTGGAGTTCAACAGTGTGTCCAGCAGTGTAATACCACACAGGATGACCCAAACACCAAACCCTATGTCTAAGTGCCTATGAGAGGGCACTACTTTACTGTGACGGTGACAGAACAGGTTGCTCAGAGAGGTTGCGGAGTCTCCTTCTCTGGAGATATTCATAACCTGCTTGGATGCCATCCTGCGCAATGTGTTGTAGGTGACCCTGCTCGGCAGGGGGTTGGACTAAATGATCTCCAGAGGCCCCTTCCAACCTTGGCCATTCTGTGATTCTCTCTGAGAGCATTGTCCAAATGCTTCTTGATCCCCAGCAGTCTTCCAGACCTCCCAGAACCAAACCACATACTCTCTCTAACCTAGTGTTGCTAATACACCATATGAATTAAGACTGATTTAAAATTCATTAGCAAATATGTTAACTTTCTATTTGAATATTCTTCAACTGTTCCAAAGCATTGCAGGAAAGAAAAAAAAAAAAAAAAAAAAAAGGATACATGATTTCAGTCAATGACAACACAAAGCTATGCAAAATTATTCCTTAAGCAATAACCACAACATGTGTATGCTTGCTTCTAGTACATCCATACCATAGCTTAAATATAAGATGTTTGATTTAAGCATGTTCACGTTTTTACCAGCTTGTTTTTCCCCAAAGTTTTTCAACAGCCTTAAAATAATAAAAATAAATGATAAAAGAGTGTGCCATATACACCATGACCATGCTCAAACCTGTGACCTAAGTGACTACTAGCCTAGGAAAATATACCTTAACATAGAAAGGGTAATATCTACAAGTAAATTATGTTACTTTGGTGAAAAGGAGTTGTGATTTCTTTATGAGTCTTTCATTTGTACACGGGAAACCAGAATCTTCATGATAAGAGTTTCTGAATTGCTGCCCTGGAATAAATTATTATTATTATTATTATTATTATTGTTGTTGTTGTTAATGTTATTATTATTATTATTATTATTATTATTATTATAAAACATGAGATAAGATAAAGAAATTATAAATTAATCAGTCCTAAGGAGGTGAATACTTCAGGTGATTTTGTGATATAATAACATTATGCTAGATGTTTTAATGTATAATGTACAGCCTTCCACTAATAGAATGAAAAAAGGTGAAAGCTCACCTTGTCTGTCTTTTACCTCTTTACTGTCAGAAAAGGGAAGAAAATTGAAGAGTTCGCAATATAGTGCCAATGTATTTTAAAATGTTGCAAAGATTACACAAACAAAAAGTAAAAATAAAAAAGCTTTTAAAAAATGTGTAAAGGTGTTCCTTCCTCATAGAATATAAACTCTTCAGAAATATTATAAAGGTAATTTAATTAACCTAAGTGACTAAGGTATTACAAAGAAAATAACCTGTCTGAGGTGATGATTTGCAGCAGCGTGTTGCTCTAAAGTATCCGAGGGTCTGTTTCCTATAATTGACTTAACTTTTATACAAAGAACTCTATCCAAGAACAACTACTTAGATACAGTGTTGAGAAGAAATAAAGAGAATTAAAAGCACTCCTGTTTGAAAATACAGCTATACTTCACTGGTTTTCTACTGATATCTAATTATTTTCTTCTGGTGGAGGAGGAGTAGATCAAGCTGCATCTTATTTGCATATTGAAAGTACTGTGCAGTTTCTGTGAAGTGCTGAAAAAATAATTTTCTGATTTCTGATTTCTGATGAAAGGTCAAAGTTCCTTTAACTACTCGTAGTACTGTAACTTATCTGTAAACAATCTTTTCAAAAGTATATAAAAATAAGGATTCCCATGGCATACTGGTGGATTAGGAGACAGAATAGTTTTGCTACAAGTAAAGTATTAAGAAATTATCTGGACAACCAAAATAGGAAAATGCTTGCAATTTTGACAGTAAAGCTTTGAACTAAAATTGAAATGCTCCTCTTTTGCATCTATAGACATCAGGCCCTGAAATGAGGTAGGGCAAACTCCACCGAAGCAGATTCTTTACTAAAATGTTCCCCTTTCATGAAAGCTATTGCAGATGATGTTTGCTGTTCTGAAAATACCTAGATGGCCTTGTATGGCATACTACAATCCTGAAAGAACTGTAGTTGGCAGGGTCATCAGGAGGATTTCTCTAGTTCTGTATCCTTTTCCGAACAGGGCCAACACAAAAGCTAGTGCAGGTTGCTCAGGAACTTTTATCCTGGAGCTGTGAAGACCTTCAGCGACTGAGATCCCATACCCTCTCGGGATCTACTGTGCCAGTGCTGAACCATCCTCATGGTGAAAATCCTCCTTTTCATTGCTGCTGCTTGTTCATTTGCTCTTATTTGCTCAGAAGACTGTCTGTATGCCTAATGCCTATCAGGATGTTAAAGAGCACATTTTGCCCCTCTTCCTGGCCCATAGACTTCTCCTTTTCAGTCTCCACAAATGTAAATCTCTTAGGATATCTTTGTACTTCACATGCTATTTAGTGAGGCTTTTTGTTGATCGTCTGCTGAACTCTCTCCAGTTTATCATGAACAAGACAGGCCGCTTAAGGTACAGCCTCACAAGTGCCAAACAGACTGAGCTCTGTATTATGAATCCTAGGCCGTTCTTTTAAATTTCATCAAGAGAGTCAAGTCAGCTTTTTGACAATACCCCCCAAAAGAACATAAACTAATAAACATTCTGTTAAAGCATTATCTGCTAACAAGTATCTGAGTTTATTAATAGAAAGGCATTATCCTTCAAGTTTTTCTCATCAACAAAATCAATCTTTTGAATTTTGTTTTCTACTTAGCTACTTTTATTGATTTAATAATTACAGAATTTAGGTACTTCAACTTTTTGTCTCTTTGGAAAGGCAATTACAAAGAATATAATCTGCATAGTTTTAGAGACTATTTATAAATAAACACAGATTAAAAATGTGGGGAAAAAAGGCAATTTGGTTAATGATAAATATAAGCAATAGAATGAGCAGAGAAAAATTATAAATGATATTCAAAGGTTTTTTTTTGTTGTTTTGTTTTGATTTTTTATTTTTTAATCACCTTGACATTTTGACTGGTAAGCTATATATAAATCAAATATACAGGAATTTTCACCATTTCTGTGGAGAAAGAGGGATAAGTTAGATTACCAAAAGACAGAAATAACTTTGAATAGCTTTTGAGGAAGAAAATAGCACTCCTCATATTAATAACAGGGAATTTCTAATTTTGCTAGCAAGAACACAAATCTAAGACTTTGATCTTCTCTGTAAGAAATGCAGTGACAAAGCAGGTATAAACTGATGCAGCTTTTTTCTGATGCTTCATAGGCTAGTTTCATAGGCTAGCATTCATTGGACAACTACAAAAATCTTTAAATAAACTAATAAATAAAATTTACTGTAAAAATAATTGAATTATAGAAAAGAGGGAAGAAAACACATGCTGGATGTAAGAAAACAAATTACATTTTCAGTATGTTTCAGGTTTCCCTGAATGAGGGATGAACAAACATAAAAAGAAATAAGCAGTATTCCACAGCAAATGTGTTCTATGAAATGCTATGATGGAATCCATGATTGTGGCAGCCACATATTGCGGAAGGCTGGGGAATTGTATTTGCAATTCTAAATGAACAAAATGCTTATGAGGCAACGCAAAAGCATCTTCTTTGCAGCATGTTCAGAAGTGTGAAGTGAAATGAGGACAAAATAGCCATAATTTTAAAAAGAGTGAAATAAAATAAAAACTATATAAAGTATGAGAAATAACTTCTAGAGATTATATTAGATCATAAAATAGTAACAAAGAAAAATGTTCATGATATACACAGAGAAAAAGGAAAAAAAAAATCTAAAAGTACATTTGTTAATGTGGATAAAAAGTCCGGTTCTGCAAATGTTAAGAAGGTTGCTAGGTGGAAAGAAGTACGATGTTTTAGTGAGATTTCAAATTTTATTGGGCTTATGTGTCAAGGTTTTGGTTGTGGGCAAGCTGCAGAGGTGGTCTTTGTGTGAAGTGTCCAAAACCTGCCCTGTATTAGAGAAAAGCCAGTTCCAGATGTCTGTAAAAGGGATCTACCACTGGCCAAATCTGAACCAATGAGCAAAACTGGTTGTGCCTCAGGGAGAACAGATTTAAGAAAGGGGAAGAAAAAAAAATGTTGTGCAATATCAGCTCTAGAGAGTAAGACAATGTGAGAGGAACAAGTCTGCTGACACTAAGGTCAGTGAAGAACAAGGGAAAGAAGATGCTCCAGGTATAGGAGAAGTTCCCCTGTGGCCTGTGGAGAGGCCCCTGGTGGAGCAGGCTGTCCCCCTGCAGCCCACGGGTCCCACACGGAGCAGATCTCCATGCTGCAGCCCGTGGAGGAGCCCCCGGTGGAGCAGGTGGATGTGGCCTGGAGGAGGCTGTGGCCCATGGAGAGCCCCCGCAGGAGCAGGCCCCGGGCCAGAGCTGCAGCCCGTGGAGAGGAGCCCACGCAGGAGCAGGGGGTCTGGGGGGAGCTGCCGCCTGTGTTGGTCTCATGTTGGAGCAGTTTGCTCCTGACAGATGGACCCCATAGTACGGAGCCATGTGGGAGCAGTTCTTGAAAAGCTGCTGCCTGTGGGAAGCCCACTCAGGATCAGTTCGGGAAGGACGGCATCCCGTGGGAGGGACCCCACACTGGAGCAGGGGAAGAGTGAATATGAAGGAGTGGCAGATGATGAAGTGTTACAGACTGACCACAACTCTTATTCTGCATTCTCCTCAGCTACATGGGGGGAGGAGAAGAAGGTGGATGATATGGGAAGGTGTCTTTAGTTTGCTTTTAGTTTCTCACTGCTCTAGTCTGTTAGTAACAGACAATAAATTATATAAGTCTTCCTACCCTGAGTCTGTTTTACCTGTGATGGTGATTGGTCAGTGATCTCCCTGTTCCTATCTCAACTCTGGAACCCTTTTTCTTCATACTTTCTCCCCCTTTTTCTTAGTGAGCGATCTGTGTGGTAGAGTTTAGCTACACAAAGTGTCGGAAAGATTCCTAGGGTTTTACAGATTGCGGACAAGTTATTTTAAAATATATTATCAGCAGCCACAAAACTTGATGAGAAGTAACTTCAGGTCTGTGATATTGGTAGATTTGGACTGATTGATTCTGGAAAATATTGCAAACATTTTCTGCTACTTATAAGCTCTCTTTGACTGTCAATGACTCTATCAAAAATCAAAGAAAGTATCCCTTGGAACTGGTATTTGACTGAGATAGTTTTCATACTATGAAATCTTATTAGAACCACTATATGCACATTTGACCATGGCAAAAAAAAGTGTGTGTGCACAAATGCACACGTGTATGCGAGTGTGTCTGTGTACAATTTATATTTTTTATATATGCATATAATTTAAATGTTTCATGTATGTAGAAAGTCTATATTTCACAAATCATTTAGACTGAAAGGAGTCTCTGGAGATTTGTCTCCCATCTTAGGCAGGGTCTGCTAGAGCAGGCTTTCCAGGATTGTGTTCCATCCTGTTTTGAATATCTCCACAGCTGGAGAATCAATGATCTGTCTGGGCATCCCATTCCAGTGTTTGGATACCCTTACAGTAAAGAAGTGGTTTTTGGTGATAGTTAATTTCATGTGTTTTACTCTTCGCCCACTGCCTTTTGTCCTGTCAGTGGGCACTGTTGAGAAGAGTCTTGCTCAATCTTCCTTACAAAGGCAATACTCCACAACATATCAGCCAGCTCCTTCAGAACTCATGGGTGCAATCTGTCAGGCCCTTTCTATATAAGTATGTTTAATTTTTTTAAGTGCTTCCTAACCTGGTACACCTCCACCTTGGGTAAGTCTTCCCTGTTCTAGAGTTTTCCATGGTCTCAGGAGCCAGGGATACGTACAAATGGATTTAAAAATGCATGTATTAAAGAATTAACTGCTCTAGAACAATTTTTTACTTTGTTACAGCCACAGAAAGCTCTCATTTCACCGTAGTTGTAAAGGATGCCAATCAGGAATGAGAAATTTGAACAACTTTAGGAACCTGTGTCTTTTTATCCTGAAGAAGAGAAGGCTCATAATTCACTCAGTCATTCTCAGACTTTTCAAGATCCCCTAGATTGCACCAGCTTTGCTTTTTTTTTTTTTTTTTTTTTTTTTTTTCCACTAGCATTTTAAGGAAATATTCACAAACCTAAAATAGACCGGGTACACAGAATATAAGCAATGAAAACACATAAGAAGGCATATATCCCAAAATAAACCAAGGTAAAACAAACTGGTTATAAAATATCTTTAATTTTTTTTAAGGTATTTAAAACTAAGTTATGTTTCAACTTCTGATCACTTGAGCTTCAAAAGTCTGTAAGGCAAACCCTGTCTCACATTAATATTAATGTGTTTGAAGGAAAATGAAGATTAATACCAGTCTCATAAAAATAACTGATTCATAAAAATTAAACATACCTTTTGCTATGAATTTGTATTTTTTTTTCTGTTTTCTCTTTCTGTTAATGCAAGCCAATACTAAAATATTTTTATTTTTTCTGCTTTTGATACAGTGATGCAGAACAGAGCAGAACAGAGAATCTGACAAGTACCGGTTAGACTTACAGATTCGAGTTGAGATAGGCCTGTCTACTCAAAATGAAATGTACAGATTACATTTCAATGCTTCACTGCTTCTGGAGATAAGATAGTTCATTTAGCTTTCTCCTGTCCCATATTAATGTCCATTTTTCAGTTTCACTAGAGGCCAGTCCAGCCATAATATAACATTTTAAAAATAGACTGGGTGGATTATTTTGAGTTGCTACTATCTGAAGTGAGGTAAATCCAGAGATCTGAAGTATTAATGTCAGTCCGTGAAGAAAGCCTTCTACAGCTTGTGGAAAAACAGCGAGTTATTTAATGACTTGGAGATCAGTATTTCTTCCATTCATTTCCACATCTCTTTCATTTAATTTTAATTTTGTCTCCTTTTAATTTTCATCCAGTGTTTTAGCTTCCATTTAGAGTAAACCACAGTTTAGAATATTAACACAATAATAGATTGGAAAGAGCTATGTATAGCTTTTTTTTTTTTTTTTGTCTTTATTTGGAGGAAAGGAAAAAGAAATTGAATAGAAATCACAGTATCATATTATTTTCAAAGCTTTGCAGAAGAACTTTATATTGTGAAGTATGATGAAAAATTGAAAGCAGTACACATACATGTATTGCTCAGCAGCCGCACACAGTCCTTATCTGAAAACTAAAATGAACTGAGGTGCAGTGTTTAATAAAGTTAATATTTCCTAAGTTTCAGTGCTAGTATATCTATGCAAAACACTTTAAGCAATTTATATTAAAATAAAAATGATAATAAACAATTTCCTAGCAATATTATCAAAAGCTTTTTCATAAATTGCCCTTAAACTGTGTCATGTCCTTGAATTCTATTCTTCTTGTGAAACCACGTTACTTGAATATCTACTGTTGCATTCATAGGGTGTAGGGCTTTAGGGCTTTCTAGATATGTTGAGTCACTACAGTTCTTAACTGATTCCAAAACCCCTTGGGAAGAAAGATGTAACAGACTCTCTGAACTACAACAAAAAAGTAAAGAGATAGCATGTCTTTATGAAGCAAACAAACCACCACCACCACCACCACCACCAACAACAAAACCAAACAGGGGCCACAAGAAAATTAGAAAGAGCTTGTTTCTTTTCCTTTGTTTCATGACTCAGGTAGGAAAGCAGTCAACTACGAAAACAAGATCATCATAATACCATATGCTATATGCTGTTGAACTTAATAATTTAAATATCTTTACCTTTACTCAGTTAAGAAGGTTAATTCCTAAAACTTTTTATTTAATAAAATTCTTTGACAGTCATCATGATATTTGGTCCACTGACATAAAATCTGTTCCTGAACAGTTAGTTATTTTGCTAACTTGACCTTTTCTATTGTGAAACATTTTGGATATGATTTCATTTATAGTAGTGGCTACACCACAAGGTGATATTTCAATTGAATATGACAGATTTACTATGTCTCCTTCTGTCTAGGATATATTTTATGGACACAATGCAAAAAATAATTTAAAATGTATAATAAAAACAAAACTGAGCAACTTTGCCACTGAGATGTATTAAATTGCTTTAGACAGTGCCTATTAAAGAAAAATAGAATGTTACGAAATCCTGTATTATGTATTTTTTCCTGATAAATTTTAATGAGTTGAACGATCAAATTATTCAGAATAAGTACACTGTTGAAATGGAGTGAGGAAGCTAGGGAATGCTTGACATCTGTTCAACAGCTGTGTGCTCATGGGTGTCTCAGGGTATGTTCTCCTGTGTCTATGTAGCTCTCATTGACAGCAGAAGGATTGACAAAGAATAAAAAGTAGATATACTATGAATGGAATTATGGAAACATATTTACATATATAATTCATTCCTTGAGCAGTACTTTTAATGGTGTCTCCAAAAAACTTAAGACATACAAGACCAGGTTAAAACCAACAAGGTAGTGTACTATAAGGGGAATCAGGTATTGGACTAAACTGAAATCCAAAATGGCTATAGTTTTAACATAAGTATGAGATGACAGGTAAATTGAGCAAGGCCTGAATGTAATGAAAAATGCAAGAAAATTAGTAGAAATTATGGTAATATTTTTTTTTAAATGTTCGGAAGTGTATTCATCATAACTGCTGTCTTTTAAATTTCCATTTCATTTATTCAGAACAAAAACTTATTTATGCATCAAAATGCATATGTCCTAGTCTTAGTAAACTGAAGAAATTTGCAGTTTTGTATTCAAAATAACATTGATATTTTGACAACAATATGCTGTGACTTTTGAAAAGCACAATGAGATTTCAACATGGAGAAAAAGCTCCTGAAAATATTACTTCTCCCTAAGAAACATTTGTGAAGTGAAACACAGTCATATTTGTAAAGTTGTAACGACAAATCCTAGCCATTGGCTATATTTATGCTACATTATTCATTTGCAGACTATACCAAGGGATACAGGTTGTCATTAGCAAGATCTCTTGCCTTCAGGACTTACGTTAAAGTTTTTTATGGCAAGAAATTTCAATCAAGTGAATACAGAAAAGGTAACAAGAATAAATCTCACCCTGCACAATGGATCTTGCATAGTGTTGCATCACAACTTTACTTTTAACCTCAATTGCATTGTATTCAATTCAGGTTGAAATCTAAACTGAGTATCTGTTGACTTCAACACTTTTCTAAGTGTTTGAAATTAAATCAGAATTACAGCTATAACAGAATAATTCATGAATACTAGTCCATTTTAATGTAGTAAAAACTTAAAACAAAACAAAACAAAACAAACAAACAAAAAACTTTAACCCAGAATACAACCCAGAATAGAATTTAGCTTAATTAAGAGTTAAACAAAAGAAGCTATGTAAGAGAATATCTGGGAAATACTATTTATATTACTAATAATAGAACATTTTAAATTTTAGGAAGGTGGGAGTCAAAGGAAAGAAATGTAATAATGGGCAAACAGATAAAGAAATGAAGGCAGGCATGGGATGTGTCATTATCCTTATGAGAGTAGCTGTGATGATTTTCAGGGTTTTTGTCTTATTGTCAGCTTCTACTTTTTCCTCCCTCTAGAGCATTTCATTCATTTCTATGGACTACTTACTTTATTTTGATTATGAAGTTTTTGCATTACTATATTGTTAAACTCTTATATTAATTTTAAAAAAAAAAGGAGATTGGGAGATTGATTTTATCTATGCATCTCTGCCTGATATCAAGTCTTGTTGATAACATGATAGATGACGACAACCTGGGCTCTTTTCATACTCAGTCAAATACAGTTGAAGAACTCATTTCAACAGGGACACAACCAAATCTGTTCTTGGTTCACAGGACTTCAGACTTCATCTCTATTGAAAATCATTTGAAGACATGTTAACATAATCTAGAGTTTATAGAACTAGGGTTCTATAAAAGGCAGGAAAATACAGTGAAATATACCCAGTCACTCACTGAAATCATGAGTACTTTACACACCGAACAAAATGTACCCATTTAACAGTAGTCCTGTGATAATGCCTTTTCACTCGGCTGCCAGTTCAGAGTGGCAGTTCTGGAGTTCAGAGGCATTTCTAATCCTATGTCATAATAATGAAGTTAATCAACACTGTATCCCTGCGGAAACCCTAAAGAAGCCCTGGACTTCTGATGTCTACATTTATATCAAATATGTGCAGAATGATTAAAATGAAAACCAATAGATACTAGTAGAAAATAAGTTACATTACTTGAATGCATGACTTCATAATTCAACCATGTTTTCAATATATATACGTTTATTTGAGTACTTTTCAATAACAAAAAGGACAAAACCCTCAGGGTTTTTAGAAGTGCAGCTTTTAAATGTTTGACAGGTCAAACTCTTCTTTTAATTTCCAGCAAGACATGTTAACAATACTTGCATGGAGGAAAAAATGAAATGAGGACAGAATTGCAATTCTGACACACACACAAAAAAAAAAAAAAAAAAAAAAAAAAACCAACAAAGAATTCAAACAATATTGATATCAGTGCTGAGAAAAGCCTTACTGTTCTTTCTCCAGTTGTATTGTTTTGTATGTTGAACTCTCATGAAAGAATTACCTTAGCGTAGCATAAAGATGGTGTAATAACTCTCCTGAGAGAAAATGATTTTGATTACCAAACGCTGGCAACCAAGGCATAATCTGAGAGTTTTTTAAAATCACAGAGCCCAGTATGTCTTCTGTTGATAGAGTTTTATACTTTGAAAGATGACAGAAAGTGATATTTTGCATCATTTTTTAATTTTAGTTAAACATATGAATAACATGTAACTCACAAATTCAGCAAAGCATTGTTTTTCCAAAACAATGATTATTTTAACAACTATATTAAGAAAAGGAATAAATTATTCACATGAGTATTAACAAAGTGTAGCTGAAACACCTAGATTGGTGCAAATAATTCAATAAAAAATGAGGGTACAACTGTAAAAGCAACATGTTGTAAAATGCCAACACATTTACTAATGCTGTGTTAATCAAATGTTCTATTTTTATAGCCATGACAGTGAATAATCACTACTAATGTTTTACTCATCTAAAATACTTTACCCTGAAGTCTTTAAGCTGCTGAGATGGAAGCTGCTCTTCATAATGGAAGTTCATGACCTTGTGCGGGAAAAATCTTTCACTACACTCACTAAAGTGTAATGCCATTAAAAATGTGTTTAATACATTGATTTCAATTACATGGTAGTTTTATATAAGATACAGTGTAGTTACATGGTGAAAGAGTTATTTTTTGTAAGTAACTCCAGTTCACAGAATTGGAAAGATGTTTATATGACAGATGCCCTTATTATTTTCCATTTAATGGTTTTTTTTTTGTTTGTTTTTAATAACTATTAGAATTCAGGTTTTATTCCCAAGATTATAATTACGGCGGTGTTTTTTTAATTTATAATTGTTATTCTTTTTTTTCTTTTTTCTTTTTTTTTTCCCAGTAATATAATTTCTTTCTGGTCAAAAAGTATAATAATATTATATATATATATATATAAAATATATATAATATAGTATAATAATAATATAGTATAAATATAACTGTTCCGAAATTTCTGCTTGCACATTACAGAGCTCAATTTAATGTTTTGGTTGCTTACAAAATTATTTATGGTAATGATAAGAAGCAAAAAAGGAAAGAAGATCTAAAACTTTTTAAATATAAGACATTATATTCATACCCCTATTCTCAAATAATAGGAGGAGTAAGAACAACTACACTAAACAGCAGTGATTATCTTCGAACTAAACTGAAAAATATTTAACAGAACAATTAGATTGCTGTTCATCCATTGATTCTGTTTTTAGATTGACAGAAAAGGTATACTGAATCAAGAAACTATCAACAAACGGAGGCTTCCTTTGGTATTGAAAAGGTCATCTTACCTAGACAGTCCATTGGCTAAAAAGTTTTATCAGAAGTGGCCCATCTTAGAATTATGATGCCAAAATCAGAGCTGGTTTATTTGTGTGGAAGACCAAACTGAACATAAGTTACCATTTATAACAGGGTCAAACAAAAGAAGTTGTAGTAGAAATCCAAAGCCAACTATAATATCATTTGTCTGGAAAATTTACCAAGATGTTCCTGGAACTGCAGAGTGTTATATTCTAGAAAAAAATGTATTCTGCAGCTTATCCAAAAGGCATCAAGATTTGATGCACTTTGATGTTGCAGTTTTCAATGAGCAGAGAAGAGAGCATTTCATTTTACTAAAAACAAAACAAAACAAACGTATTTGTTGGATTTTATTTTTATTTTTCTGCTGTACAAATACCTTCTGGCAGCGTGAAAGCTGACACTGGAATCTACATCCCTGTTTGCTCTTTGTGTCGTGTTGAGAGATACAATATTTACTGGGAATAAAAAAGTCTTCAAAAAGTGTCACATCTGTTCAGCTGTCCAACTTATCTTTCACTGGCAGGTTGGCTGTCATCTGCTCTTTTAAGTATCAGCTCATGAGCCAGATGTTTCCACAGGATAATTTTCAAAGTGAAATCATATTAATTATTTTTCCTGCTTATATTCATTTAAGTTGTGCATCAGGTCACCATAGGTTTTCCAAAATGCTATTGAAGCAAGAGCAACTCAACATATAAATATAGAAACATATCACATACACAGAAACAATTGTGAAATGTGGAAATGGACCTAAGCTGACAGGTGAGAGTATGTTTCAGCATTTAGTGGGAGAAGAGAGAATGCGAAAGGAATAAGAAGGGAGAAACAAGCAGCATATTAAAGCAAGCCTGAAGTGCTTTTTACATTATTTCCCAGTATGTTTTCTTAAAGAGAATGTAATATAAGAAGGTATTGAAATAATAGTTGTCTTTCTTGAGTGTCTTTTAAATTTTAGATATTCATTACTACTACTATTTTTTCTTGACATACTATAAATCACTTCGTCTGTCCACTGATAGAAAATACTATATAGACCTGTGTGAGAGCTAGTTTTAGCTAAATAGACACTGCTGCTGAAAACCTTTGCATTTGTGTTTAATGGCTTATCATATTTTTTTTACTTATTTTTTTAAAAAAAAGATTTTGCAAGCACTCATTTCACCTGAAAACAGAACCTTTGAATCCTATAACATTTTTATACCGCATCACCTTTGATTTTTTTATATTTATTGATACTTGACTCTTACTACAAACAAACAAACAAACAAACGACTGTCTTTTAGTATCATAAAAGACACCTATTTGTATCTGTAGGTACCTAAATATCTTTGAAAAGCTTCTATCTAGGAAATGTAATTATAAGATTTCCCTTTAAATCTTTAATGGAAAATGTTTCCTCTTAACAATGTGTACAATTTTGCTTGTCTTGTTGGAGCTTTCCTCTTAGCTGCAGATCATAAATCATTGCAAAATTACTGACAGTTTTTATCACTAACATACTGTACCCTATTCTGGGATTTAATTATATCAGCATCCAATGGCAATACTATAAAAATAGGTTTGTCAGCATTTTCAGTAAATATCCATTTATTAAAGGTAGATGAAAAAATACGTCAGTAATTTCAAAATTGTACCTGCTTGAACAGACACAAAAGATGACAGTTAGGATATTATTTTACTTGTCCAGGGTATGCTTCCATTTTGCATATTTATTTCCAGTAGGAATTCAGGACAATACAGCAACTTGTGTGTATTTTTTAAAGTTCCTATAAAAACAAACAAACAAACAAACAAAAACAAAAAAATACAAAAAAAAAGAAACCAAAAAAAAAGCACAAAACGTCACCACTGGCAGCAAAATAAAATAAACTAAAATAAAATCTGTATTATCCACTTATTTAACAACTAATCATAGGTATGATAAATGGCTGTTGGATAATGAAGTGTTAAATATATTCAGTGCACATAAAGAAGTGCTCGAGGGTGGGAAGGAAAGTTATCAAAAATAATTACCTGCTAGCGGTGCCTCCTGGGATTATAGTAAGTGAAATGATATCATGAATTTTAGATAAATTTTTTTGCCTTTAAGAGTGTTGTGAAAAATACAGAAGTCTTTACAGTAACATGCATAATACATACCATATTTCTTGCATGTTTGTACATCAAGATTTTATTCATTTTGGATTTCTCCCTGGTATTTATTAATAGTTGTTGTTGTTGTTGTCATTCTGATGAATTTATATTGATATATACTGTAGGTGTTTCTAGTTTGGGAAATCATTATTTTAATTTAAACTGATTAAAACCCTTTAGGTATTTCTGTTGGTTCAATTTCTCTGAATGAGGCACTAGTTAGAAAAAATAAAAAACAAAAATTAAATCAGGGATTAAATCAGGTACCAGGGATTGCTTTACTATTAAAATGTCAAATTAATCAGCAAGACTCAGAATTTGACTGGTGGAAACGGTACTGATGGTGGTCACTACTAATTATTAGCTGTTGACAGGCAGGGTAAAATGTTACTTTCAGCATTAGTTGTAATAAAAGGAATCATATCTTGGGCATTCTTCTCCCACTTCATTCTGCAGCACCAAAGTCAATGAAAAGCATTCATATAGCTGGCTGTTGGCTCAATATAATATCCATCGGGAGCACTCTGACTGACATTGTTTTATACATGGATATCCTCCAAATTCAACTTAAGAAGAAAGATATCTCAGCATATTTGATAGAACCACCTTTTCTACCTTCCTCAATCAATTTGTCTTATGAAAAAGAACACGACTTGCCTCACAGTTATGTGGAGAACTCTTTTTTCTTTCTTCTGAGTATGGGAAAGCTTCTTTCTCTGAACCCTAATTACATTCATGCACAATATCAAGAGTCTTTGGCAAGGAAATTATGAGTCAGTATCTTTCTTAACTAACTTACCTTTAATATTCAGAAGAATTCATAGATTTCTCTTCTTTTTTTTTTTTTTTTTCTCTGTCAGCCCAGCTTCCTCTTAGGGATGTTTCCTATGCAAAACAAGCAAACAAACAAATAAACAAAAAACAAACAAAATTATATTGCCTTATTTGGAACTTACTCATATTCTGAAGCTGCAGCCTCCAATACTAGAATTCTGACCCATCTGATCGTATTTTCAGTGCTGTGTTTTATTCTGAATTTATGTTGCAGCTTTCAAAAGCAGAATTCAGCAAAATTCACGTTTTATTATAAATGCTGAAGTGTTTCATTTTCACCTATATTGGTCTTACAAGTGTTATTTTTCATTTCTTTTGCAATTACATTCACTTGTGAGTCAAAATATTAATTGGCAACACTACTGTATTATAGAGGCTTATTATATTTGAAAGAGCTATCCCATTCAGCTACAGTGTTTCATATGCTAATATAAGGAAAACTAAAACAACTTTTCAAAAAGAATGAATCATTGATAAAGATTTTACAACTAGAGTTTGAAAGCCAGGTTTCATACAGTTTTCTTTTATGGTAGTAATCAGCCTCATAAGGAAGTCTATAAAACTTAGGCAACAAAATGAGAGCACAGATGAATCCAAACCATGATAAATCACCAGGGATCAAATTGCAACGCTTATTTTAGCTGAACCAAACATGTCTGAGCTACTGAAAAATCAAATCAAGTGCTCGTGCATCTCAGGGAAAAAA
Organism: Anser brachyrhynchus; assembly: GCF_964034855.1. Taxonomy (NCBI): domain Eukaryota; kingdom Metazoa; phylum Chordata; class Aves; order Anseriformes; family Anatidae; genus Anser; species Anser brachyrhynchus. Next base: position 19,142,631 of record NC_137702.1, on the reverse strand, counting down.
CCAACCAACCAACCAACCAACCAAACAAACAAAAAAACAGCACATCAAATGAAGCCCATAAAAGGTAACTAGACAGAGCAGCATCATATTCTGCTGTCAGAATACCTTTTTGGTTTCATCAAAAAACACATATTTCTTTCTTTCACAGAAAAATATCATCTTAGGAGAGATATGCTATATGAAGAAAAAAATCAGTTAATGACAGGACTTCATGTTACACATATTTGACACAAGAAGCACACAAGAGTCTTCCTGACATGAATTTGCCTCATAGGAAGAAATACACCAACAGACACTCTGACTTCAGTTCCTAATTCTGGCATTCTGTTTCAGATATAGTCCTGTTTCAGTTTAATCAATTTCCTAAAGTAAAGTGCAAGGACTTGAGATCTTGTTTTGCTCAGCATGAGAGCACTATGTGAAAATAAGACAAAAGCATAATCATAGAATCATAAAATGACTTGGGTTGGAAGTGACCTTATAGATCATCTAGTTCCAATACCCCTGCCATGATCATGGATGCCAGCAACTAGATCAGGGCATGTCGCGTTAAGGGGTGTAGCCGATTATTACAGCAACAGGTTCTTTGGGTTGCTGGTGATAGTTACTGTCTGCAAAAGCAAGCTAGCATACATGAAATACACAGGTGCGCAGCCTGGAAATTAACGCGTTAGAAGGCACAAAGACTCTATAGAGATTTCTAAGTTTCCTCAGAGACACACAGTATAACCAAGTGTTCAAATCTCACCCAAAGGCGTCCCAATGGGGAGGAAGAGAGGTTCAGCCCGTCAACTGATCCCAGGAGTCAGGAGGTCCTCGAGATGGTGTATTCCCTCGGGATGGTATCTTCCCTCACGGTGGTATCTTCCCTTGACATCCCCTCTCTCTTAGGCCAATTTATATTATTTTCTATCTTTTAGGTGGAGCTTGAGTGACTCTAGTCAAGCATATCTCAGTTATGATTGGTGATTTTCTTAGTTACTTTCACAGGACATCCACAACTTCTCCGGGAAACCTGCTTCAGAGCCTCACCACCCTCTGAGTAAAGAACTTCCTCCTGATATCTAATCTAAATCTCAATTTACATATATATATATATGTATATATATATATATTAGTTTAAAACACTTTCCCTATGTACTATCACTATTTGAGTGTGTAAAAAGTCACTCTCCATCTTTCTTTATGTGGGCCTCCTTCTTCAACTTACCCTGGTGCCTTTGAATGGCATATTCTCCTTCTGTTGTATCATCTGCACCACTCAGCTTGGTGTCATCTGAAAATGAGCTGAGGGTGCACTCCATCCCATTGTCTTTGTCATTGATAAAGGTATTGAAAAGCACTGTTCCCAAGACAGACCTCTGAGGGACATTACTAGTCACCAGCCTCTACCTGGGCATTGAGCTTTTGACTGCAACACTCTGTGTGTGGCCATCCAGCCAATTCCTTATCCACTGAGTGATCCACCCATCATATCCATATCTCTCCACTTTGGAGATAAGGATGTCATGTGGAACCATGTCAAAGGCCTTACAGAAGTCCAGGTAGATGACATTGGTTGGTTCTCCTTTGTCAACTGATGCTGTCACTCCACCACAGAAAGCCAATAGAGTTTTGGCATGATTTGCCCTTGCTGTCTGTCTCAGATCACCTTCTTGGTTTGCCTGTGCCTTGATATTGTTTTCAAAAGGATCTGTTCCATGATCGTTTCAGGCATAGAGGTGAGGCTCACTGGTCATCCTTTCTACCTTTTTTTTAAAAAAAGGGGAGTGGACACCCCTTTTTCCAGTCACCAGGGACTTCACCTGACTGCCATGACATTTCAAATATGGAAAGAAGCTTCGCAACTCCATCATCCAGTTTGCTCAGGACACTGGGCTGCATGGCATTGGGCCTCATAGAATTGTACCTGTTCAATTTCATCAGGTGGCCTCAAACCTGCTCTTCACTTACCATGGGAGAGACTTTTCTCAACCGATCCCTTTCTAGAGGTTCAGGGACTTGAGAAATGTGGGAAGCCTGATGGCCAGTGAAGACAGAGAAAGAAGTTGTTGAGTACTTCAGCCTTCTCCATGTCTGTTGTTACCAGTTCTCATTTCTCATCCATCAGAGGGTACACTCTCCTTGGTCTTTCTTTTCTGACCAGTGTACCTATAGAATCCCCTTCATGTTAGTCTTTTCATCTCTTGCCAAGTTCAGTTTCAGCTTAATCAAATTATATTTGCTACATTTTTTCTAATTCCTCTATATTTATAAGTACTAATCTTAGCAGTGCTGTGTTGATAATAACAGTCAAAGATTATCCATGTGGTATTTCTACAAAATCAGTATTTCAAAGGAGCCCAGATTTTCGACTGAAAATCACTCCATATAGAATGCCAGGGTTTCAAAAGAAATCAGATTCTCATTTAGGCACCTAAGCAGGAAGCTGCCTTCTAAAAGCGCTCGTCTCTCAGCAGCAAGTACTGATAGTAGACAAATTTTCAAAGATCTCTATGACCTAAACATGAGCTCATCTGAACATGCAGGATTAGATCTTATCCCACCTTGAAATCAGTGGGGATTTTGCCACTCAATACAAATGAATCAATCCCACAAAGAGATGGCATCCCTTTAACTGCTTGTGGATGCTGAGCTTTTTAAATATTTCTAGCTTTGTTACTTTTATCTGAAGGTCCCCTCTCTCTCCCCTGCCCTCCCCCCCCCCCCCCCCCCAAGTTTTATGAACAGTTTTCATTATGATTTACTGTACAGAAAAGAAAAAAAAAATCCTTATCATTTAGTAAACAATTGGACAAAGGTCCATAGAAAAATATAACTATGTTAAATTCTAGGTTATTTTAGAAAGTCAGTTTGTATGTTAAATTCTACATTATTTTAGAAAGACGGTATTATAAGAATCAAGAGGTTATCAGTGCCATCATTGCAATGGTGGACAGAAAACCATAACTTCCAAAACAGAACTTCCAAAGGCAAAACAAAAAGGCATATCAATATTTCAGGGTCATAGATGAAATATCAGCTTTACTAGAGTAACAGATCAGAGGTAGACTATTGTTTCCTGGCTATATGCAAGCAACCATAGCTACGGACCCATATACTAGAACTAAAAATGTGTCCTTCAGGTTTCTTCCCACCAGAATTGAAGACTACCTAATACATTTCCATTAGGACTTTAAAATTGTTAGAGACCATAAATTTTGGTGACGTTATTTATTTATATTGGGAATCTGTCATATATGTGGCTCTTCTTTTCTTACTGTAAGATTTGAAGGAGTTCTAATGAACCTTACACCTAATTAAAAAACCAGTTTCTCCCCCCCTAAAAGCACTTTCAGTAGGGAAAAAGCCATCTAATGCACTAGACAACTAAACTACTTATGCAAAGCTGTTCTGTGGGCACATGGCATAAATGGATCTGAGCCAGCACCCATAGCTCCATTATAATTTATATTTATTATCCTAGTACATGCTTCTTCAGTCCAGTTTCTAGACCTCTATTTTAAATCTTCAACTTGGGTGTTTTACACAAGGACTAGATTCAGACAAATGGCAATCCTGATGCCCGATTACAAAAGAAATCAATCAGATGTCATAACTGGAAAGGTACGTGAAGCAAGATAAATATAACAGGTACTACAGCACATGGAATTGCTTACAGCAGGGACACAGCTCCACTTTCATCTGTAAATCACGGGGGATTTTCCTTTTTCTACAAAACATAATTTGTTAAGGAGAAAAAATCCTATAGTTATTTAAATGTACCAGCATATTATGGTTTGAGTTTCATTTTTTTAAGATGCTATTAATTACCACTGACAACTTTCTCCCAGAAAAAGAAGTCTGTAGGGAATAGGTCCAGGACAAGAATGTTTCTTCCTACATTTATGGAAAATCAACTATGTCTCACACTACACAACCACTCCACACACTGTGAGTTTAAAACCCTCACAATGTAGTTAAGGAATTGTTTTCAAACTCTGAAAACTACAAGAATTTGTAGTGGATTGAAAATAGTATTTACATTTAAAAATTTGTACAAAAGTATAAGGAAATGGTGACAAAATACTTGGCATTAAGAAATTGCAGTCAACTGAGAAAAACCTTGTCAAATGCAAATCAAAACCTTGTCTAATGGAAATCGTTACTCACATACATAGGTAAAATTAGATTAGGTCTCCTAGTTGTATCCAGTTTGGGCTCAGTCTATCTGAATTTGCTGAGTGCAGCTGTGAGAGATCGATTTTATATTTCCTTAATCCCATTTTCTGTTAACCAGTGGCACAAGCTCCAGAATTATTTTGCAATCAGTGTGCGCCAGCCTGGTCTCAGAATTTCCACAAAGCCCTTCAGTTTATCTCCAGGACCAAAAACCAAAGGGACTGAGGAACCTGGGGTCTTCCTAGCAATTTCAGGATACACAGTTGAAAAGTATTGAGGTCACTACCATAAAATATGTTCCAAAAGGCAGGGCTGGGTCCTCTAATTTGTGTTGGAGAAGAAACATTTTGAGGTAAGAGATTGATTGATTGACTGATTTACTGAATGGTTATTTGAAAATTCATGACTTCTATAGTTTTTAAGAAGCTGAGCAAGACATGTGCACAGGTTACTTGAGGGAAAAGTAGATGGTAATTTATATTCTCTGACATAACTGTTTTTTATATGTCAATACTTCAAAATATTAATTTAACTCCAAGATCTGATTTAAGTGAAGTCATGATTTTGCCTAAGAAAATTCTTAGGAAACTTAAGGAAACAAAATAAAACTGAAAAAAAAAATAGGCTTTGTTTCTGAGAAAAAGTGATTTGTCTTTGATATGATGAGGCATGATGCTACAGTATTACACTAACAAGTGGAATCATTTCAGACCTGAGTAACAAAAGTGAGAGTTAGCATTTTGTAGCAACTGTCTGTAAGGTGACTTTTAAGCTGATTTCTCTTTTGAACTTGATGAATGCAATTCTGATAACTTAAGGAGTTAGTTAAGTTTATTATAACTTTTTTACTCTTCGGGTATCCATCCATGCCTGGCTCTAACATAGGACAGACTTTAGTCAGAAAGAAAAACACATAATTTGAGAACTGCAAGCAATCTTTTGTAACATTTTAAGTTCTCCCCAGTCTGGTAAGTAGTTGACTGTATTAATATATCACGACTTATTAATATAATTTGTTAATCTGTGTGGAAGACAGCATTTTTGCTCTGTCTCAAACATTGTTTGCAGAATTTCCTACCTAGCAACATAGACCTACCTATCTGTATGGCTAGCACATCTCTTCTTGATCGGCTGGTGCCTGAACAGACTGGAATGCATGGGCAGGACAAAAATGCCAGTATGGCATGTGCTAGGCATGTGGTACTGGGGGAGTCCCTGCCTAGTGGCAGTGGTCTTAACCTATCAGAAATAAGAACATCCATAATGTGATTGCAAGCTATCTCTTGCAATCTATAAGACACCTTTGCTTATATTTCATTACTTTTTCTATCACTCCCTCCTTGTCCTGGTTTCAGTTAGGATAGAGTTAATTCTCCTCCTAGTAACTGGTAGGGGGCCATGTTTTGGATTAGGATGAGAAGAGTGTTGATAACACCTTGATGTTTTAATTGTTGCAGAGCAGTGCTTTCACTAAGCCAAGGACTTTTCAGCTTCTCACTCTGTTCTGCCAGAGGGCAGGCTAGGGGTGCAGCAGGAGCTGGGAGGGGACAGACCCAGGACAGCTGACCCAAACTGGCCAAAGGGGTATTCCATACCATCTGATGTCATGCTAAACAACATATAGGGGTGGCTAGCCGGGGTTAGGGGGGCCGGCTGCTCAGGGATAGGCTGGGCATCGGTCAGTGGGTGGTGAGCAATTGCATTGTGCATCACTTGTTTCGTACACATTATTATTATTATTAATTATTATTATCTTCCTGTCTTAATAAACTGTCTTTATCCCAACTCACAGGCTTCACTTTGCCGTTTGTCTCCCCCGTCCCACAGAGGGAGGGGTGAGGGTGAGCGAACGGCTGTGTGGTGTTTAGCTGCTGGACAAGTTAAGCCACAACACCCGTTCTTAACTTTCACTTCTCTTTTGATATTTTCACACAAAAGTAATAAACTGGTGGACAATATTGGACCTTCCTTATGTCTTAATCTCACTGTGGGTGACTCATGAATGGCCCACTGAGCAATTGGAATGGGACAATCTGGTAATTCAGTTCAAGTTGGCACCCTATGTTTCTGAAAGGAATAAAATAAAAAGAGCATAATGATGAAAACTTATCATCTTGCCATCTGCAAATCTGAATGACAGAAAAAGTGAAATCCACACTGATGAATAGTTAGGTATCTCATGGTGATATGGTTACTATAGCCGTAGGCCAAAAGACACAGTGCACTGTAAAGATACTACCACAATTTAAGAAATATTAAACGAAGCTGTATGACTGGACTGCCTTGACAGCGCAGACAGCCTGCCTGTAATAAATATACAGCAGTTGCGAAATTACTAAGGCATTCAATCAATCACAGACATAAAGAAACCTCTAAATTTCTTCTTTTTGACTTAGCCAGATGGTCCTTCCTGAAAATAGGAAGCAAAACTGGGAGCCGTATGAACTGTAATATTTTTGTCTTGATTCCTTTATATATCATACTGTCAAAAAGGTACTCTTTTTCTTCTATGCAATAAATAGCCTTCAGTCCCCAAATCTGGGTACCTAAGAGGTCTACAAAAATATAGTACAATTTTCCAGAAAAGCAAGAGATTGTGTATACAGTGCTAAATCTAATGTCATTTGAAGAGGACCTGACAGCATTTAGATTTTTCTACTGTTGAGTTAGAACTGATAACCTAGGACAAACACAGAGAACTTGTACCACAAACTAATTCCAGCCTTCAGGTGGTTGAAAGATTTAGATTGTCAGAGCAGACCCCAAAACTTTGGAACTGACTAATAATGGAGCATCCCAGACAAATGAATATGGTACCAAAGGTAGCCTTTATTGTGGATGTTTCTAGTCACTGCTGCAGAGCCTGAGGCATCCACAGAACTAACATGAACTTTGGTTTCACAGTTATTAGGCCCACACAGCATATTTTATTTCTGAAACACCATTTTCCAGTATTTCCTCTACTGAGTCCTGTTTGTAACTTTTGAGGTGTGAGGGGATTTTACATATGTTGTTACCTAATGTAATCCAAAAGGATATTAAAACACTGAAATGACTTTCAAAATCTGTCCCCTCCATTCTATTTAAGCAACCCCATATCCACTGCACTTATTTATTTTCCAAGTAAACAACATAAGATGGTGCACCACTGTACTAGCATTTATTGCTACTAATAAGACAGAATTTCTACATACCATGAAAATTTATGTATTTTTTTCCTTTTAAATAGTCATTTAATATTTCATATACTCTAACGTGACCACCACTTATTTCCAAAAGTTGCTAAGATATTTTTTTCCATTGGCTTGATTGCACACAAACTACAGTGAAACATAGTTAAGAGGAATTGGGCTGCCTGTAAACTCAGTCTTGTTTGGGGACTGCATATGGTAACTGGTAACTCAGATTTACAAAATAATTTACTATTCTCATCTGGAAGAAGCAAAATACAGAGCAAAAGCTACATTGGATCAACAATATATGACTGATTCATATTTATTTACCACCCAGATGATTATATGGTGGAGTTAAAAAAAAAAAGTATGGATTTAAAGTTTTTAAAAATAAATTTACATTTCTTTCCCCTAATGTAACAAATTTCTACTAAATAATTACTTGGATGTTTCACAATAATATAGGATTAGTATATTTTGATATGGCTATTATGACTCTTCAGTTACAGAAGAAGATATTTTCAGAATAAAATGACTTACTGATAATAAACGATAGTAAGGTTAGAAGCAGTGACCATGTCGAAAAGTTCTACTGCCATCAAAAATAGAAAGAGAGAAAAACAGCAAGGAAGGAAGAAGGAAGGAAGGAAGGAAGGAAGGAAGGAAGGAAGGAAGGAAGGAAGGAAGGAAGGAAGGAAGGAAGGAAGGAAGGAAGGAAGGAAGGAAGGAAGGAAGACAGAAAAAAAAGAAAGAAAAAGAAAGAAAGAGAAAGAAAGAAAGAAAGAAAGAAAGAAAGAAAGAAAGAAAGAAAGAAAGAAAGAAAGAAAGAAAGAAAGAAAGAAAGAAAGAAAGAAAGAAAAAGAGAAAAAGTTATTTTCATTTGACCTGAAGAGGTCAGGCAGTTGGACTAGATTGTCTTTGAAGGTCTCTTCCAACTGATCTGTTCTATTCTAATCTATTAAAGTTGTACAATAATGCTTTATCAGAAAAAAAAAAAAATCATTTTGTGGAATGAAATACATTTCATTTTTTCTATATGTTCACTTTTTCTGTGATCAGTTTGTGTTTTTCCTAATGATAGAATGATTTGTGTTTGAAAGGCATTTAAAGATTATCTAGTTCCACCTCCACTGACAACGGCAGGGACACATTGCATTTGACCATGTTGCTCAAAGCCCCATCCAACCTAGCCTTGAACACCACCAGGGATGGAGCACACACAGCTTCTCTGGGCAACTTATTCCAGTGCTTCTTCACCTTGATAGTAAAGAATGTCTTCCATATATCAAATGTAAACATACCCTCTCTTACTTTAATACCATTAGCCCTTGTCCACTAACTGCATTCCCTAATAGTAGGTCTCTCTTCTGCTTTCCTGTAGGCCGCCTTTATGTACTGGAAGGCCGCTATAAGGTCTTCCTGGAGATTTCTCTTCTCCAGGCTGAAAAACCTCAGCTCCCCCAGACTGTCTTCATAGGAGAGGCAGTCTAGCCCTCTGATCACCCTTGTGAACTCCTCTGAACTTGTTCTAATACTTCCATTTCCTTCTTATATTGGAAGCCCAGAGATGAACAAAGTACTCTAGGTGGGGTCTCACAAGAGCAGAGTAGAGGGGGAGAATCTCCTACCTTGACCTGCTGGTCACACTTCTTTTGATGCAGTTCAGGATACTGTTGGCTTTCTGGGCTTCAAGCGCACATTGCTGGCTTGTGTTCAGTTTCTCATCAACCAACAAAATATATATATATATTTTCCCAGTTGTTACCCTCTTTCTCTAAATATTTGATTATATTTTTAAAAATCTTTTAATATTCTTCAGAAAGAGTATTCAATAAATAATTAGAAATGATTGTCCTGACCAATGCCAGTAAAATATCCACGCATTCGTGGAGCTCCTCTGACAAGAACTAGAGAGATATAATTAACTGCCTAATCATATTCAGATTCTTCATTTTTGCAAGTGTGTTCATTAGAAACAATTTAAACACCTAGAGTTAAAAATAAAACTTTTAGTTCTAGGAACTCCAATAGTAAAACTAGTGGGCCCAGAATAATGACTTTATGAAATTAAAAAAAAATAAATTCATTTTACTGCAGTGAGAAAGCAATGCTGCAACATATTTTTCAACTAATCTGTGAAGACCATGGTGTGTGCTTCATGATACATCTTTTCTGTTTGGAAATCCTTCACAGAAAAAATCTAACAACAGAGTTGGAAGCAATGGCACAATTAGAGAAATATAAATTGTTTGCTATCACAGAGATGTGGTGGCATGGATCACACAGCTGGAACACTGGAGTAGAGAACTACAAACTTTTCAGAAGAGATAGGCAGGGAAGGAGAGGTGGGGATGTTGCCCTCTATGTTAAGAAAGGGATAGATTGCAAAGAGCTGTCTCTGAGAAACAGCCACGGACAGGCTGAGCTTGTGAGTAAAAGGTTAGGACTGGACCAATAAGGGACACCTTGTGGTCAGGGTCTATTACAGGCTGCTTGATCAAAGGTAGTCTTTCTTGCTTCAATTACAAGAAGCATCACACATGCATGCTTTCATCCTGATGGGGGACTTCAACCACCTGGATGTCTGCTGGAAAAGCTACACAGCAGGCTGTGAGCAATGCAGGAGACTCCTGGAGTGCACTGAGAACTTTCTGGTCCAGGTATTAGGCAAACCGACCAGAGGAGAAGCGTTATTGGACCTGGTGCTCATCAGTGCAGATGAACTCAGTAAACAGGTTAAGATTAGAGGCAGTCTGGGGTGCAGTAACAACACCCTTGTTGACTTTGTGATCTCAAGGAATATGGGCCTGTCAAAGAGCAGAGTCAGGACCCTGAAATTCCGAAGAGTGAACTTCCAGAAGTTTAAAGACCTAGTGGATGACATCCCCTGGACCACTGTCCTTAGGGACAAAGGAGCAGAGCTGGCAATTCTTTAAGGATGTTTTTTCTTAGAGCACAAGAACTCGTGGTGAATGGAGTTAAATCCAGTTGGAGGCCGGTCACTAGTAGAGTCCCCCAGGGCTCAGTATTAGGGCCAGTTCACTTCAATGTCTTTATCGATGATCTGGATGAGGGGATCGAGTGCACCCTCAGTAAGTTTGCAGACGACACCAAGTTAGGTGCATGTGTCGATCTGCTCGAGGGTAGGAAGGCTCTGCAGGACAATCTGGATAGGCTGGACCGATGGGCTGAGACCAACTGTATGAAGTTCAAGGCCAAGTGCCGGGTCCTGCACCTGGGGCACAACAACCCCAAGCAGCGCTACAGGATGGGAGATGAGTGGTTAGAAAGAGAAGGACCTGGGAGTATTGGCTGATAGTCAGCTGAATATGAGCCAGCAGTGTGCTCAGGTGGCCAAGAAGGCCAACAGCATCCTGGCTTGTATAAGAAACAGTGTGGCCAGCAGGGCTAGGGAAGTGATTGTCTCCCTGTACTCGGCTCTGGTGAGGCCGCACCTCGAGTACTGTGTTCAGTTTTGGGCTCCTCACTACAAGAAGGACATCGAGGTGCTCAGGCGAGTCCAGAGAAGGGCAACAAAGCTGGTGAGGGGTCTGGAGAATAAGTCTTATGAGGAGTGGCTGAGGGAGCTGGGATTGTTTAGCCTGGAGAAGAGGAGGCTCAGGGGCGACCTTATTGCTCTCTATAGGTACATTAAAGGAGGAGGTGTGGATTGGTTTATTCTCTCATATGCCTAGTGATAGGACAAGGGGGAATGGCCTCAAGTTGCGCCAGGGGAGGTTTAGGCTGGATATTAGGAAGAACTTCTTTACCGAAAGGGTTTTTAGGCATTAGAATGGGCTGCCCAGGGAAGTGGTTGAGTCACCATCCCTGGAGGTCTTTAAAAGACATTTAGATGTAGAGCTTAGTGATATGATTTAGTAGATGACTTGTTAGTGTTAGGTCAGAGGTTGTACTAGGTGATCTTGGAGGTCTCTTCCAATCTAGATGATTCTGTGGTTCTGTGATTCTGTAACTCTTCATCCTTCCTGCTGTGTAAGAAAGTGAGCAGGGAGGGTAGAAAACTGGGATGGCTGACCAAGGATCTGCAGGTCAGACTGAGGTGCAAGAAGGAAATGCACAGAGAGTGGAAGCAGGGACACCTGACCTGGGAAGAGTAGAGGGATGCTCCCTGGATGTGCAGGGATGAAATCAGGAAAACCAAGGTACAGATGGAATTGAGCTTGGCAAGGGATGCAAAGAATAACAGGAAGGGTTTCCATAGGCACATTGCTCAGAAAAGAAAGGCCAAGGAGAGTGTTCCCCCTCTGATGGATGAGAAGGGTGAACTGGTAGTGACAGACATGGAGAAGGCTGAGGTACTCAACTTCTTTCTCTCAGTCTTCACTAGCAGGCAGGCTTCCCACGTCTCCTCTTTCCCTGAACCTGTAGATGAGGGCTAGGGAGCAAAGTCCCTCCCATAGTAAGCAAAGAGCAGGTTTGAGACCACCTGATGAACCTGAACAGGTACAAGTTTATGAGGTCTGATGTTATGCTTCACTTCTGTGCATATGAAGATCATTGAACAGACTCTCCTGGAAGCAATATCAAGGCACATGCAGGACATGGAGTTGATCTGAAACAGCCAGCATGGCTTCACCAAGGGCAAATCATGACAAAACTCTCTATTGGCTTTCTGTGGTGGAGTGACGGCATCAGTTGACAAAGGAGGACCAACCAATGTCATCTACCTGGACTTCTGTAAGGCCTTTGACATAGTCCCACATGACATCCTGATATGCATATGATGGCTGGGCCACACAGTGGATAAGGAACTGGCAGGATGGCCACACACAGAGAGTTGCAGTCAAAAGCTCCATGTCCAGGTAGAGGCCAGTGACTAGTAATGTCCCTCAGAGGTCTGTCTTGGGAACAGTGCTTTTCAATACCTTTATCAATGACAAAGACAATGGGATGGAGTGCACCCTCAGCTCATTTTCAGATGACACCAAGCTGAGTGGTGCAGATGATACAACAGAAGGAGAATATGCCATTCAAAGGCACCAGGGTAAGTTTGAGAAGTGGGCACACATGAAACTAATGAGGTTTAACAAGTCCAAGAGAAAGGTGCTACACCTAGCTCGGGGCAATACCAGACATGAGTACCCACTGGGGTACTTATTGACAGCAGCCCTGCTGAGAAGGACTTGCAGGTTCTGGTGGACGAAAGGCTTGACATGAGCCACTAGTATGCAATTACAGTCCAGAATATCAACTGCATCAACAGAGGAGTGGCCAGCAGGTCAAGGGAGGTGATTGTCCCACTCCACTCCGCCCTAGTGAGGCCCCACTTGGAGCCCTGCATCCAGGTCTGGGCCCCCAGCACAAGAAGGATGTGGGACTGTTAGAGCCAGAGGGTCCAGAGGAGGGCTATGAAGATGATCAAGGGACTGGAGCACCTCTCATGTGAAGACAGGCTGAGGGAGTTAGGGTTGTTCAGCCCGGAGAAGAGAAGGCTCTAGTGAGACCTTATTGTGGCTTCCAGTACCTAAGGGGACTTATAGAAAAGCTGGAGAAGGACTCTTTTTCAGGGAGTGTAGTGATAGGCCAAGGAGTAATGGCTTGTTCTACTCTAAGAGAGGATAGATTTAGAATAGGTATTTGGAAGCAATTCTTTACTCAGAGGGTGGTGAAGCACTGGAACATGTTGCCCAGAGAAGCTGTGGATGTCTCATCCCTGGAGGTGTTCGAGACCAGTTTGGATGAGGCTCTGAGCAACCTGATCTAGAGGGGGGCATCCCTGCCAAGGCAGGGGGGGTGGGTGGAACTAGGTGATCTTTAAGGTCCCTTCCAATCCAAACAATTCTATGATTCTATGATTCTACAATGATATGATCTCGTCACCACGGGGTGTACTTCACAATATGTCTTCTGTTTGGAAAGCCTTCAGAGCAAAAATCTAAGAAGTAGCTAATTGCACAGAAAGCATTCACATTGCTGCTCTTATTCAGGAAGAGTGACTTTCCTGAGCCTTCTATTCTGCTAGCAAATCATGAGCTGTATTTTTCCTAATATAAACCTGAGAAATAATTCTATTACAGCTTATCCTCTTGCTAACCAATTAAGTCTATTAACACAATACAAGTCTTGTATAATTACAATTAAAAGTGTGAACAAAGCTGAGACCACATGTTGGTGCAATGAAATGCATATCCTTAAAAGTCAAAGTCTAAAACAATGGGATGGGATTTTCTCCTGTAGCTGAGGAAGAGGGAACATCAGACATCCATGTCCAGAAGCCACAGAAAATGTCAGAATGGCAGAGAACATCATGGGGCTTTGTACTGGGTCTGACTTGAATGGAGTTAGCTTTTCCTGAAGCGGCCCAAATAGTGCTGTGCTCTGCACTTGTGGCTAGAACACCATTGGTATCACACCAGTGTTTTGTCTATTGCTGAGAAGTGCTGGCACAGCATCGACTCCCTCCAACCAACCCCCAGAGCCAGTAGTCTGGGGATGGGCAAGAGGTAGGGAGGAGACATCACCAGGGCAGCTGACCTAAACCAACCAAAAGATTATTCCATACCATATGATGTCACACTTAGCAATAAAAGGTGGGAAAGGGGAAAGGGGAGGAGCGGGGAGGTGTTTATTATGAAGACTTTTATTCTTCTGAACAACCACTGCATGTGTTGAGGCCCTGCTTCCTAGGACGTGGCTGAACATCGCTCCTTGATAGGAAGTAGAGAATAATTTTTTTCCCTTCTCTTTGTGCTTCTGAATGGCCTTTGCTTGGTTTTTGTTGTTGTTGTTTTTTCTCTTTCTTTTCCCTTTAATTAAATTATCCTTATCTCAACCCATGAGCCTTTATTTATTTATTTATTTATTTTTTTAACTTTCTTTTGGGCATACTTCCTTCTCCCCCTCTTCTTTTGAAGAAGGGGAGTGAAAGAGTGCTTGTGGTGGAATTTAGCTGCCCAGCAGTGTAAAACCACCACAGGCTTTTATCTAAAATTATCACAAACAAATCACTGCCTCATGTTTCCTTTGAATATAATGATGATAACAATTTATATTGTGTTGATTGTACAATATGAAATCAATTGTTAAAAGCAAGTGTAGGTTATGCCAGCAGTAGTTAAGTCTACTTGGAATTCAGATCTTGCTCTGTTTCTCCAATATTCGATCAGGTTACTGCTTCACAAATAAATATCTTTTGCTCCTCAAATTCTTTTTACAATTGCACTTCCCACTTTACCACTGCATTTATAAAGAATGGAGGGCAAATAAGAGTGCTGGTTGCACATAGCCTATTAAACACATCAAAGAATTTTTGAAATCTCTTTAGGTGACTATAGTGGTCATGAGGGTCATTTTAGGCAAATTAGCAAATCAAGCAATCTGAAATTCCTCTGCAAATTAAGTTCTTCAGTTTAGGAATGATCAGTCAGATTATCAATTTATCCTTTCTCTTTCTATTTCACTCTTGCAATTACCAGACAATCTAGAAAGATGAACAGGGCTGTGTGTGCTAAAAGTCTTTCACATTGCTGGTTTCTTCTCTCTTTTACATTGAATTTTCATAGTTAATGTAGAATGACTATTCTACATTTCACTTAGCAAATCAAAACCTGCTTTACTTTGAGTAGAGAGTTTAAATAAATAATAAAAAAAAACTGTGTTGATGGACCTTTTGATCAATAGTATCGACAATCTGCTTTCAAAATTCATTTTTATACTGTCAAAACAAATCATCTAAGAAAATAACACCATTCATTTCAGTGGAAATGAAAGTCTGTAATAGTATAAATGACATATCTCTAGATTGTTGCATGCCTTAGAAAATAGATCTGCAATAAAGCAAGTCTAATCCTTGAGAATTTACTTGTAGAAAATCCATAATACTGAAATACTGCAATACTGAAAACACTCTATCAAAACCAAACATAAGGCAAGGCCTGTCTAAAGCACATGTAGTCAAAGTAAAGTGTATTTTAACAAAAAATTACTTCTTTCTGAGTTGCCAGAAGGAAAAGCCTCCAGAGTATTTCTGCTTCTGGGAGGTGCAAACGTTTTTCTTTAACTGGAAGAGATGAAGATTTTTGTTAAGCTTTTACATTTTTCAGAAACCCTTTATTCATCAATGTTCATCAATGTTATGTTTTGATTTAGAGCTTTGCATTCAACATCTTTCCAATGTCATTCAACATCAATATTTTTTGAAAGCAATGTACTTGTTATATGTTTTTGATGATCTCTGCTATTGAAAATACAGACAAAATAGAGAGAATTCCCACTTTTTTTTTTTTTACGGGAAAAGTAATAAACAATCATTTTCTTTTACTTACATCTTCTTTATTTACCATGCATTTTACCCTCTGACTGGATCTGAACTAACAAAAAGATTTGTGGAGGGAAATGGTATCTTCCTTTTTTTTTATATATATATATATATATATATATATATATATATATGTATATATATATATTTTTTTTCAGTATGTCCTCAGGAGTAAAAAACAGAAAAAAGACAACCAACCAACAAACCAAAAATAAAACCACGTCTTTCACGATCCACAGCTTTTTAGAACAGAGATGAAAAATTACTTTTTTTTTTTTTTTTTTCCATAGTCCTTTTATATTCCTGGTATATTTTTAAGTTCAAAAGGTTTATATTAATATTTATGTAGATGAGCAGTACATGGTATTTCCTTAATTTGATTAAGCAATTAAGTGTGTAAGAGACAGAAGTTTTTGTTTTGTTTTGTTTTGTTGGTTTTTTTTTAGAATAATTAGTAGTCAAGCAGTTTACCTCCTGAATTCGAAGGTAGTGAGGGATGCATATGAAAATTAAACTGTTGTAATAAATTTGCTGTAGATGGAATGTGTTATCAGATTATCTGTTTTCTTTATCTTAAGGAACAATGCTTACCAATGAGGAAAACATGGAAAAAATCAACTTTTAACATACAGAGATTGTAAGGGGAAAAAAAAAATAAAATTGTTCAAATGTAAATTTATTATTCAGGAGGGCAAGCTAAACCTTTTTTTTTTTTTTTTTTTTTTTGCCTAAGAATTTACTTACATACATTATGGTCAGCATAGGTTAACTGTCCAGAACCAGGTCTGATTTAGACTTCAGACATGGCTCTTCTTGTAGTGTGATTGATATGTGTTTTCCACTAGAGATGTATCTTATTAACTGAATTCCATTTCAGCTCAGACTTTTCAAATTGCAGGTCTGGAATAAAAATGGTGTAATGAGGCAGTCAACTGCACTTTCAAATAGGGTACATATATAAATACTACATTATAAAGAAAAAAAAATAAATATTTTGAGTCTTAGTGTTCCCAGAAAAGTTTTTGGTTGTTTTTGGTTTGGTTTGGTTTATTTAGCTATTTTTTTATTTATTTTTTTAAGTCTTTCAGTGAACTTGTAGCTTTATTGCATCTATATTTATATTCAGCTAGCAAATTTTTTAAAATATATTCCTCTGTTTTGCCAGGAAGTATTTTATTCAGCGATAGAGTGGGTATCTCTTTAGCTTAGTTGCTCATATCCTAAAATGATTTAACTGGTCCTTGAGATGCTTTAAGAGCAAATGCTTTTGATTAAAGCAGCCAAAAACATTTAATTGCTTCCAAATTCCAAGATCCTAAAATGTCTAAGGTACTAAAACAATGGAAGTTGTTGTGGTCAGTTTTTTTATACCAGCAAGGTCTTTTTTTTTTTTATTTTTTCTTTTCTTTTTTTTAAATAAGCTTGGATTTTCTGTGACAGATAATTTTTTTTTATATATTATTTTATTTTTTTCACACCTGTAACTCATGCAGATCAATAAGGGACCGGATATAAAGAAATAGGAAATATACTTAGAAAATAGAACCACTATATAATTTAAAATGATTTGAATACAAAAGGCTATTTTTCCCCCACTAGATTTTAGCTTAAATTATAAGGGCACAAAGAACAGGAAAGAGATTAAGAAAATTTTAAAAAGTCAAATAAAAAAGAGAAGGGTATTGAGTAGAAGGAAAACTTTCTGTTATGTATACTGATATTGGGGAGTTCCTTGCTCATAGCTGCAGTGGCAGATATATTCTAGCTGAATAACATAACTGCGTAAGAGTAGAAATTTATCATCTGTGTGAAATTATTGAGGAAATAAGTTTCTCTAGACATGTGTGTTTGGTATAACATATATTTGCATTAATTTATTTGAAGGAATGGAGATTAGAATACTGCAATAGTGATGGATTGCTTTAATTTAAGACAAATATCAATTGTTTAAAAAGTTCCCAGACAATTTAGGTGGAAAAAATCCCTACTGCATGTAAAGTACATAGAATAATATAACTGTCTGCTGTTGCTTTTACAATATGCCATAGAAAACTACAATTAAAATAATAGGACTATATAATTCAAGTACCAGAGACTCTAGGGACTAGAAATATCTGGTTCTTCTATGTTCTTCTATGTATGCTTTCAAATTGTCTGATGTTGGCAAACATGACTATTTTGGATACTTTACATATTTTACATTTCATCTTTATACACTTTTAGACCTATAAACTCACTTTTTTTTTTTTAAATCCTGTCTCTATGTATGAAATTTTCTAATGAAGCTCTCATACTTATTAATGAGTAGAAATATCTAACCACTGAACAGTTGAGCTTTTACCAAAAATGTGTTATGTACTGTATATTGAAAAAAGTTTTATGTCTTCAATTCCTGAATTCAAAAGAACACATATTCATACTTTCACTCATACACATACCGTATGCATAAATTTGAGCATATGTGTGTGGTGGGAAGATAAAATCGTCTACAGAAAGTGTTTAGGATTTAGGATTTCTTTTATATTACTCAGATTATTCAAGTCACTTAAAATTAGTGTTAACTAGAAATCTACAAAGATAGCTATGAAAATAAACACACACAATGTTGTTTAGATTTCTCCTGAGAGCTGTGTTTACAATGACATATTTAATTCACCTTAGGCTTCTTGTGATAAAGCTAGACTGCAGTTTTGGGATGAAAGTTTCTGAGATTATGTCATAACAAAATCATTATTAGACAGTTTATAAATAAATTCTTCTTTATAATAAATGCTTTACTCGGAGGGTGGTGAGGCACTGGAACAGGTTGCCCAGAGAAGCTGTGGATGCCCCTGTCAGTGTTCATGGCCAGCTTGGATGGGGCTTTTGGGCAACCTGGTCTACTGGGGATGTTTCTACCCATGGCAGAGGGGTTGGAAATGGATGATATTAAAGGTCCTTTCTAACCCAAACCATTCTATGATTCTATGATTTACCATTCTGGAAAGAGTAGCTCTTGCCTCAAGGCAGTTTCAAAGGGATGGTTTTTTTTAGGTTTGCTTTACTTCATTATTATCTTAAGGAATATAAAATTGATTTCAATTTGTGCAAACATTTCCCAGGTTTGCTATTTTGGGGAGTGGCACTTGATCTCATCTCTTCCATAGAAACTAATCAAACACCTGTAAAATCTTGTTTCCCACAGTTCTTTCCCAAAGATTTTTAACTTGAATTTGCATTTGAAGTTTCAAACTATTGATTAGAACTAGAAAACTGAAGACCTGTACAAAAACTACATGGTTTTTGTAGTAACTTGACTGTCAGATTTCTTGACTGTCTGCTGAACAGGCTTCTTGCAGCACTTCTTATTTCCCACTGTCCAACTCGAATTATATAAAGGCACTCTCCTCACTGACATCTGTTTAGTTCAAGTGTATTGTAAATAGTGGTGTCAAAAACTGCTAGAATTTATTTTCATGAGGTACTATTCATGTCTGCTGTAGCTCAAAAGGACAAGGAAAAAAATGAAAACTACACTAGTATTTTTCTAACCCAGTCTTATCCCAAGAGCATAATGTCAGCAGAGGCTTGATACATTTACTGATTAACAGAGGAATCATAGACATCACAGGCACAGTTCTTTAAAGGTGGCCAAGACTCCCAAATATGTTCAGAATTTTAGCTGCTAGGAAAGTTGTAAGCAAATCCCCATTACCAGGACTTGAAAATATTCTTCCAGAGATCTTGGTAGGGTTAATAACAACCTATACTGATGAATGCATGGTTTGTGTTTGTTTGTTTGTTTGTTTGTTTATCTCTTAATAGGTAACTAAGTTTTTTTTCATGCTTTGTACTCATGTTGTTTCCAGAACAACATAAAATATAGCACAACTGGAAGTTGATCACAGAACTGATGAGGTATCAGTGACTCCTGTAAGATCAATGAGTCACTCTAAATGTTCAGGTAGCTTTTAACATAGAGTTAGGGCCCAAGTCCCTATTAAATTCAATACCGGGTAGTCAAACAATTCTACAGAAATTCCCAACATAATCTGTGTTATATATTGACCAAAAACTTCAGTTTACTGTCACTGTACATATTTAAAGCTTTGCATATAGATATATGAAGAAAAAAATAAACAACCTACTATCCTAGTTTTAAAACTGTATTAACGTTTTTGATATAGCATAGTTAACTTCAAAATACGAATCTTTTGTTTTTGGTTCTGAACACTGGATACAGGCAGAGGAAGGTCAGGAGAAGAATTTGTACTTAATCTATTTTTCTCAAGCCTATATTTTGATTAACTATGACCTCATGAAATGTCTTTTTAACGTATTCAAATGGTATGAGATGCGGTGAAAAGTATATAAAAAACAGGTACACTAATCCTGTTAATGGGATATTAACCCCTCCCTGTACTGGGGAAAACAAACAATTACAAACAATTACTAGATTACAATGGAAATAATTGCTGAAAATACCAATATAACTAAGTAACTGACTGCCTTTTTTTTTTTTTCTTTTTTTTTTTTTTTTAAGGCACTAGTTAGAAAAAATAAAAAATGAAAAAGGATTAAATCAGGTACCAGAGATTGCTTTACTATTAAAATGTCAAATGTCAAATGTCAAATGAATCAGCAAAACTCATAATTTGACAGGTGGTGACTACTAATTATTAGGTATTGACAGGTCAGGTAAAATGTTACTTTCAGCATTAGTTCTAATAAAAGGAATCATATCTTGGGCATTCTTCTCCCACTTCATTCTGCAGCACCAAAGTCAATGAAAAGCATTCATATAGCTGGCTGTTGGCTCAATATAATATCCATCGGGAGCACTCTGACTGACATTGTTTTATACATGGATATCCTCCAAATTCAACTTAAGAAGAAAGATATCTCAGCATATTTGGTAGAACCACCTTTTCTACCTTCCTCAATCAATTTGTCTTATGAAAAAGAACACGACTTGCCTCACAGTTATGTGGAGAACTCTTTTTTCTTTCTTCTGAGTATGGGAAAGCTTCTTTCTCTGAATCCTAATTATATTCATGCAAAATATCAAGTCTTTGGCAAGGAAATTATGAGTCAGTATCTTTCTTAACTAACTTACCTTTAATATTCAGAATAATTCGTAGATTTCTCTCTCTCTGTCTCTCTCTTTTTTCTTTTAATCTAGAATGTCCTAATTGAATCCCAAGTGCCATCCAACATAAGGAAAATATTCTAAGAACATAGAACATTATATGCAAGTACCCATTGAAGCAATAAGTGTTTGAAATGTCCTTCAGATATCTTTAATGGGAAAAGTTGATTCCTCTATGAGACTTAAATCTCACTCAGAAAATACAGTTCAGCACTTAAAGAATGGGAGGACACAATTGCTCGCTACCCTAAAAACATTTAAGTGACTTTCTTAGAATCTTATAAAATCTTACAGCACAGTCATGGAAAGAATGCAGTTCTCTGTGTATTTACAGTTTTATCTGAAAGTCTCCTCTTCTTGCATTTCCCTGATCTTTTATTTAGTTTTTCCAAAGTATAAAAGATATACTTAAAAGACAATAGTGTTCCCTAGAACAAAACAATCTCATCCCACATGCCTACCCTTTATGCACACTGAAAAAGTAGAATTTTGATATAAAAATCTATCAGTCTCAAAGTAGAATGAGCTTTTTTTTTTTTTTTTTTTTTTTTCCGTCTTCACTCAAATATTCTTCTTCAATGTGCAATTGGTTGTTGGTATTACAGGAAAGAAAGGCTTTGTGCATTCAGTTTAGGTATAAGTCTCTGCATCCTGGATGGCCTAGTACAAACAAGTCCTGCATAGACTCAGATAAAAGTGTTCAGAGGAAAGAATTTTATGACAAAGTCCTTTACTCCTGATTTTCCAAAGGTCCAATACCTGAATAGATTCATATTGATTTCAAAGGATGCATGGTGACTTCATTCTATGAATAAAGAAGATAAAAGTCTTAAAAAGAAAAGGTCTTGGAATTATTTCATTGTAAATGAAACATCCTGCATTTTGAACTAATCTCTTGCATTCAGGACTACTTGTTTTCAGATGTTTAGGGCAGAGGTTTGGAATACTCATTCCTCCTTGATCCATTATTTCTAATCATTTTTTCACCACAGTAAAAAGAACTAGAAAACTTAATGTAGCGTCTTCCATACAACAGCTGTATGATTATGTTATTTCATTGGACAGTTTAATAAACAGGCACTTTTTTTTCCAGTCAAACGATCAGAAATTATTATTAACTTTCCCTTTAATGAAAAGCAAAGCAAAATAATGGGCATGACTGGGATATATTTTCTGCCCTCTAGACATATTAACTGGTGTAAATTCTATGAATCTATGAAAAATAAGATTAACAGAAGAAGAAATGAAAAAAATGGTGTGAGAATGTATTTCAAATAGAAAGTAGGGGCAGGACTGCAACCATAGAAAAAGAATACATTAAGGGTCTGAACTTTATATCCCCTTACCAAGCAAAGTTGCAGCTAATACCATTTTATATTTTGTTGAGTAATTTAAGAAACAGGAATAACTGGGAAAGGCTGAGAGTGGTAAGTGGTATAATTCAGGGTAGTTTATGCTGGCTTTTAGTCCATCTGACTCTTTAGAGTCATAAATCTAGGCCTTTTTTTTTTTTTTTTTCCAGAGATAGCGCTTCTCTCTTACACCATGGATGTCCATTCAGTAAATTCAGAAATGAACACTGAAGAGCTACCAAGTGTTATACCCTATGTGAAATGAGGCCAATTTCCCCCTTGTTACTTTCCTGTTGCTCCAGCAGCAGAGGAAATTATGACTGCTTAATATACAGTTCTTGTCTAAAGCTTGGTACTAGAGGCTAACACATAGAATCATAGAATCACAGAATGTTTGGGGCTGGAAGGTACATTAAAGATCATCAAGTTACAACCTCCCACTAGACTACGTTGCCCATCCAACTTGGCCTTGAACACTGTCAGGGATGGGGCATTAACAGCTTCTCTGGGCAACCTGTTCCACTGCCTCACAGCCCACATATTAAATAATTTCTTCCTTATATCCAATCTAAATCTATCCTCTTTAGGTTAAAGCCATTACCCCTTGTCCTATCACTACACTCCCTGATAGAGTCCCTCTCCAACTTATTTGCCTTTCCCCTTGTGTAATTGATAAATAAACAATAAAATTATTGTACTTTGATTACAGATACTTCGCTTCTCTGTGAGGTGATTCTAACAAGGTTGTACTATTAATTTCACTTAGTATGATGAGCTTTTCCATATGCAATTTTCTGATATTTGAATCAGTCTTTAATTTACTTAGAGATTGTGATTTATGAATTAAAATCTAATTTTGTACCACTGATAGATACCACTGATTATGTATACTGTACGTTAAAGATATGAGGTATGTTAAACTAACATGAGAGGTTCACTGTATTCATCAAAATAATATCTTTGAAACAATTATCTTAAAAATTCAGAACTACAAGAGAAAAACAAAACAAAAAAAACAAAACAAAACAAAGCATAGATAGACACAGTGCTGGGCCAAAACTGCAAAATATAGTTAGGAACATTTATTTGAAGAAAATTTTATCACAGTGTATTTATCACTCCTACATGGACTTTTAAAAATGTTTGAGAATATAAAATAATGTTTTTAAGAATATTTATGGAGAATTGTTGTAAATATTTATGTGAATATTTATTAAGAAGTGTATCCAAATAACTCATGCAGCTGACTTAAATGCATTTTTGCAGTGCTATCCATCAGCAAGTAAAAGTGTCATGAACAGAAATCAGTTAAGAAGAGAGGGAATCCATAATGAAAATTTTGCCATAATAGAATTGATTAGTTCAAAAACCTGATCCAAGTATCTCTACCTAAAATAAAACTGAAGAATAAGCTCTGAAGCAGAGTCTGTGAACTAAAAACTGCTCATCGGGTTTGGTGAAAACACTAACTAAATTTTCACATAGTCTACCTCTTGCAGAGGTAAGCAATTCTTTTCACGAGTCACTTGAACTCTGTATCTCCAGTAATATGTCTTCAAAAGGACTGAGATGAGAAACACAGTGTGACTGAACAGCCCATAGACTTCTCCCATGCCCTGTGCAAGTACACCAGCAGACACCACTAACTCTGTTTTTCTGGATAGCTCTTAAAAGATGTTTCTACTAAATCAACAGGATTAACATTTACAGCAGGCAGCTAAAGCTAATTAACTTGCCTTTCCAGTAACATTTCATCATTAGCTGGAAAAAGCAAGAACATAAGCATTGAGTAGTTAAAGGATCTTTTCCATACTTTAAATATTGTATACGAAAGCAGGCTGTTCTACATCTAGATCTTATCAAAAAAATGAAGGATTTTGAGGCAATTAGGATCACAGCTTTTTACAAAAGTAAAACTTTCTGTGATAGTTTCATACATTATCAAACCCACACTTCATTGGGGTGTACCCTAATGCCTGAAAGACTTCTAGGAATAATATATATTTGAAAAAGAAAACAAAGGCATTATTTTTGTGTTTTTTAATGAAACATAAGCATCTGAATTGAGTGATAATAGTATTACGGAATTAGAAGTAGAATTAATTAGAATTAGAATTAGAATTAGAAGATTCTTATTCATTTACACCTGTATAGTTTTCAGCTGCATATTTGCAAGTCACATTTACGGAATGTTGCCAATACTGCAGTAGCCTGAGGAACATTTTGGCTCAAACTCATTGCGTAAAAATCCATGAGGTGGTTTTGTATTCTACATTGTCTATTACAAAATCTAGCAATACAGTAATTGAAGAAATGAAGAAATACGTGCCTTGAAAATCCATCAGCAGGTCTTCTTAAGTTAAAAAGTACATATTTCACACCGTAACTCTGCATATTAAAATAGAGCATTTCAACACAAAAAAACATAAATGTCTGTTTGAGGCCCATTAAGCACTGTTATTTTTTCTAATGTATCACAATTACATAAACACCTGTGCTAAATAACATTGTGTTGATCATTTCTGAGAGAACTTACAGCATTCTATAGCCTTCAAAACATCTAATTCCTTACTATTTTAAATCTTCAGGTTATTGTTCCTCCTCTTCTCTGCAAGACTGCTAAAGTTTCTTTATACTTATGTGCTAGGGCAAGCATACAGATTTTTCATAAAAGTTGCATATATTAGACAACATTTGAATAGTTTAGTTGGTATATGTACAAATAACTCAGCTCCTAAACTGTCTGAAGGGAATAATAATGATAATAATAATAAATCCTGATTACCTTATGATACTCTTTATGTTTTTCACCTATGTTTCAATAATGTTACTTCTATTAATTCCATGAACTTCCATTATTGGATGTGAACGCTTGAATTCTAAGACAGTTTTACGAGAGCTGGATGATGTTCTCAAGTGTTGTCACATCAGCAAAACCCTGCCCAGCTTGCCCATAAGTACTCCACAGCACAACCAGGCAGCCAGTGGCTATGTTCAGTCTGTTTTGAGCTGCATTAACAATGCACAGCTGCTACTCAGCCCTGTGGAGCAAATTCCATCCTGCATATTTTCAAGATAAAAATATTGCACCTTAGCATTCTCCACTGAATCTATCCATAGTACTTTGCTTCCTTATGTCTTCTACAAGCACAAAACATCAGACCACCTGCATTTGACTGCTACATTTGCACACACTCTCTACGCTAATCTACATCGGTAAAAAAGTTAGTACGTTCTTGAAGAGTAAAAGAAACCATGCCAAGATTTGCCAATGCACAGCCAGCTTATTATCTTCTTGAGAAACCAACTCAAATTGGTAGTTTATGTAAGACAATGTTCAATGGCTTTGGAATAGTCACCTCCTTCTTCATTTCTTGTATTGGAGATAAAATAGCATAGATTACAGAGTTTCATACACTCACTTCAATGTTAAAAAAAAAAAAAAGCAACATATTTTCCATTTTCAGTAATTACTATTATGAGCATCTTACTTGGAATGGCTCAGGGCATTTGACACAATTCAATTCTCTGTTCTGCAGAAGGTAGGACAGTTACTGTAGAAGTATTCCAAGGTAATTTAGATAAATAAATTATATTTTGTTTGGTTACCAATCAGTAGAATTTTAAACTTTGTATTACTTTTTGGTAGATGTGCCTGATTTTCCTCATTCAGTTATAAACCTCAAGGAGGTTTTGTCAGGGAAGGTCCCAGTCAACGGGTGGGTAGCAAGTGTGACACCCATCTACAAGAAAGTCCAGGAGGATCCAGGAAACTACCAGCCTGTCAGTCTGACCTCAGTGCCGGGGAATTCAGCAGATTATCTTAAATGCCATCATGCAGCACCTACAGGGCAACCAGGCAATCAGTCCCTGTCAACACGGGTTTATCAAAGGCAGGTCCTGCTTGACTAACCTGATCTCTTTCTATGACAAGGTGACATGATCAGTGGATGAGGCTGTGGATTTGGTCTACCTAGACTTCAATAATATTTCTGACAATGTTTCTCGCAGCATTCTCCTGAAGAAGCTGGCTTGGACAGGTGTATGTTTCCTTGGGTTAAAAATTGGCTGGATGGCCTAGCCCAGAGAGTCATGGTGAATGGAGTTAAATCCAGCTGGAGGTCAGTTATTAGTGGTGTCCCCCAGGGCTCAGTACGGGGGCCAGTTCTCTTCAATATTTTTATCAGTGATCTGGATGAGGGGATTGAGTGCACCCTCAGTAAGTTTTCAGACAACACCAAGTTGGGCACAAGTGTTGATCTGCTCGAGGGTAGGAGGGCTCTGCAGAGGGAACTGGATAGGCTGGACCGATCGGCAGAGACCAACTCTATGAGGTTCAACAAGGCCAAGTACCAGGTCCTGCACTTCGGACACAACAACACCATGCAACGCTACAGAAAGAGTGGCTGGAAAGCTTTATGTTAGAAAGGGACCTGGGGGTATTGGTCAATAGCTGGCTGAATATAATTAAGTGGTGTGCTCAGGTGGTCAAGAAGACCAACAGCATTCTGGCTTGTATCAAAAATGGTGTGACCAACAGGACCAGGGAAGTGATTGGCCCCCTGTACTTGGCTCTGGTAAGACCGTACCTTGAATTGTGTGTTCAGTTTTGGGCCCCTCACTACAAGAAGGACATCAAAGTGCTAGAGTGTGTCCAGAGAAGGGCAATGAAGACAGTGAAGTGTCTGGAGAACAAGTCTTTTGAGGAGCGGTTGTGGGAGCCAGGGTAGTTTAGCCTGGAGAAAAGGAGTGGAGACCTTATCATGCTCTACAATTACCTTAAAGGAGGTGGGAATCGGGCTCTTCTCCCAAGCACCAAGTGATATGACAAGAGGAAACGACGACAAGTTGCCCCAGAGGAGTTTGAGGTTGGATATTAGGAAAACCTTCTTCACTGAAAAGGTTGTGAAGTATTTGAAAAGGCTGCCAAGTGAAGTGTTTGAGTAACCATCACTGGAGGTCTTCAAGAAACGTGCAGATTTAGGACTTAGTGGCATGGGTTAGTGGTGGACTTTAGCACTAGGTTAAAGGTTGGACTAGATGATCTTAGACATCTTTTCCAACCTGAATGATTCTATGATTCTCAACAGGTTTTGGTGAGGTTTAGTTAACTGTAGATAATATAGGTTATCTACATTAATATAGGTTACCTTGACATTGTCAATCATGATATTCAAGAAATTAAACTAAAAACAATGTGTTAAAAGTAGATGTTCCTTATGGCTTGTACATGACTTTATTAATAAAACACAAATGCTTATTTTCAAAGACTTTTCAAAATTCAGACAAACTTTAAGGGAAACAGGTAGTGTTGCCAGCCATTTTTTTCATTTCATTCTTAGAAGAGTGTTTGATAAGAGTAATTGTTTTGAATTAGTCTATGAATCTTTAGGGGCCCCCTGAAATCTTGAAACAAATGTTTACTACGCAACATTGCTAATTACAGGGGATTGGGCACAGAAAAATACAGTAGTTAAGATAAATGATTCCTGTATCAGTGAAAAGTGTTTGCCGAAAGTGGGCATGATAGGCATGTATTGTAGAAAAGCTGAAAATTGGGGCTTCATGTGTACTCATGTGGTAGCAAACTTTCTGTAAAGATCTTTTAGCAAAAGGGACCTAAGCAGGACAGGTTTTACACCTACTTTACAGTGTAAATGATGGCTCTGGATGAAGGGTATCTTTTGTTTTCAATGTTTTCCTTGTAGGACTGCTTTCACTTGAACAAGTACTTTAGGAAAGATTTTGAAAATCTTCCTAGATATAGATGACCAAAGGAAAAAAATATATTGGCTGTTTACTGCAATCTTTATGCTTCTGAATCTCCCTTTTTCATTTTAATTGCTACTATAAACAAGAAAAAAAAAACAGTCTGGAATGGCAAATATAATGATATTTGATCATAGCATCAATCCCAGAGAATGTAGTTAGGGGGTATTAAAAAAATTTCATCATGAAACATTTGATAATGTTACTATGAGCCATGGCACTAAAGGGAAATCAGAAAAAAACAACTTCTAGAACTGATGGAAAAATTCAAAGATAAAAATCTGTTTGATACTGAGATGAATTAATTAATTCAAAGTTGATAATCAATGAGGTGACATTCCTTTCAATCCTCTGTCTATCTCTTTTATGAAATGGTAAACTTGGCACTTGAGGGAATTCTGACTGAAATGTCTGGAAAAAAAAAGATCTGGTATGTAAGAAGACAAGTGCACATGCTACATCCAGCACAGACCAAGTTAGTACAAGTTTAAGGTTAGGGTATTTGTAATTTACCAGTGCTTCTCGATGGATCTCTGTATTTAATATCGTGTTTGTAAAGCAGTATCATTCTATCCAGTATATAGAAATAGACAATATAATTCACTTGGAGTGTTGTATGACTTGTAGTGTGATCTATGTGCAGCATGACCAAACTATTCTATGGATACAAGAAATGGAAAACTTTTTTTTTTTTTTTTTAAGCTACTTAACTAGAAGAAAATCATGAAGATAAAATGATGTAGAATATTTAACAGATAAATACTACCATTCAGCCCGTGTAACATCTATTGTATATATATTAAAAAAAAAAAAAAAGGAGTTTCAAAGAACTATGATTTTGTAATGAAGACATTTTTAAAAATTATGGAAAAAAAAACACTTTTGTTTCATTATTTTGCTTACGCTTTTAGCAACAGCAGTTCTGGTACATAGAAAATAGAGTCATAGCTCAACATGTGAAGCTTTGGCAGGAATTTAACTCTAAAGCTTAGTCTGACAGTGCCTGTTTATAAACTTCCAAGTGGACTGGAATTTCAGGACCCAAAACAGAGACTTAAAAAATAGAGAAGCTATGTTTTTTAACTATTTCCTAATAAAAAATATATTTATTTTATTTTGTGTTATTATTTGGATTTAATGGCATGATTCTTATTGTGTCCTGTATACAATTTATGTTAAGTGTATAGTCTCCTGTTTTTGCCAGAAAGGTGTAATATGACTTTATTATAAAGATAAATTTTTAAAAATCCTAAAATATCTTAAACAAAAGGAAAAGAAAAGTGAAAAAGGGGAAGAAAATAAGAAGGTGATAACTGGAAAAAGTGTTGGCTTTCCTTCCTTAGAAGCCTTGGATGCTAAAAACAACAGCTAAATATGATCAAGACTGTACAGTCACGCTTTTCATGAAGAGTGAAAGGTCCTTCAACATAATGTAGCTTTAGTGTATACAATGATGAACCACAAAATCTGAAATACAATAGATGCAAGTGTGCAATAATTGCCTGAGGTGCTTAGAAATTAAATTTATATTCACATTTTAAAGAAAAGGTACAGCATTGAAGAAGCTTCAAGGGTGAAGTGTAGCTGCACTACATAGAAGTTCCCCAGGCCTCCAACATTAGATGTTGATCACACTGGGGGAACCTGGTGTGCTGACTCTAAGAGGAACAGTCTGGAGAGTGGAGCAGAGTGGAGAGACTGTGGCCAGGCTCTGTGATAAGATGGGAACTTGATTGTTCTTGTGCACACCGAGACTGATAAGCTGCACATTTGCTACCCTGAGCCAACAGCCTATCTTGTTTCTAACAAAATGCTCTCCTTTTGATGAACTTTGCCCATTATAATATCATTATAATGCCAAAACACACCTCCAGCCCAAAGGCTACCTGCCTCCAAGGTGCGACCACTCCTCACTGAGCATGCACCCTGAATTTCTCTGAGACTATACCTTTTAAAAAAAGCAAAAAAATTTGCTCCAATCATAACAAAGGTATGTATGACTACAGTCACTCAAGCTCCACCTAAAAGATAGAAAATAATATAAATCAGCTTAAGGGAGAGAGAATGTTAGGGAAGATACCATTGTGTAAGGAAAGATACCTTCTGACTTCTGGGATCAATCGATGGGCTGAACCTCTCTCCCCCCACATTGGGATTCTTTTGGGTAAGATTCAAACACTTGGTTATGCCAAGTGCCTCCCCAGGAAACTAAGAAATCTCTATAGAGTCACTTTATATCTTTTAACACATCTGTAGCCAGGAAGTGTTACTCATACTTTTGGTGTTTGTATGTGCTTTGAAGACAGTGAATTTATCACTGGCAATCCAAAGAACCTGTGTACCTGTTGCTTTAATAAATTGCACTACTCATTAATCTAGCCTTGATAGTTCTCATTGAATGCAACCACACTCTTTAAGTGTGGGCGTGGTAGTTCATTGAATGTGACTAGACTGAGGGTGTATTACATTATTTGTGTATCCATTATTGTGATAGTTCAGTACACTGAACGTGACCAGACTTATTATGACTAACTGGGCATCACTCCCAATTACTTTTACCTTTAATGCAATAGCAGGTGAAAACAATCAAACCAAATTTAATAAAAAGTGAAGTGGAACTTAAAAAAGGGGAGAACTATTTAATCTTTTCAGGCTGATATGGCTGCAGTTTTTCCTAATGCTTCTCTAGGTTTTTCACTGTTTGTGTGTTAAATACTATGGCTGTGTCCCATCAAAATATGATTCAATAATGCAAGATTGTATTTGAATTCACCTATTGAATTGGTCGTATTTTCAGATATGTTATGCAAACTCTTAGCATTGCATTGACAAAATCCTAAATATTCTGTTGACATAGGGTATGCCCTGCTGTATTTTAAAAATGGTTTTCCATCTATGATGTGAAAAATATATTGAGCAAGTGTTGTGGTTTAACCTGGCAGGCAGCTTAGCACCATTTAGCACAGCCATTTGCTCAGCAACCCCTCCACCCTCTGCAGTGGGATGGAGGAGAAAATTGGGAGGAAAAAAAAATGGTAAAAACTCATGGGTTGAGATAAAGACAGTTCAATAGGACAGAAAAAGAAGGGAAATAATAATTATAACGACTATAATAGAATGTACAAAGCAAGTGATGCACAATGCAATTGCTTACCACCCACTCATCAATGCCCATCCCATCCCTGAGAAGCCATCCCTTCCACCACAGCCAGCCACCTCATATTAATTGTTCAGAATGACATCACATGGTACGGAATATCCCTTTGGCTGGTTTGGGTCAGATGTTCTGTTTCTGTCCCCCCTACCTTCAGGACAAGCTGAAAAGTCCTTGACTTAGTGTAAAAACTGCTCTGCAACAACAAAAACATTGATGAGTAATCAGCACTATTTTCATTCTAAATCCAAAACAGCACCATACCAGCTACTAGGAGGAAAATTAACCCTCTCCCAGCTGAAACCAAGTCAGCAGGAAAGAGAAAATCACAGTGCATGCAACCTCTACCCTCTGATTACCTGTCTGATATTTCACTTTCCTTGGTTTTGATCACTGAAGTAAATGTAGACTTTTATAAACTTCTATTTACTAATAAAAAAAATAAATAAATGGTACAGTACAAGCAAATACTAGATGCCAGCTGCAAAATAATGTTTTTAATTTGTTTTGTGCAAGCCTGTTAATGTCTCGTGTATTGGCATCAAGAGACCTTATTAAGATTTGTCTCAGAAAACGTAGGCAAAGCCCACTGATAATACCTGATGGAATGCTGGGACTGTAATAGAGGATTAGTAAGATTTATACAAAAGCCTTGTTTTTTATATGTGACTACTTACATGACAAAAAACCTCTTTTTAATATACCCAGAGAAAAAGGTAAAAGTCTGGAAATATATATATAGATTGTTAAATTCACAAAATCTACTCCAAAGTGTTTTTTGTTTTTAATTCCTTTCCCCCTCAGAAATATAAGTTTTATTAATCTTTTATGGTCCGTGGCCTCTTACGCTAAGGTTTCAGCTAATTGACACACTAGTTAAACAGAAACATCTTTCCTGAAGATGAACGCATTTTTTATTTCAGCTTATTCTGAAAATCTAGAGGTCTTTGAGAAAAGAAAGTTTCAAAAATACTAATTTTTCTAGACCAATGCTGGTTTATTCATCAAGGAGATGGAAGGGCATTGAAATATCATGAAATACTGTGCAAGAGTGAAGACTGCGTTTTGGCACTCAGATTTATTGCTACAATGATGGTATTGGATTTCTTTCTCATCTGTACCTAGCATAGCAACTGTCACTAGATGAGTAAGGAAGAGCCATTTCAGAACCTGGATGAACTGTGAAGAAAGACACCTTTGCTTTCAGTACATCACAATGAAAATGAGATTTGTGACACTCATGGGTCAGAAAAAAGGTGCTCCCAGACAGATGGGTAAATAAAACAAGGTGAGGAAAAAAAAAAAAAATCTCCAGAAAGCCTTCCCCCAAAATGCCTTCAAAGAGCCTTAGGAGTTCAGAGAATCTTGCAGGTTTTCGATTATGCTCATTTCTGAAATGACCCCTTTGTGGGGATTGTTAGCCCCTGCCTCACGCCCAGGTGTCCTGCCTGACCCTGAAGTTCCACCCCTGGCCTTGACAAGTGACTGGCTGGGCCTGCCTCTGGAGGTGGGCAGCACTGTGTGCAGCCCCCTTCTTGTCAGCACCCTGGGCGTAGCAGAATGCTAAGTGTCAACTGCTCTACTCAGCATCGGGAAACAGCAATACACACAAAAATACGCCAATATACAGGGGTGTACAAACATGTATAAATATTAAAACTCAAGTCTCTGGGACATGGGCCTAGTCCTGTGACATAACCAAGGAGCCACTTGGTTAACCCAAACACAGCAAATGCAGAACAGAGATGAACCTCATGGCCCTGCCCAGAAGGCCCCCGCCTGGCCCCAGGCCCGAACAATCACACGTTGTCCCTGGGGCAGCCCCTGGGCTTCCTGCCCTGTTCCATGATGCTGGTCACACAGACATGCAGATCGAACGAGACTGTGTGGCCAGTCTGTGGTCTCTGTGTCAGAACAGAGACCACAGTTTAAAGACCATGAATATAATCAGGCACAGAGAAGTATTGTAGAGGATTAAGGCCATAAAAAATGCTTGTGGTGCCAATAATTCTGGCACAGACAAGCAATTCCAGACACAATCACAACAAAAGCTGCTAATTTTAAACTGACTTTGCCTCACTTTAAGTATCTTATTGGCTTACCATAAGATCTCAGATGTAAACTGCTTTTGTGAACCTGGTGGTTCAATGGAAATATTTCCTGATAGGTCAGAAGATGAGTCCCTGAAAAGGAACTCCAGGACACTCTGTTCCTAGCAGGCTGTGAGTTAGCAGCCCCACAAGTTTACAGGGAGGACACTTTACAGAAATGGACGTCAGCTGCATTGCATAGCCCTAAGGAGGTCTTTGACAGTTCAGAACTACCCAGGCACTCAAAAGTAGCAGGGGAGGCAGATAGGCAGGCAGCCCGATATGCTTGTGTGAAATGTGTGCGTCAGTGGGAACAGCTGGGCTAGGCAATATGTGGAAGAATATAGACATGTTCATTTAGATCAGATATTGCTACCTGAAGCTTGTAAAACACATTTTTCATTGTACAGATTCAGTTTTTGAAAACCTTGGCTACCTGTTTGAACTCAGTGACTATGTTAAATTCAATCTTGAAGCTGTCAGTTTCTACAGCTCTTTATAATCTCCCACTACTCATTTAAACAATATGAATGCAGAGAATTTTAGATGGTGTCATCAATCTTTGTAAAATAAAAGGGAGATGGTTTTTAATTAGACTTTCCATCTGGTTATCATTATTATAAAAGCTTCTGAAGGAGGAGGGGACACAACCCTACTTTCTATCCTCTGTTCTAAAACTGTAAAATCTAAATTATCTAAATAGATAATTGTAGTCTAATAATAATAGTCTGTAATCTCTGTTTTGCTGATAGCTTCACAGCACTTGGAGTGCTGAGGGTCTGGACAGACATGGAGCTATTGATCAGTGCAAATGTTTGTGCATGTCTGTGCACAGGGAGGTCATACTGAATTGCTTCTGCAATTCATGCAGTATGTGTCATCATCTTATCTATGGGAAGAAAAACAAACAAACAAACAAAAAAAAAACAGTAATTTTTAAGCCAAATGACAAATGACAGCCTTAGTTGTCATAAAGCCTGTTTCCTTCTTTTACATGATGACATTTGTTACACTGTTAAGGAGGTAAAGGAAAGTATTCAGGAAGAAAACGTTTTGTCAGCTTTGTCGAATACTGTAAAGTCACATCCAGGGCCTTAAATATTGCTCGATTCAAACCTTAAGCAGGTTACATGGACATGAGAATAGAGCGCTCTAACTGCAGAGGACAGTGCAGGTCTGTGGGATGTTTTCAACAGAATAAGGTCCTGTCTATTAAAGAACAAATTGATTGATTGGTAATGATTTTATGTGAGATGTGAAAGGCCTGTGTGGGAAAACATCACAATTTTAACGGCTGGAAATGAATGTTCTATGAAGAGATTTACACCAAAAAACAGCATCAGTGTTTGTAGCCTGTGATCAGGAATCCAGCATCAGGGCAGGATTCTATTTTATATGACGTCTTTGTTTTATATCAATTGTTTGCTTATGAATACAGTTTTGGGGCAGAAAAGGGAAAGGGAAGGGAAAGGGAAGGGAAAGGGAAGGGAATGGAAGGGAAGGGAATGGAAGGGAAGGGAAGGGAAGGGAAGGGAAGGGAAGGGAAGGGAAGGGAAGGGAAGGGAAGGGAAGGGAAGGGAAGGGAAGGGAAGGGAAGGGAAGGGAAGGGAAGGGAAGGGAAGGGAAGGGAAGGGAAGGGAAGGGAAGGGAAGGGAAGGGAAGGGAAGGGAAGGGAAGGGAAGCTATAGTGTCCATTAAGTCCTTCAACACTCAGGATTGCTTCCTATCTTCCCCTATGGACTTATGAAAGTTAAACTGATACAGCTGTTCCCTCACAATTTTGGTGGCCAAAGACAGAAAGTGACTGTTTCCCCAATTATGGGGGAGACACTATGCTATTCATACTTGTCATTGACACATAATAACCATGACAGGAACCACCAGATACTAAGGATACTAGTCTCTGTGTTATTTTGGTCTTCCGCAGGAAAAACAAACAAACAAACAAGCAACAACAACAACAACAAAAACCCTCACAAACTAGGGACGTAGATAAAAGCAGAGATGTTTAATGCTTTCTTTGCTTCTGTCTTTGATGGGTGGGCCCTGGGATCCCAGGAGCCATGAGTTAGAGGACTGTGACTTTGGGAACAGTAAATTCCCAGCCAACTTTCAACTTATGTGGGATCTGCTGCTGCTCCATCTGAATGCACATAAGTCTCTGAGACCTGATGGGATTCGTCCCTGGATACTCAAAGAGCTGGCTGACATTATCATGAGACCTTTCTCGAATATTTTTCAGTGGTCTTGGGAATCTGGAAAAGACCCAGTCAACTTGAAGCTGGCAAATGTTGTCCCAGTTTTCAAGAAGGGTAAGAAAGAAGATCCTGGTAATCACAGGCCTGTCTGTCTCACTTCAGAGACTGGTAAAATTATGGAGAAGATGAACAGGAAGAAGGGAGTTCCTGAAAAATAATTGAAAGACAATGCAGTCATTGGTCACAGCCAACACAGGCTCATTAGGGGAAAGTCCTGTTTAACTAATTTAATTTCCTTTTATGACAAGGTTACCCACCAAGGAAACCAGTTGACCAAGGCAAGCTAGCAGATTTAAATTTTCTGGATCTATGCAAAGCTTTCGGTACTGTTTCTCTCTGTATCCTTCCAGACAAAATGTCCAGCATAGAGCTAGATAAATACATAATACAATGACTGGACAATTGTCTCATGGGTCAGGCTCAAAGGGTTATAGTAAATGGGGTTACATCAGGCTGGCAGACACTCATTAGTGGGATTCTGTAGGGCTCCATTTTGGGGCCAGTTCTCTTCAATGTTTTTATAAATGATTTGGATGCAGGATTTGAATGCATGCTGAGTATGTTTGCAGCCACCACTAAATTAGAAGGAGCTATTGACTCCTTTGGGGGTAGAGGGGCCTTGCAGAGAGATCTTAAAGGATTAGAGGGCTGAGCAATCACCAACTGAATGAAGTTCAACAAGAGCAAGTGCTGGATTCTGCACTTGGGACAGGGCAATCTTGGAAAAACAGCTCGTTTAAACAGCTGGAAATTCACTCTTCAAAAGTTCAGGGTCCTAACTTTGCTCTTTGACAGGCCCATATTCCTTGAGATCATGAACTCAACCATGATGTGGTCACTGCAGCCCAGACTGACTCCAGTCTTAACCTCTTTACTGAATTCATTTGCACTTATGAGCACCACATCCAGTAATACTTCTCCTCTGGTCAGTTTGCCTAATAGCTGGACCAGAAAGTTATCCTCAGTGCACTCCAGGAGTCTCCTGCATTGCTCACAGCCTGCTGTGTAGCTTTTCCAGCAGACATCCAGGTAGCTGAAGTCTTCCATCAGGATGAGAGCACGCAAGTGTGATGCTTCTTGTAGTTGAAGCAAGAAGGCCTCCCTTTGGTCAAGCGGCCTGTAGTAGACCCTGACCACAAGGTGTCCTTTATTGGTCCAGTCCCTAACTTTTACCCACAAGCTCTCAGCCTGTCCATGGCTGTTTCTCAGAGACAGCTCTTTGCAATCTCTCCCTTTCTTAACACACAGGGCAACATCCCCCACGCCTCCTTCCCTGACTACATTTTCTGAAAAGCTTGTAACCCTTGATTGTAGTGTTCTAGTGTGTGATTCTGGGGTTTCTGGTCAACAGTAAATTGAATATGAATCAACAGTGTATATTGTCAGCCAGGAGGGCCAACCATATCCTGGGGTGCCTCAAGCACAGCATTGCTGCCCAGCTGAGGGAAATGTTTGTCCTGCTCTAGTCTGTGCTGTTGTAGCCCCACTTTGAGTACAGTGTGCAGTTTGGGGCACCATGATATAAAAAGGACATAAAACTATTAGAGAGCGTCCAGAATAGGGCAACAAAGATAGTGAAGTGTTTAGAGGGGAAAATGGATCACATGCAGCTGAATTTGCTTGGGGCAGGGAAGTCTGAGGGTGACCTTATCACAGCCTACAGCCTCCTCACAAAGGGGAGTTGAGGGGTAGATGCTGATCTCTTCTCTCTGGTGACCAGCAATAGGACCCGAGGCAATGGCATGAAGTTGTGTCAGGGGAGGTTCAGATTGGATATTAGGAAAAGGTTCTTCACCAAAAGGGTGATGGGACACTGGATAGGCTCCCCAGGGCAGTGGTCATGACACTGAGCCTGCTGGAGTTCAGGAGCTGGACAAGGCTCTCAGACACATGGTTTGGGCTTTGGGTGGTTCTGTGTGGAGCCAGAAGCTGGACTCAATGATCTTTGTGCAACCCTTTCAAGTTGCCTTCACAACACCACTATTGTAAGAGAACCAGACTAGTTGTAGTTTTCCCCCTTTTCTCTGGCTTATCCCGTCCTCCTGTGATTTTGTTGATGAGGGTGCAGCCACTGTCTCCTGGAAACATGCAAAAGGATATGTAACCATAGAGCACAGCACAGCACTAACATTTTTATAGCCTGCTGCAACAAAGTATATGCATCCCTAGAACTCTGCTATCTCTTTAGATGCAAGATCGTTGCCTTTATCACAATGCAGACCCTCATATTCATGAGTCACTTGGATGACTGCATGCTCTTTTCAGGTGAGCTGACCTCAGATGAGCAAATTGCTTACTTCACGTCATCAGGTCCCAAATCCTACAGCTACCTGAAGTTGAGGGAAAGGTCTTATCTAGAATCTAAAGACTTCACTCTTAATGCAATCAACAGCAATTTTGTGCCATTGTGAGAGTTCGTGTTCAGCATTAATCCAGACAATGATGCCCCTAGAATGATCATCACAGAACAGTGTCCCACAGTTAGGAACAAGGAAGAGTGGGGTGAAAGAATCCAGACCCCCCCAGACACAGAAGGTGGTCTATTACAAAAAGATACTATCTAAAGTTTCTACAGCTTTTTGGATGTGCTTTGGAAGCACCCTTTTTCTACATTTCTATTAGGGACTGGCAACTGCAGAAAAAGTTATTTTGAAATATTTTGGGGGAGAATGCCAAAGACTTTCTCTCTGTTTTGCCTTAGAATGCGATGTGGTGTTACAGATGTTGGCAGCTGTTATATGAGGGACTGATCTCTAAATATCTTTTTAGCAAACCTGTGGAGGACTTTCCGGAAAGTCTTAGCAATAAAGACTTATTTCCACCTAATAAAGTGCACATGGTTGTGATCAATGATCTTATGAATATTGCTTATGAGAGAAAATGAAAACTTCAAAAGAGTGCATCACAAGAATTTTAGCATATCTATACACTATCTATACACTATACACTGCCACGAGTGATTTTTTTTTCTTTTTCTTTTTCTTTCCCAGGGCAAGAAAAGCCATCACTTAGCAAAAATACATGGTGTTAACACTCTTCTACTCCCTCAAGTTACACTCGAGGTTGTATCCCTACTGAGATAGATGTATCACAGCAATATAATTTTTTTCCTCCACCTAGTAACCACGAATTATGCAAGACACTGGGAAAGAAAGTGAATGATTTTAAGAGCAAGAGAGAAAAATGATTAATTTCTTTGAGAGTGACCAGTGAGAGTGAAGAGCAAGGTGGAACAGATTAAATTTCACAGGGTCATGGCTTATTTTTCACAAAGGCTATAGCTACCACGTATCAGTTTCTGTATGATATGTCTTTATAAATATATTGAACAATATAAATGAATAATGGAAAGAGAATAATAAAATTTGAATATGGCTAAACTCAGTGCTGTCCTAATATTGATTGTTCTTTGAGGTTTCAGTAACACTGGCAGTGTTCAGCATTTCATGTGATCCGCTTGTTTCCATGGATTTTATGCAGAGATATACATAAAAGGAGAGGGACAAGCAGGAAAAAAAAAAAAAAAAAAAAAAAAAACGGAATTTACTTTCATTGATATGCTTTAAAAACAGTGGAGGACAAAATTACATCATAAAGATCTCATCAAATTAGGTACTGAAATGTTATTTCATGTGGCATAGGAATATGTCTGAAGAGAAGATCTGAAAAGGAAGACTCAGATCTAAATGCCAACTGTCTTCAGAGGTATGGATCCTGTCTGACTCTCATTTCCTTATTAGGTTTTGCTTTGTTTAGAAATTAGGAGGAAGTTTTTCACTCAGAGGGTGTTGAAGCACTGGAACAGGTTGCTCAGGGAGATTGTGGATACCCCATCCCTGGAGGCATTCAAGGCCAGGCTGGATGCGGCTCTGGGCAGCCTGCTCTAATGGTTGGCAACCCTGCCCAGAGCAGGGGGGTTGAAATTAGATGATCTTTAAGGTCCTTTTCAACCCAGGCTGTTCTATGATTCTACGATTCTGTGATTTAGCTAAAGAGTGTTTTTACCATTTTCTTCCATTAGATGTTTTTGTGTCTTCATATGGGTGTTTAGAATTTCGCAGGTGATAATTAATTGGAGTATTTTTATTTTTCTTCCACTGTGAAAATAAATTAAGTGGTCACTGCTGAATATGTTTTCTTTCCCTAATTCTGCAAATCAGTGTAACCCTTATCTCTTATAAAGTTGTAATTCTCCAGAATTAATGTCTTCATTTAGTCTATGTCATATTATAGATTTTAGACAGAAACATCGTCAATCTAACTGTTCGCATAAATGTTTACAGGATATCTGAATAGTATACAAAGGTTTGAATAGAGTATTTTTTTGAGAGCATGGTTATATATATTCAAAATATACTGTACGGTGACTGTGAAGCAGCTGGTTTGGCTTTCCACATGGATTCATGGGAAGCAGCTCTAAGTTATTCCATGAATGTTTTGTTGTTGCTGTTGTTGTTCTTGAATCATACAGTGTTTAACCATTTTTTTTTTCAGTAATGATACGCCCAATATATCTACATCTCCTTTGAGATTTTTTTTCTTCAAGCAACCAATAAAAATATCAAAAATAATTAGTCTATCACGAATCAGCCCCACCATTTTTGTTACTGTTTTGTTTTATTTCTCATTTTTGTTTTCCTCCACTAGTATCAAGATCCCATATTTTCACAGATTTTACCTGACCTCTTAGGTTAGAAATTTCACAATCTCTGTATTTTGTAAACAGATCAATCAGCTTCTAAAGATAAGAAATGTCTATGAAAATTTGAAAGCTTCAGAATAGTGATGTAATTGTAAAAAAATGACAGTAAGCAACTCAACAGAAGCCAAATCCTGCTAAATTTGTGTACTTAGAATACAAATGTACTTTTTTTATAGTTAGTAACTATTCCATTTGTTTGAAGGCCAAAACTGAACAGTTTGACTGAAATCAATAAGGTCACTTACGGAGGCTGAAGCACATGAGCTTAGGTACGAGTGAATCTGGAT
Source organism: Anser brachyrhynchus (assembly GCF_964034855.1). Classification (NCBI taxonomy): domain Eukaryota; kingdom Metazoa; phylum Chordata; class Aves; order Anseriformes; family Anatidae; genus Anser; species Anser brachyrhynchus. The sequence goes on along the minus strand of NC_137702.1, from coordinate 19,102,279 downwards.
CAGAGGAAAGATCAACTTCTAGGAAGCAGGTATGTCCTCCTTGTCCATATATAGATGTTTTCTGTGAAAAAAGTTGCTTCCCTTCATTGCTTTGTCAAAAGGAACACAACACATGCCCTTTCCATATTAGGGAATATTAGTCTTTGGAGATATCCTTGGAAATGGATGCATGCATTTCTTATATATGCAGGGAAGCCAAGTGGACTTAATGCTGTCTGAGCTTCCATAACAATCTCTATAACAGACGAAGACTAATTTATAATGCTTCCATGCTATTAAAAGGCTATGGGATATGCTTCTGCACAGGATATTGTGTGGTATGAATTTAGACATTTCTGCAAGATTATTGAAGAAAAGAAGAAGAATGGAATGTTTTGGATCTGTAGTCATTCTGCACATGGGAAAAGTAATGCAGGGGGACATGTCCAGAACTTAACATTAATTCATTCCTTGTCATCTTGTAACGAACAAGTTACTTTCTCATAAAACACTGATTCAGATAATGATGTGATCTTTTATACTGCTGTAATTGAAGTAAAATTTATAATTTTCTTCATATCCTGTTGTAGCTGCATCACACATGCAGAGAGGAGGCAATTTAAGGTACATTTTTCTGTTTTATGCATATGTTAAAAGCATAATTAAGAATAAAATATACTCGGCAATTTAATAGCTCTATAACTTCCCATTAAAAATAACAGGCTTTGATAGTATACAAGGTGACCTATTCCCAGTGACAGACCAACCAAATGGCACCATTGACTAGAACTATCTGGAAATGCTCTGCCAAAGCAAATATCACATTTTAAAGTTTATGTTACCACTTTTGCTGCATGCCTTCCCAGTGACAGTAAAAATTCTAGTGGTGTGCAGCAAAGTCTAGGCTTCCTCAATCTACAGATGCCAGGAATCCTGAATTATGTATCACTCCAGTGTCAGCCCTCAAGTTTCAGTACTTTCACCCCAATACAGGGTACCCAGCTTCTACAGTTCTGATATCATTATGAATTTGCAGTTTTGGTGTTACTGTGAGCCCCACTGTGCAGCAAAATCTATGAACTTTTTAGCATGGAATACCATATCATTATAATGCAAGATGTGCACATCTTACCTGTAATATAGGTGAATATAAACAAAAGATGAATATAAACAAAAAGAAAGAATAAAGGTAAATACTGAGAACAAATTAGATCACAGTTCTCATTACTAATACTTCAGTAACAACATCAGCCTTGTGCATCTCCACCTTTCAGTTTACACTATCTAGCACCACTGATCTTCATTATCAACTGTTACAGGAAACTGCTATAAAACCGTAATCCCATTTCCAGCATTTTTATATATATATATATTTTTAATGTCCAGACAAGTTTTCCTGACCCTGTTGAAGCATGGCCCAACAAAGAAATATGCTGGCATGCTGCAGTGCAGAGGTAGTCTTGCAGACTACTGCTGCCAAACTGGGTGTGTTGTGAAAGCAAGGATTTAATGTGATTGTTAGAATGTAATCTGAACATATAACAACTTGTCATTAAATCTTACCAATATTTTGTAATTTTTTAAAAGAGATTAGAAGCAGAAATCTGAGGTAGCTTTGGATGTGTTTATTTTTAATTCCTCTGCAGTAGAGAGACAGCCTAAGAAAAAGTACCATAATGCTTATCTGAAAATTAAATACGAAATTAAAAACCTGATCAGTGACAAATACTTATTGGGCTTAGTGAAGGCAGGCACTCCTTATTTGATAGCAAGTGAAAAATGACAGGAAAAGGGGGAAGAAAATACAATGGGAAGGGCTCAAGGGCTAGGATATGGACAGGAAGCTCACTCACCAATTGTCACAGGCAAAACAGACTCAAAATAGGGAGATTAATGTAATGTATTGCCTATCAGCAGCTGACTAGAACAATGAGAAACTAAAACCTAACTAAAAACACTTTCACCCAGTCCACCCTCTTCTATATCCTCTCCACGAGTGGTGCAGGGGAAGGGAGAATGGGGTCTGCGGTCAGTCTGTAATACTTTGTCTGCACCGCTCCTTTTCGGTCACTCTCTGCCACTGCTCCATGTGGGGTCCCTCCCACTGGATGCCGTCCTTCCCAAACTGATCTTGCAGGGGCTGCCCACAGGCAGCAGCTCTTCAGGAACTGCTCCAAATATGGGTTTGTACCACGAGGTCCATCTGTCAGAAGCAAACAGCTCCAGCACGGCTCCCCCACGGGTGGCAGCTCTCCGTAGGCCCCCTGCTCCTGCGTGGGCTCCTCTCCACGGGCTGCAGCTCCGGCCCGGGGCCTGCTCCTGTGGGGGCTCTCCATGGGCCGCAGCCTCCTCCAGGCCACATCCACCTGCTCCACCGGGGGCTCCTCCATGGGCTGCAGCATGGAGATCTGCTACGCCGTGGGACCCATGGGCTGAAGGGGAACAACGTGCTTCACCATTGTCGTCTCCACAGGCTGCAGGGGAACTTTTGCTGCGTGCCTGAAGCACCTTCTGCCCTACTTCTGCACAGACCTTGGTGGCTGCAGGGTTTTTCTCACTCATCTCTCCCGGCTGCTGTTGCGCAGCAGTTTTTGTTTTTCCCCTTTCTAAACTCTGCTCTCCCAGAGGCCCAACCAGCGTCACTCACTGGCTCAGCTCTGGACAGCAGCAGGTTCCTTTTGGAGCTGGCTGGAGCTGGCTCTGGTCTGACATGGGGCAGCTGCTGGGCTCTGCTCACAGAGGCCACCCCTGTAGCTCCCGTGCTACGAAACCCTTGCCTCATAAACCCAATAAAGATTTCTATCCATTTGTATACAGTAGGACATGAAGCTCCCTTATATCCAGATCATCAAAACTGCATGCAATATGGGGATTTACTGATGAAAGATGAATTAGAAGATTCTACATGGTGCTAAAACATTCTTTATGAAACAAAGATGTTTATAACAAGGCAACTATGCTCCAATAAAATGAAATGTTAAATTTAGATCATGTAATGATTAATAAGTAAATGTCCTTTGGAGCTTAATAGTTTAAACAATCGTATAAAGCTGTCTAAGAGATGATCATTCAACATATGTAAATTGGCTCTGTTAAAGTGATTGACAGATGCAGGCTCTAATAAATTGACTGAGGATGTTGTTTATTAAGTTTGTCTTATATTCTCCTCATCACTGAAGTTAAAATAATGTTTACAAAGGAGCAGAAAGTGACTTTTTTTTTCTTTTTTTTTTTTTTTTTTTCCTTCTGGATACTTCTTTTGTCCTGTGAAACATAGAACTTTTTCAGATCATTTCTCTGTCATTGTAAATCTCTCCCAAAATATACAAATTTGCTATATGGAGTCATAGAATGCTTTGGTTTGGAAGGGACCTTCAAGATCATCTAATTCCAGCCCCCCTGCCATGGGCAAGGACACCTCCCACCACACCAGGTTGCCCAAAGCTCCATCCAGCCTGGTCTTGAACACTTCTAGGGATAGGGCATTTACAGCTTCACTGTGCAACCTGTTCCAGTGTCTCACCATCCTCTGAGTAAATAATTTCTTCCTAATTTCTAATCTAAATCTACCCTCTTTCAGTTTAAAGCCATTACTCCTTGCCCTATCACTACACTCCTTGATAAACAGTCCCTCTCCTGCTTTCTTGTAGGCCCCCTTTAAGTACTGGAAGGCTGCCATAAGGTCTCTCTAGAAGACTCGAGAAGCCTCTTCTCCAGGCTGACCAACCTCAACTCACTTATCCTGTCTTCACGGGTGAGGTGCTCCAGCACTTTGATCATCCTCATGGCCCTCCTCTGGACTCGATCTAATAGGTACGTCTAATTCCTGTGCTGGGGGCCCCAAAGCTGAATGCGGAACTCCAGGTGGGGTCTGACAAGAGCAGAGAAGAAGAGGAGAATCACCTCCCTCAACCTTCTGGCCGCACTTCTTTTGATGCAGCCCAAGATATGGTTGGCTTTCTGGGCTGCAAGCACACATTGCTGGCTCTTGTTGAGCTTCGTGTCAACCAACGCCCCCACGTCCCTCCTCAGGGCTGCTCTGAATCCATTCTCTACCCAGCTTTTATTTGTTCTTGGGACTGACCTGTCCCCAATACAGGACCTGGCACTTGGCCTTGTTGAACCTCATGAAGTTCATACAGGCCCATCTTTCAAGATGGTTCTTCAAGATGGTCTCTTGATGTCATCCCTTCCCTCCAGTGTGTCAACCACTTAGTGTCATCAGCAAACTTGCTGATGCAAACTTGCACTCAAGCCCACTGTCCATGTCACCAACAAAGATGTTAAATAGTGCAGGTCCCAATACTGACCCCCTAAGAAACACCTCTCATTACGTCTTCTGCTTGAGTTTGGCCAGGAGCTCCTTGTTCATCCACAAAGGCCTCCTGGTGTTTTTGCCTGATTTTCTCTTTGCTGGGATGCATCTCTCCTGAGTTTGAAGGAGGTGATTCTTGAATATTGACCAGCTTTCTTGGGCTCCTCTTCCCTCCAGGGCTTTGTCCCATGGTATTCAAACAAACAGATCCCTGAAGAGGGCAAAGTCTGCTCTCCTGAAGTCCAGGGTAGTGAGCTTGCTGTGCTCTCTCCTCACTGCTCTCAGGATCCTAAACTCCACCATTTCATGGTCACTGCAGCCAAGGCTGCCCTTAGTTTCACATTTCCCACCAGTCCCTCCTTGCTGGTGAGAATGAGGTCCAGCATAACGCCTTTACTTGTTTGCTCCTCTATTACTTGGAGAAGGAAGTTATCATCAATGCATTCCAAGAACCTCTGGATTTCCTATGCCCTGCTGTGCAGTCCCTCCAACAGATATTGGGGCGGTTGAAGTCCCCCATGTGAATGTGGGCTTGTGAATGTGAGGCTACTTCTATCTGTAGAGGGCCTCATCTGCTCAGTCTTCCTGATCAGGTGGCCAGTAGCACTCCCCCACTATAATGTCCCGTGTCCCTGTCCTCCTTTTAATCCTGACCCATCATCTGTCTGTCTGCTCCTCACCCAACCCCAGGCAGAGCTCCATGCACTCCAGCTGCTCATTGACATTGAGGGCTATGTCCCCTCCTTGCCTCCTGTGCCTGTCCTTCTTAAAGAGCCTGTGTCCGTCCATTCCAACACTCCAGCCATGGTAGCACTTCCACTATGTCTCTGCAGTGCCAAAGAGGTCATATCCCTGCAGGCATGTGTACATCTCTAACTCCTCTTGTTTTTTCCCCATGCTACGTGTTTAGCCTAGAGAGATTGCAGTTGGGCCACTGATGAAGCTCCCCTACTGGCTGGTGGAATTTCTTTGTACTGCTTTCAGGTGCTCTCCTGCTGACCTGTGACCCTTCTCCAGGCTCTGGACATCTATCACTGACACTGGCATCAAGCTGGGAGGAGTAGGATGGATTGAGGTTCCCCTTCCCTGGCAACTCTGTACCTCTGACTCAGAAGGGAGTCTCCACCTACTACTACACAAAGCCTCTTCTTAGTGGGACTGGTTGTTATGCAGGGAGCAGACCAAGCTGCCTTACTCAGCTCCACACCCCTGCCACGGGTCTTTCCTTTTCTGTCTGCAGGGAGGTAAAGCAATTCTGTAAGGGCATCTCAGGCTTCAGCATAAATTTTCTTAAACCTTATGTTATTGAACTTTCAAAAGGGAAGACAGAGAGCAAAGATGTCATACAATTTCATTTCCAAAGTTCTTCACAAGGATTTGATCTTATTTCTAGTCAATATCTTTAAAATGCTTATGCATACACTTAAGCACACAGAAAATACTTATATCTTTCAAATAATGTAGAAATATAGTTAAACACAAAAGTAATTGCTGTCATGAGGAAAACAATTGGGATTTATCTTGGTATGAATATTCCTTTCTAGTTTTTTGTTTTTTTTTTTTTTTTTTAAGAAATGTGATAGATTGGGGTCTTCTATAGGAACAATTTTCTTTACGCAGCCTAAGAAAGCACACTCTTCAGTTCTTTATGTTGTGTTGTGACATTAGGAAGATTGTATTCATGATCATTAGCTTTTAATTTGATGACCATAAAGTAGTTGCTAATCCCCACACATATCCTTATCAGTTCCCCACTTCTCGCAGTACAGTTGCGGGGTGGGGGGTCGGGGGGGTAGTCCCTGAATGAAAGAAAGTTAATTCTTTCATGGAAAATGTTAACTTTCATTAGAAGAGAAGCAGCATTCATGATTAAAGAATTAAATTTTTGGCTATCAAAACTCAATCTAACTCATTTATTATTCAGAATGTTTGACCTTAAAGAAAGTATGAGAATGCTTTAGGTTCATCTCACTATGCACAAGATTTTAGGAATATAATGGCATATAGCTCCTTCCAGGAAGGAAGAAATGAACTGAATAAAGATTTGATAGTAGACTAGAATATTGATTTCAGCTGAGAATCAGCTGTGAATAACTAATCTCTGGATCAATCCAGAAATAGAGAGGAGTGTGCTCAACAGAGTGAGAATAGACAAATTAGTGACAGGAGTAATGATTCAGCTGCTACACACTTTCATTGTAATCAGGACTTTTTGCATGGTTGAAAAAAATAGCAACCTAGAGAGCAGCACAGGAAATTTACAATTAATTGAAGATGGGTCAGAAAGGGATGCAAAAGCTCAAACTACTGAGAGGAGAAAATATAAATAGCATGAACAGAATTAGTATAATATGAAAAAGGGAAAATTCAGTATAAGATTATAATGAAAGAAAGGAATGCAATGAGAAATATACAGTGGAACTTATAATTGGATGCTGATTTGCTGTTTTGTTCTGTGGTATACAGAAATGCTTTTTCTGATAAAATCAATAGTTTATTACAGGCAACAACTGACAGGACAGGAAAGAAAAGGGGGCAGGAACAACAGGAGATCATATCCCAGAAGTCCTGCTGCAAGTAGATGGAATAAGTTTCTTTGTTTACAGGTGAGGACTACAAAGAAGTCCTCCCAGCTAAGAACATCTAATGGGATTTTATACTTTACTTGCTCCCCAGCTGTACAGCTTAAAAAAATGGAAAAGGTTGTTTAACAGATTTTTTGTTTCTTTGTTTCAAATAGATGAATTCTTAGCAGCCCAGTGTCTCTGGGCCTGCTTGCTTTGAGACAGTCTGGTAGAGGTTCATGAGATTAATTCTGTAAATAGTAAAATGTGTTGTTACCACACACTAACTTGTATCTACTTATATGTATATGTGTGTATAGATATATGCAATCAGCTGCAATAATTATTAAAAAAAAAAAAGAATATGTGAGGTGGCACTTTGAAGAGACATTGGATTTAGCCTTTCAGACAGCTACTGCAACTTGTTCACTTCTATCTCCTGCTGTCAAGTCATTCTTTTTTTTTTTTTTTCCCCCGTTTTGCAAACACTGACCTTTAAAAACTGTTCCTTTTTCTTTTTTTGTGTTCTGTTTTGTTTTGTTTTTTATTGAGTTAACTCAGAAGTGTCCTCCATTACGCTTTACCTTGAGAGCTGGAACCAACCAGGGTAGCTATGGAGAAACTACATTCAGAATTTGAAAGACAAACAAGTATTTACATTAAAATAGTTTTCCTTGGTATTAGGTCAGATCTTATACCAATTAACATCACATGAAAAACTTCCACTATCCTTCTGCTTAAAAGGATTTTTTTAAAAGCTGAATTTTAGTAAAACAATAGGCATCTTTATTTTAAAGAGAAAATATAGTATAAATGTTTCCCAGAGATTCCCAGAAAATATTCCCAGAAGTGAAGTTTTTTTATTTAAGCATAGTTATGAGATCTATTTTATTACTCATTCAGCAGTGTCTACTTTTTAGTAGCTGTGCCAGTGAAAGATCAAAATCAAAAAACAGGTAAAAGAACAAACAGAACCTCCTTGAAAAAAACATATTCCTCCCTCTTCCTCCTCTTCCTTTCTTTTTCTCTTTTTGTCTCCGCCTTCTCTCTCCCCCCCCCCCCCCAATCCCCCATTTGTAAATATGAGTACCTAATTCATTGCATGTCAGCCCCATAAACTAATCATCTTGAGGACGTTCTCAGAGAGATTCAGAGTTTCTGGGAAGGAAGAAACTGGCCTTGGCCATTTGATTAAAGAGTTCAGCAGGGCCCAGTTAAGTTAAAAGTCCTCACTCCACAGGGAATAATGAGTGATTATAAATTTGCAGATGTTGGAGACTGATGAATCTGGTAGCTCAGTAGATGTGAGGCTTGTCCAGCTGGATGAGCTAGGCATGTCCTAGAAACAGGCAGTTACATGCACTGATCAACAGAGAAAACAGTTCCTTTAACAGAAACATGAACATCATGGACAGCCTAGTCTTGTTTGTTATATGCACACATATATAAACATATGCTACATATCCCACCAGGAGCTGACCCTAGTCCCTGTTCTCCCCAGTTACTGGCACCTGATCACAACAGCATGTGAGCTAACTGGGTCTGCAGCCCCACTTCAACCACCAGCTGCTTCAGCAGAGAGGTAAGATGATATATTGGCTTTTACATGGCAAGGTTTTGGTAGCAGGGGGAACTGCAGGGGTGACCTCTGTGAGAAGAGACCAGAAGCTGCCCCATATTAGATCAGAGCCAGCTCCAGCCAGCTCCAAAAATGCAGGAAGGAGCAGGCCCCAGGCCGGAGCTGCAGCCCGTGGAGAGGAGCCCACGCAGGAGCAGGGGGTCTGGGGGGAGCTGCCGCCTGTGGGGGACCCGTGCTGGAGCAGTTTGCTCCTGGGGGATGGACCCCATGGGAGCCATGTGGGAGCAGTTCTTGAAGAACTGCTGCCTGTGGGTAGCCCCCGCAGGCTCAGTTTGGGAAGGACAGCATCCCGTGGGGGGGACCCCACGTGGAGCAGGGGCAGAGAGTGACCGAGAAGGAGATGAAGCGCTATGGACTACAGCCCCCATTCCCCGTTCCTCTGTGCTGCTCGGGGGGGAGGAGGTAGAAGAGGGTGGATGGGGGGAGGGTGGTTTTAGTTTGCTTTTAGCTTCTCACTGTTCTAGTTGGTTACTGATAAATTACATTAATCTTCCTATACTGAGTCTGTTTTACCCAGGACAATAATTGTTGAGTGAACTCCCTGTCCTTATCTCAACCCTTGAGCCCTTCCCATCATATATTCTCCCCCTCTTCCTTTAACGAGGGGGAGTGAGAGAGCAGCTGTGGTGGAGTTCAGCTGTGTAGCAGGATAAAATCACCAAACAACAAATACATTTGGAGCTCAAATATGTATTTATTTACCAAATAGAACATTCTGTAGAGACAGAGACAGTATGCACACAGCTTTTTTAATGTCTTTATCAGAGAAGCTGCACAGATTCTTTCACTAACCTTTCTTAAAGGTCTGCACATTTCTGTTTTATTTTGTTTGTATTTAGGGTATACGTGTTTGTTTATTTAGCCTTACATACTTTTAGCTGATTTCTTGGGTTATAATAGAAAACTAAAAAATTGATAAATTAAGCACATAAAGCTTGAAATCAAATGCTTTCTATCTTAATTATACCAAATAGTTTAATTATTTTTTGCAATATAAAGAATTAGAAAGAATCACCAAACTCTTTGTCACTTAGATAATCCATGTAAAAACATCAGCTGTCATGCTTTAGGATTTTTATTTTCCTTGTCACAGATTTATGAGGACTGAAAAGTAAATGATTGGAACATAAATTAGACAGCCTGTATGCAGCATGAGAAAAGCAGGGCACTTTCTTAGTGGAAGGAAACAGGATCTCCTCATGTAAGAAAAAAAAAAAGGTAGTAATATCTTGACATGTCATGTAAATACCTTAACATATTCATCAGTCCTGCTTCTATCATCACTGATCTAGCACAAATGCAACAACAATTATGAAGACCTCAAAGACGATTCAGCATCCATGTGTTTAGAAGAAAACAGAAAAATAAACAGACCTCAGCTTTTAGCTCACCTTTGACATAATAATTTATAGTCCTTTCATTAGAACTGGGTTTAGCTTTTTTCATTTTTCCAGAACACAATCTTGATTAAAAGAATACAGATTGTAATTTATTATCTTTACTACTTTGTTTCTATTTATTTTAATGTTGCAGGTTGCAAGTTTTCTACTTCTTCTTTGAGCCACATTTAAGTAGTCCCTATAATAAATCTTTTCATCTATATAGAAAACAGAGTTTAAACAGCTACCAAAATGAAAAGTGTGTGACTAAACTCTCAAGCAGTTTTCAAAGGCCCAATGTTCTTTAATTCATTCCTTTCAATCTGCTAAACAGTAGAGCCTGACAAGGAAGAAGTTTAATTCATCGTTCATAGAAGACTTGGCTTAGGATTTTAGTTATAAGAAATTAAAGTACACAGCAGCTTTAAAATTGCAAGAGTTAGTAAATAAATAAAGAAATAAATATTTGAGGTCTCTTTAGTTGTTTCTATTGCAGAAAGTTCATATTTCAACTTTTTCCTCCACAAATGGCTTTAAGGAATAATACAGGTAAGATTTGTCTATATTCTAGCAACCAGCAAAGTTACTTGCTCCAGAATAGTATTGGTCTAACCTTTATATTTCTGACTGAAATTTAGCCTCCAATTATCTAAAAGACAAATTTAGCTCATTAAGAAGATTGAAGATAGTTAGGACCAAATTATATGTGATCTCACACGTCACTGCTTTCTAATTTTCCCGTTACCTTACTGCCAGCACAGTAAAAAAACCTGCTTTAATATGAACTTCCAGTATCTTATTTTTATTAGCTCTGCAATAGTCTACACTGTTTGTATCATTATAAAATAAATATTTTTATTAGTTAGGTTTAAGAAAATATTAATTCCTATTGCTCAAATACACAATAAAATTTTTATTTATGCACAACTTTCTCTACTTTTTTGATTAAAAAAATCAAATTAGAGATAATCATACAATATACCATTGGGAAAGAAATACACCTACAGAAGAAACTAGCTTTTCACTCACTTATTGTCCTTTTATGGATTGAACTAAAGCCAATGAAAATATGTGCCTAGACTGCCTTCAGTGTAGTCCAGATCAGGTCTCTACAGGAACAGTAACGCCCATGCATTATAATAAATAAATAAATAGATAAAATAAAATAGATATAAATAAATAGATAAATAAATAATGATATATAGACAACAATAAATAGATAAAAGGAATTTTCTAAAAAATGTTGTAGTCCCTTAGTCTTTTTCTTTGATAATATAATCTACACTAAGATCCAAATAAGCATATTAAATGACTGTACAAAATTATCTTTACATTTCTGAGAGGCACGTTATTATCACTGTTGCTGTAATTTGCCATGATGAACAGATAAGTTATTCTAAAAAAGAATTTGTGTTTTGCCAATGGCAAATCAGTTCTGTTCTTCATGAACAAGTACATGCATGGAAAGCCATCATTAATAATTTCAGTCATTACACTGCTGCCAAGAAAAAAATGTAGAGTCAACACAATTCTTCAGAACTAGCCTGTGCCAAATTCATAACAAGGTTGGGTAATGAAGCTTGAATAGAGTTGCTTACTCAATTGGTGGCTATTTCACTTCTCTTTGAAGACTTTTAAGTCTAAGGTTGGTTTGAATGGATTAACGTTTGAATAAATGGATTAAACGGCTGATTTCAACCCAAAATATATTTTTTCCTGTGAACTTGTTACTTCTCATACCCAGAAAAGTTATTTTCTAATCATAATTTTTGTCTTGAAAAGGTTCAGAGGTAAATATCCTAGATGATACTCACAAACTTAAATTGTGGTGTTTTTTTGTTGTTGTTGTTCTGTTCTGTTTTTTTCATTTTTTTTTCTTTTTTTTTTTCTCTTTTAAGATAGTTTACTACTGAATTTAGAAAGCCAACAAGGGAATAGAGAGAAAAGAGAAGAGAATAAAAAAAGACTGATGAAGTGCTGTGAGAATATTTATGCTTTTCTCTAATCAACCACTGCAAGAGAACATAGACATACAGAAAAGTAGTAGAAGCAGGTAGGATTACCGTCACATTTCTGTGGGATCTTGAAAGTTGAAATTATTCATGAGCAGTCTATAGATGTGCAGCTTATATTTTATGAACTTTTTTTTCATATTGTCATAATGTTAGAAGAATTAAAGAAAAAAAAAGGAAAGCCTTTCTCCATTTTCCATTTTAATATGAGGAAAAGGACAAGAAATGTTTCTACACTCAAAGTGTGGCAAAGCACTAACAGTAATTTCTTGATTTTTCACTTGCATTAATGTTTACCAGTGTACCCAGTTGATAATTTCTTTTTCCTTAAAGTAAAATAAATGTCTAGGTTTCTTCAATTGCTTCACTCTTCAAAAGTATGGTTTGACTAAGATAGATGAAAAGCTTTTAAGATTTCCAGTATTTTTTTTTTTAAAAGAAAATACAGAAGGAAACTTACGTAACTTGTACATTAACTGCCGTGCATGGTTTTTCCCAACACAATTTTGATTCTGTTAGTTTTTCTGCTATTGATTTTGCTTCATAACATATGGTCGTTAAAATAACAAATGAACCAATAAAACTTATCTATTATATATAGCAAATAGGAAATGAGCGCTTCTGACTATAAATTATAAAGGGGATGGGAGGATACTAAATTCTGTAGAAAGTTGTCGTTGCTCTCTCACTGTTGTGTGTGTTGCTGATTATCACGACATATAAAATCCTGATGCCTACCAGCTCTTCACATGAAACTTCCCACTTAGATCTTACAGATTTGATATCACATCATTTTAGCTAAGACTATATCATAGTTTTTGACAGAATTCACCAAAAACTTTGTTCTCAAATGTTATATAAAATACATCAACACAATCCTTTACCCCATCCTTGATGAAAGTTATTGACTACATTTTTTTTTCCCTTGATTTTATGTCTGCCTAATAAAGGAGAAAACAAACTCATGCAATGAACTATACTTGATGCGTAATTAACAAGATTCTTCACAGCAATTAGAATGAATAAAATGAATGTATCAGAAAGCAACTATTTGGAAGTATATGTGTAGCCCTGAAAATCATAAAGATTCCCATCATCTTTCTTGACTGTTATGTAGTATGCAAATCCATTTACAGGAAGGAGGACACTACCCTCAAGGAGTTAATGAAGACATAATAAATAAGAGCTTGTGGTGATCTGAGTCTGTGGAAGGGTTTGCAGAAACCCTGTTGTAACGAAGAGGTCATAGGCAGGACTGAACCTTTCTCATGGGGCTTGCTTTCAGATGACCCTCTAGCATCTGGCCGTTTTAAGCTACAGCCACAATGCATAATACTGTGGCAGGCCTGTCTCTGGTCTTCTCCTGCCACATATATCCATGTAAGATTCAAGTTTTCTTCAAAAGGAAAATAAAAGCAACCCACATGAAAACAAACAAACAAAACAACAAGAAAGCACAGAAAAATAGACTTCTGAAATACTTGTCACATAAAAAAACACTATAACAAAGTTTTTTATTATTATTATTATTATATATTTATCTGTGATAAAATAATGCAGCTTATCAAAAGTGCTAAAAAGTATGTGGTAGATTAGACTGCTCCTCAACAATTGATTTATTTTTTTCTCCAGTAACACAGTTTATGCTTGATTGAAGAACACCATTTCAGCCTCTCAAGTCCCATTAAAATCCCTGCCAGCCACATGGCTGGTATGTGTCTTACATTATTTCTGAAACCCATGACAGGATTTTCTGACACTCCCTGGACATTTTCTCACCAAACAACATAAAGTGTAGTTAGAAAACAAGAGAAATCATGCAGTTAAATTACCTTTTGTTAGGGCTGTATATTACTTTAATGGCGTATACCTAAATAACCAAGATCTTCAGAATACACTGGTGTCTGACATGGATGTTGACATTTAGGGGGCATAATTATGACTGAAGGATTCCCAAAGATCAGTACTCTACATTATGCTGTCACTGGCCTCCCTTTCAAACCTCATCCCAATATTAGGTTAAAGAAATTAAAGCCTTTAAATTGTGTGCTACCCTTGAAAGGAAAAGGTTCATCAGTTTAATCACTCAGTTATGACACTACATACTCAGAAAAGATATATTTGATTAATCGGGAAGCATATTTGGTAGAGAAGTAGGGCTTGCCTACAGAAATTTCACTATGTATTTAAAACTATTGTTTTCCCGTCTTCTTTCCCTAGCCAACAGGTAATTTTTTTATGTCCATTTTGTGTCCAATTTTGGTCCCAAAGAAATCGTTACAGTCACAGAGAATTTTCCAGTCATAAGGCTGACTGTGGAGACTTCCTATATTTCTAATGTATGAATGAAAGGGAGTTGTACCATCAACTGCAATTTTCATCAGTTTCAGAATTAACAAAACAAATAAACAACCCCAAAAGACACACCCATTCTGGAATGACCATCTATTTATTCTGACAGTTTGTCTTCTACTAGGGTGATTTTAGAAAAGTAGAAGCCCTATTTTTATTTTAACTCTGTTAGGGACAAACTTTATGAACAGTAAAGCAAACAACTATGAAATACTTGGAGCCCTCAGTGGAAATACAACTATGTTTGCTTGGTTTAACTCACTTCTTCAGATTCCTTTTTTTGACTGTTGGATATATCACTTGAAGAAGAAAAAAAAAAAAAACACAAAAAAAACTCATGTTCTTTTGATGAACACAGTCTACTTAGTTTTCGTCTGTGTGCCCTAGCAAACAAACGTTTCTTGATTTAGACGGTTCAAATTCATTATATCATTGCATAGGAGTATGCACAAATCCACATTTGATAATTTTTTTTTCCGTCAGAAATTAAGAAAAAAAAAGTTGCTAGCAGATGCCAGTACTCTGTGCCAAAAGATAAATGCACGTAAATTATAAATGATGATAAATTATGAACATGGAGATACAGAACTGTGAACATGGAGATACAGAACTGTAAAGAATACATGGAGTAAGGCTCTCTTCCAACACTGATTTTTTGTTTCATTTTTACTCTTTTAGCATAGGAGCAATCTTATAGACTTTAGTCTAATAATTGTTTTTGTCTAACTACTGTCATGCACATCAGGCCAAATATGATAAGCATCATCTATATGTTGGAGTCATGTATTAGGACTCTACAGATTCAAAATACACCCTTACTAACCTACTTCAAACACACTAATAAACACTAAATATGTGTGAAAACATAAAATGAAAACAAAACCATTATTATTTTTTTTCCCATTTGTAAGCTAATGATTCCAAGCATTAATGAAGAACACAGGGCACAACCCCTTCATTGATGAGTGACGAACAAGTGACTTAGAAAACAATTACCTCCCTCAAAACCAAGGGGTTATAGAATCATTAAGGCTGGAAAAGACCTCCAAGATCATCTGGTCCAACCATCACCCTACTACCAATATCACCCACTAAACCACGTCCCTAAGCACCACATCCACCCTTTCCTTGAACATCCCCAGGGACGGTGACTCCACCACTTCCCTGTACAACCCCTTCCAATGCCTGACCACTCTTTCTGAGAAGAAATGTCTCCTCATTTCCAACCTAAAGCTTCTCTGGAGAAACTTGAGGCCATTCCCTCTAGTTCTATCGCTGGCTATCTGCGAGAAGAGGCCAACCCCCATCTCCCCGCACCTTTCTTTCAGAGAGTTGTAGAGAGCAATAAGGTCTCCCTTGAGCCTCCTCTTCTCCAGACTAAACAACCCCAGTTCCCTCAGCTGCTCCTCATAGGACTTGTGTTCCGGGTCCTCCACCAGCTTTGCAGCCCTTCTCTGGACACGCTCGAGCACCTCGATGTCCTTCTTGTAGTGAGGGGCCCAAAGCTGAACACAGCACTCAAGGTGCGGCCTCACCAGAGCAGAGTACAAGGGGACGATCACCTCCCTTGTCCTGCTGGCTGCACTATTCCTGATACAAACCAGGATGACATTGGCCTTCTTAGCCACATGAGCACACTGCCTTTATGTCACCTGACATAAAGAAGCAATGGGGCGCAAATGCAGGGGAAATAAAAAAATCGATTGGCAAATTGGTCCACTGAGTGTGTGAAATTTTTCAGTGTTGTACAGTTTTGGTTAAAAAAATATATATAAAAAAAAATTCACTGAGATGAAACCAATTAATGACTGATAAAAATGACAGTACCTGGCATGCACTTTTTCAAGCTATTGTCACAATTTAAAACTCATGAATGAGGAGACTGCAGTCTCCACAGACTCACAGGAAGAAACTGGGGAAAGAAAATTCTGTTATTAAATACAAGAGGGAAATACTGTTCTCCTCAGGGTCAAAGTAAATATGAATTGGGCTGTGAAAACTCAAGTGAGCTCTAGTCATTGAGCAAAAAAATATATTTACTTTTTTTTTTTTTTCTGACTGATGGAATTTGCTTTTCTTCCTAAAGTACTTCTTTAAAACAAAACAACAACAACAACAAAAACACAACAACAAAAAACTTTGAAAAGAATTGCTATTTTTTCCCATGAAAAGTATCCAGTACATCTGCACAAGACCCTTTCAAATACTGTCTAGTCTCTAAACGTATTTGTTGAAAGGGAAATAATTTATTAAAGATCATCAGCAGCTAAAATTCTCCTCACACTTTTCATCGCTCTTTAGCTTTACGTTTTAGGAATGATACTAAAGTACCAGAAATAAATCACGATTAAGAGGTACAGGTTTTACAGATATTTTCCTCAGGAAGTTGAAATATTTTAGGAAAGACTGTTTCTACAGAATATTGACATAGAATTTGCTGGTAAATTAATTAAAAAAGTTAAATGACATCTCTCACATCTTGTCCTTCTTCCTGCAGCTCCACTAATTACACACAGAAAATGAGTTTACTGGAAAGTTGCCATTGTCAAGGCAACACTTCTGCCTGATGTTGAAAACTAACTCCTATGAACAGGAACAGAATAGATTTTGAATACAGTAGGTGATGGAGTCTATCATGACAATATATCCAGGAGGCAGAAGCAAGTATGTTAGAGATTACTGATGATAGTTAATATTCATGCAACGTGAGAGAAAACAGATATGTATCAATGGCTTGACCTCAGAATGCTAGATCATCAGAGCAAAGCAGGATACTGTGCTTCAGATGATTCATGTGCCCCAAAATTAACAAAACAGACTACTCCCTACCCCCAAATCATGCTGTGAAACAAGTTATTGTATAACTTGCACAACTCCACTTTCTGCTAAAATATTGACACAAGCACGTCCTTTATCCTAATCAGAGTTTAAGGGTTTTCCTATATGCATTCTATAAATTATAAATCGTGTCCCTCCCTAGTCTGATTTTGGAGCTTTGATAACTTATCTAAACTCAATATAGTAAGGATAGATATTTCACAAATGTCTACCTAAAACAAAAAATGTAACACAAGCTCCTATGGCATTTATTTGTTACAATTATATAAATAAATCTCTAAATTAAAATGAGCAAAATACAACATCAAACTGTGGAGAAGTATATTTAGAAAGTTACTTTTATTAAGTTCTAAAATTCAACTAACCTTTATTAGAAAACCAATATCATTTGCTGTGTTTTCTGTAGCTGCTCTACCTAACTAAATTTACTGGGAAGTTTCAAGGTAGATGAAAAAGACTCTAATGTTACAAAACGATCTTGCTATTAACTACATGTTCTGTGAACTCTGACTCATAAATAATATGTATAAATAACAAGCTGAAAACAAGCAAATGCTATAATTACATTTTCATTTTAGCATTGATGCTCATGTGAACATGAGCCAGTAGTGTGCCCAGGTGACCAAGAAGGCCAACAGCAGAGGTTGGACTAGGTGATCTTGGAGGTCTCTTCCAACCTAGATGATTCTGTGATTCTGTGATGGTTTAGTGGTGATACTGGTGGTAGGGTCTTGAAGGTCTTTTCCAGCCTTAATGATTCTATGGTTCTATGATTTAGATAGCTACTTGAGGTAGTCAGATGACTGCAGTTCAGGCGCAAATTTCATTTCCAGAAGTTTGATTACGATGCAACGAACCCTGACTTAGGCATATATATATATATATTTGTTTTGTTTTGTTTTGTTTTTCTAATAAATCTAAGCAGGTATAGTAGACCCTGACAATCTTACCAAGGCTAAAATGGGAAAAAAGGAAAAAGTTTGAGGATGGTGATTCATCCTGTGAACACCTTTAAATATACTTTAAAATGTCTTGCTTTTGAGAACCAAAGTTTATTTTTTTTCTCTGTCCAGAAAAATTTTTCAAAATGGGAAAAAAAAATAAATAAGAAAACAGATTAGTCATTTTAATTTTAACTAACAAAAATAAAATAAAAGGCAAATTTGCAACAGCTTGACAAATAAGACACTTCTGAAAAATATACTCTGGTTTAAAAGACTTGTGCTTTTTTATTTGGTTTCAATTGAACTTCCCCCTTATTAAACAATAATCTTTGTGGTGAATTCCAATAAAGATGAAAAAAGAAAGATTCTGAAAAGAATGCATAAATAATTCTGGTTGCCTAGCTGTGGCAATGAATTCTTGTTTGTCTTGCCACTGAAGGGTGAATGCAACCCTTTGAGCAAATGGAATTCATTATTCCAGTGACTGAGAAATGATCTACTTAAAGAACCTAATTGGTTCTACAACAGTGATTTCTTTCAAAGCACAGTTTCCGGAAGAAACAACAAAAAGACAGTTCTTTGACTAGCACAGGGTCTACAGAGTACATTTGCCTTCCGAGATGTTTCAGCTTTAAAAAGAAAATGTCACAAATACACAGGACAAAAGAACAAAGAACTAGTGTTTAAAAGGGTACAAAAATGTAGTAGGTCTTCCACTTCTTTCTTGAACAGAAAAATTGCATTTCAATAAATATTAGTGCATACTCATTACACTTGAACTACCTGTAAATAAGAAAATACTGTACTGACCACAGTTTCAACTCCTTTCAAGAGTGATTATGAATAGACAAAAGCTACTTAAATACTTGACTATGCAAATGAAAAGTAAATCGATTTTATTTAGCAGTAAGCATTGTAGAATAGGTGAATTAATATGCACAATCTGATGAAGCAAATAGAACATTGTAATTTATTTTTAACCTAGTAAATTAAAATATTCAAAAGAGGAAGTCAGACACCGGTAGATACAGACAGTTCTCATTTACATCTCACTAGTTACACTGGAAGAATAAAAATCTTATACTGATAGTTGCATTTAAATGCAAAATCTTGTTTAAGATTCTGCATTCTGGAAAGGAGACAGGCCAGAAACAATTCTGATTGAGGTTAACGGACAGCTATCTAATTTACTTCAAAATGAGCTTCAGAACATGTTCCCACACAACATGAAATTTGCATTTAAACTGAAATCTGAAGCAAAACTTCCAGTTCTGTGCAGATTTGACAGATGACCCAATGTCATTTTTGAATTAGAATGAGTGATATAAAGAGAGTTAATGCATTATTTATGCATCACTTGCAATGTGCATCCAGACCCTACCCGAGATCCCAGTGCATCCAATACACAGATCAAAACAGAAATCTCACTATTCAATGCACATGCCAACACAACTGTAATAATCCCAAAGCAGCAAGAATAATTTCTATGTTCACAACCAATGCACCTCATTTTTTTTTTTCTGTTCAGTCATCAGAGAGTAGTTTAGATGGGTGGCAACAAGAACAGACCACACCACTAAGTAACACAAAATCTAAACATTATGTACTGAGCAGGATAGTGATTTCTATTCTAAAATTTGTGTTCTACAACACACTCACCTGCACACAACACACCAACCAAGGCCCTACCCCTTGGTCCAGTTTAGATCAGCATCATAGACACAGAAAACACTTGTCCAGGACACTAGTGTCCCATCTGGGAAGGTGTCATACCCTAGCTGGTGGCTTGGCCACTCCACATAGTGATTCTACCTCAAGTACAAACATTTAAGCAGTTTCAGAGGTCCGTGTCTGTCTTTCACCATCCCTTTTAACTTCAAGGGGCTATTGTTTTCATTGTACTTTACTTTTTGCATTAGTTTGTCAGCATAAACAGGCAATTGTTTTGCTAATTGCTTTAGTAATTGTCTTAGAGGTTTTTCTCACCCTCTGGTGTCCTCCTTGAAAACATTACAAAAAGTACAGTTTTTCCCCTATTGGTATGAATTCCACATGAGAATAATCTAGTCAGTTAGAGGTGGGCAGATGCAAACAATGTCTTGTCTGGATGATATATTGACGCTAGAAATGTCCTTCTATTTGCCCTACATTAAAAAAGCTACTGTGCTCTAAAGTGCTCAGTCCTTTCTGAGCTCACCTCTGGACTTTGGCTTCAGACAATCAATTTAGAGACACTGCCAGAGAACTCATGAAAATAAAACAACCAGATATATTTATTCTGTAACCTCAGTCATTCCACATAAACAAACTTCTAAGCAAATTATCTCTTAGAGACCACTGCCTTGACGGTGGATCAGCATTATGTCTAGAAACAGTCTAGCCAAAGTAGAGAACAGATGGCCTCCAAAAACATTGCAAAGTACACAAACCAACACCACAAACAAAAATAAACAAATAACAGAAAGCTTGAAACACCAAAGATGTAGCAACAAATCCGCATTATTACCTATCTTGCAAGTGATTTTTGCCATCCAGTTGGGTCTCTGAGGTTCCCAGAGGCCTGTCATACCACATCAACGTGGTACAACAATCCATTGAAATCACAAGAGTTTCAATGTGAGACCTGAAATATACTGAAAAATGCTTGGACTAACCATCAGATTTGATATCTCACTTATTTAACTTATGCTATATATCAGCCAAAAGGAAATTAAACTTAATTTGCTTTCATATCTACTGACTGAGAATATTATTAGGAAATAATTTTCATGTTTCAATTATTCTGTGACTGACAAGCAGTGTTGCATAAGAGTTCATCATCTCTGTAGCCGCATTAATATTTTCTCAATTTTCATCTGTTGCAATTAAATTATATCAATTCAGATAAGTTACAGAATGTACAATTACAATTTTCTTTAATTGTTACTGGTTACATTTTGAGGTAGTTCTGTATTAACCCAATCTTTTCTAGTAATTATTTGTCTAATAATTTCCTAGTAAAAGGTTTCTAAATTCTGTGATAGACTGACTTATTTGACTTGTTTTATGCTTCTTGGAAAAGGCCTGCTTTCAGCCAGCTGCTTACCTTAAATATGGTGCTTTGCAATTACATCTTCAGAGAAAGTGGTGCTTCAGTAGACAGATGAATGAATTTCTTCAGAAAAGGTATTGAAACAACACACACAAAAACAAACAAAAAAACACAAAAATGTGAACATCTATAGATGTCTATGTACTCTAAACATTTTGCTTATGAAAGCTTCAACTACTATAAGTGAAATAAATATAAAATCTCACCACCATTTCAATGACTACATATTTACTCTTTAAACGACTGCCAGATAAATGTTTTTAAAAAGTATGCCCCATATCCTCAGATTCCAAATTAGAATTGAGTTTTGTTTTGCAAAATTGCTGTTTTTACGCAATCATAGAATCATTAAGCTTGGAAAAGACCTGCAAGATCATCTGGTCCAACCATCACCCTACTACCAGTATCACCCGCTAAACCATGTCCCTAAGCACCACATCCAACCTTTCCTTAAACATCCCCAGGGACAGTGACTCCACCACTTCCCTGGGCAACCCCTTCCGGTGCCTGACAACTCCTTCTGAGAAGAAATGTCTCCTAGTTTCCAACCTAAACCTCCCCTGGTGCAAGTTGAGGCCATTCTCCTTGGTCATATCACTAGTTACCCGTGAGAAGAGGCCGACCCCCAGCTCCTCACACCTTCCTTTCAGGGAGTTGGAGAAAAAATAAGGTCATCCCTGAGACTTGTCCTCTCCAGATTAAATAACCCCAGTTCCCTCAGCCGCTCCTCATAGGACTTGTGTTCCGGGTCCTCCACCAGCTTTGCAGCCCTTCTCTGGACATGCTCGAGCACCTCGATGTCCTTCTTGTAGTGAGGGGCCCAAAGCTGAACACAGTACTCGAGGTGCGGCCTTGCCAGAGCAGAGTACAAGGGGACGATCACCCCCCTGGTCCTGCTGGCTACACTATTCCTTATATAAACCAAGATGCCATTGACCTTCTTGGCCACCTGGGTACACTGCCGGCTCCTGTTCATGCGAGCATCAATTAGCACACCCAGGTCCTCTACCGTTGTACAGCTTTCAAGCGACTCTGCCCCAAGCCTGTAGCATTGCATGGGATTGATGTGGTCAAAGTGCAGGACGCATCATTTAGCCATGTTGAACCTCATCCCATTGGCCTCTGCCCATTGATTCATCCTGTCCAGGTCCCTCTGACGGGCTTCCCTACCCTCCGGCAGATCGGCAATTCCCCCCAACTTGGTGTCATCTGCACACTTACTGAGGGTGCACTCAATTCCCTCAATTCAAGTCATCAATAAAGATATTAAAGAGGATGGGCCCCAACAGTGACCCCTAGGGAACACCACTGGTGACCGGTCACCAGCTGGATTTCACTCCATTCATCACCACTCTCTGGGACCAGCCATCCAGCCAGTTTTTAACCCGGCAAAGAGTATATTCTGTCCAAGCCATAGGCTACCAGCTTCTCCAGGAGAATACTGTGGGAGACCGCGTCAAAGGCCTTGCTGGAGTCCAGGTAGACTACATCAACAGCCTTTGCCTCATCCACCAGGCGGGTCACCCGGTCATAGAAAGAGATGAGGTTGGTCAGGCAGGACTTGCCTTTCATGAACCCATGCTGAATGGGCCTGATCCCCTGGTTGTCCCACATATGCTGTGTGATTGCATTCAAGATGAGCTGTTCCATCACCTTTCCTGGCACCAAGGTCAGGCTGACAGGCCTGTAGTTCCCCAGGTCCTCCTTATGACCCTTCTTATAGATGGGCATCACCTTAGCAACTCTCCAGTCATCCGGGACCTCTCCGGATGACCATGACCACCGATAGATGATGGAAAGTGGCCCAGCAATCACATCCACCAACTCCCTAAACACCCTCAGGTGGATTCCATCTGGCCCCATGGAGTTGTGAGAGTCCAGGTGGAGCAGCAGGTCTCTAACTGTTTCCATCTGAACTGTGCAGGGGTTTTTCTTCTCCCCATCCCAGACTTCGAGGTCAGGAGGCTGAGTATCCCAAGGATAAGTGGTCTGGCTAGTAAAGACAGATGTAAAGAAGGCATTAAGAACCTCAGCCTTTTTCTTAACCTCAGTAGTCGTGTTCCCCCCCCTGCGTCCAGTAAAGGATGGGGATTCTCCTTGGCCCTCCTTTTGCCGTTAATAGTAGTTAATAAGTAGTTATAAAAACATTTTTTGTATCCTTAACCATAGTGGCCAGATTGAGCTTGTACTGGGCTTTACCCTTCCTGAATTTGCCTCTGCATACGCTAGCAACTTCCTTGTACTCTCCCTGAGTTGTCTGCCCCTTCTTCCACCAGACATAAACTCTCTTTTTCTTCCAGACACACAGCAAATGTTCTGTGTTCAGCCACGCTAGTCTTCTTCCCTGCTGGCTCATCTTATGGTACACGGGGACAGCCTGCTCCTGTGCCATTAAGACTTCCTTCCTGAGGAGCATCCAGCCTTCCTGGACCCCACTGCCCTTCAGGACTGGCTCCCAAGCGACCCTCCTACCAGTGTCCTGAACAGTTCAGTCTGACCTTGAGCTCTGCCACCAGGCTGACCAGATACTCCACCTGCTCACACCTCACGCAGGCAGTATCTCTGCCACCCTCCACTGGCAGCAACAGGCTCAGGCACTCCCTGCAGTCAGAGACCTAACAGCCACATTTTTGGGCAGGCACTGGGTCTGGGTTGCCACGGTCTTTTTGGTGAGCTCTTCGGTGAGCACTTGCCACCTGGCGGTGACCATGGCTACATTTGGTGTCTGGGAGGCAGCTGAGGTGAGCCGGTCTCCTGAGTGAGGAGGGATCCTCAGCCCTCCCTGCTAGCCCTGCCTGCACAAACTGCCGCACCATGCCATGACTGACGCACCATGCCCTGTTTGCCCGTGCTGTTCAACGTGCTCCTGGTCGCTTACGTTCCCTAGGGGCTGCCTTTGTACAGCTGGGGGGGCTTCTCCCAAGCCTCATCAGCTGCCCTAGAAAGGGCCCCCGGGTCGTGGTGGCCCCCTTGGCTGCCTCAAGTGGCCTTGATGCAGAAAAGTGCCTGCCCGCCGTGATCCCTCGCTCAGCTGCAGCACGTGGCTGCATCAAAACCGGTCACAACTTTTTCCACCAAAATGAAATGTTTTACTTTATCCCCAGTGATAGGTATTTCAAATAAAACATTATTCATATAAATATAAATCATTAGTTAAAGACTTTGTCATCAGTATCCATAGCTGACTTGACATATATTGCAGTAACCTGATCACCAGAGCCTTGGATTACAGAAGAACTTCCTATTCTTTACAAGTTACACAAAGAAGCATTAATGACAGTTTTATTTCCACTGTAAAGATTGTATCTTTATGTTTTACTATTCATTGCAATAGCCATTTCTAGCAAACAGCCTAATACTTAGCAAGTTTTAGTCTTTGGAAATGTGTTTAGTGTCTAAAGAGGTGTATAAATGTAGTAATCCTAGATTTAGTTCAGGTTTTGTTGCATAAATTTAAATGTTTTTTCCAGAGTCTCTCAGTTTCCTTTTAGAGAACTGAATGTCCCAGACATTTTAAGTGGATTTGAGATCCCTACATGATGGAAGCTCTATAAACATGGAATACTATTAATAATACACTCTTATATAATATGCATAATAAATTTTCCACAATCCTGATACTGGTTCACACTCGTTTAGCATTTAATTGGCACACAAGGTAAAATCACAGCACGAAATCATTAGTGGCTGATGATAGCCCAGTCCCTCTTATCAGAACTAAATTGAAGTAAACAAGTTAAAATACACTTCAGGTCCCTCTGGACACTAGATTAGTAGGAAGTCACTAAGTATCATCTGTCCATCATCAAAATCCAGGCAGCTGTGCACAATTAAGCTTTCAAAAAAACTGAAGTGAAATCACATTGCAGTACAAACACATTATGCAGTCATTAGGAAACTTGCTCTGTAAAATTGTAATATAGGAGCACTGATTAGCATGCTTTGATGCATTTAAAATCTCCTTTTAATTTAATAGTATTTCACAGAGTACTAAGCAGTTGTAAAAAAAAAAAAAAACAACAAAAACAAACAAACAAACAAAAACCCACAGGAAGTCACAGAATCAGTCCAGCTTATCATGCCATTGAGAACCAGGGATATTCATAAAGTGACTTTCCAAAAAAAGTGCATAACCAGGTATCCAACAGTTAGTTACCATTTTAGGCACTTAAAAGACAGTCATTTTTAAAAATGTTTCAGCACTGGGGAAATTTTTTAGAAACTCTATAATGGGTTTTGCTCCACAGACAATTTCTGTTTACATTTGCAGAAGATTTTGATTTACAAATTATGTTTTATGTCTTCCTCCTCAAGGAGTTAGCACATTTTAAGCCTCCATGGAAATAATCTTTCTGAAGTAAATAAGATGTGTCAAATGTTTCCTGAATTATATACAATTTTTTATTCAAATGTGTTTTATTTTTTAATCAATTTTAAAAGAAATAGTAGCTGCTGGAATAGTCTGGGAAAAAAAAAAGTATTATGCCTTTAAATTGGTTGCATTTCACAGAGGTCAAAATGGACCTTTTTCATTTGTAAGTATTTAAATCAGAACTTGTTAAGATGTGACTGATTCTTTTCACCTAGCTATAATAGCTGGAAATCTTTAAAGCCTGTTGTATTTGGAAAGAGTATCAAAAACAGTTGTAATGCACATTGCATAAAGTAATGATGACATAAGCCTCACAGCTTTAATAAGATAGATACATTAAGGTGGGGTGGCAGGTGTTGCTTAGGTGAAGGCTGCAAAACATTTGCATTTCCACAAGTCTTAGAGAATTCTTTTGAACTTCATATTGTTCCGCAGTAGAACACAATAGTAAAACTAAAATTAAAAAAAAAAGTAGTAAAAAAAAATAATAATATTGTATTTATCTGTGAAACACATGGTTATAATGTTGAAATCAAATGTGGACATCTAGAACACTAGAGAAAAAACAATTTTTTAATGTATTACTAATCTGCTTTCTTTAGACATATCTTTACCCTTGGTTTTACATAGTCTAATGCTTAAAGGAAAACACTATCATATTCAAAAACAGATATTACTTCTTTCTTGTTTCAAAATTTCAGACTTATTTGTAGAACTACTGCTTCATTTCAACTTACAAAATATTTGTTTCTGAGCATTTTATTTCATTTAATATTACAAAACATACCTGCATAAAACAAACATCCAGAGAGAATTTGTCACAATGATTTGAAATTTAGATCTTATTTCCTTATCATTAGAAAAGTTACTTTAGTCTAAATTTCATTTTTTTTCAGAAGATATACAAATGAAAACTTAATCCAGTCTCATGAATTTCAATCCACAATACCTAACCTAAAATAAGAATACAAAGGAAAATAGTTTTCAGGAAAGGTACTGAAATTTAATCCTGTTTCACAGGTCTACAAGTTTCACTGTTGGAAACTAGGGGCTGTACATCTCTTTTTAATCACGAAAACAGTACAAAACATATTAATGAACACAATAATTTTCACTTTCTTTAGGCTTGTGTTCAATTATCTAATGTAAAGAACAAATGGTTTTCATGGAACCGTATTTGCCTTTAAGTACTTAATCTCCAAAGTGATAATGTTCCAGTGTTAATTAAATGCAGCTGGAAACAAGTACAGAAATTAAAATTATAAAAATCCTTTGTAGAGAACAGTTTGAATGGGAAAACAGTTGATGTCCATCAGTATTGCCTATAGTGTTTACAGGTGCTGATATGGTCCATGAACAGGGCTAAAAGTCTTTTCAAGAAACAGTTGTTTATAAATATAATCCCTGTTGTTCTGCTAAGCCCCTCTTGCTTATTAGGAGCATTAATTATCATGTGTTCTCCTAGAAATTGAAACATACACACATATGATTATTTCTTTGTTGATCTTTGTTCTGCAAAGATATTAATTATCAGGAAATGTCACAACAAATCCTGCTGGTAATTTAGTTTATGCAGATTCCCTTCACACACACCCCAAAAAGGACAAAAAAATTCACTTCCTCCTACCCAATCTGTTAAATTAGTCAACACTATTACAGAAAGAAAGCTTAAATATGAAGCTGTTACTGGAGGGGTTTAGTTTGGAAACTCAAGAGAAAAAGAAAACAAAAGACTTCCTTTGCTGTCCTCTTTCACATCAGAGTGCAACTAAAGATACTTAGATCATGCAAGCAATTGAAGCTGTAAACAATTTTTTAAAAGACAGAAAGCCAGTTCCTCTAGTGAGGAACTGTTGTGTTGACACGCTATAATCTGTAGATCAGTCTTATAGTGCATATAAATGGGGTTTAAGCCTTCCTCTTTTCAAGGACATTAATTGTCTTGCTAGAAAACACACTCAGTCTTTGCAAAATTGCACTATTGTGCATGATGCTATCCTCAAAGTATCTGCCCTCCAGTCTGTTTACAGAAGAGACATGGAATTTAACATTTTGCACGACACAATTACAGCTCAGAACAGCTCCCATTTAAACCACCTAAAAACGTCTGTTGACTTCTATGTAATCAGTTGAAATCCTTTGAGTTTTTATCTGTAGCCATTTTCCAGAGACACATGAGGGCCTAGATAGACTTAGTTGAATGACATTCTTCCAATTCATGAAGAAGCAAACATTTTAAAAATTTGATTTGAAGCTGGACTAATTTCCCAAATAATAATATTAAAAAAAGAATAATAATTTTCACAGTAGGAGAAAACCCTCGAAAATCTTCAGGAAGCTTACATTCTTGTTGGTTTAATCTGAATTCCTTTCCTTTTAAGTCATTCCTGCTTCTGGAAACCTTCACAGGGGATTTTAATATTTATTCATTCCTCAGTCCTGAAAACTCTTGAGACTTCCTGATTTCAGACTGATTCTGCAGCACTGAAAAAAAATGACATTTCCACACCTTTTAGATTCCAGGCTTTCTGTAAAGCTCCAGAAACACTGACACCAATGTACTCATGCTAGCCCCCTATGTCATGGACCTAGATGTTTCCTAAATCTAACTTGAAGTAAGACTCAAATTCTGATCCAGGACTTCCAAACGTCAGTAATTCATTCATGACTACAAGCCCAGAAAGCTCACCATCATCAGAAGATATCAGTTCGTCATCAATCCATTTCAGTTGAATAGTGTTTCTATGAGATTCCTGTCTTCGTTTCAGGGAAATATTGGGATGTTTGATAGGTACTTCTATTTTAAAATAATAAGAATAAAATATATAAGAAGTAAATTTGTTTTGTTGAATTTTTTTCTTTAGTAATAGTAACACAAATTCTCCTTTAAACAGTTCCTCTATCCATTTTAAAGCTCAGTCACACACACAAAAGGAAGGAAAATTTGAAGAAAGGTCAGTGATCTGTTTTAGATAAATGAAGGATATAAGACTATAAAAATGTCACTACTGTGTCAAAGCAAATGGTAAATTTGGCTTTATATTGTTCTCTTAGAACATTTATGACAATTTGTCAAGATAGTCTTGGTAAAAAATTTATAGCAAGTCCTTCAGTAAATTAAAAATCAAACACCTCCATTACTCCATTACCTCCACGTTGAGTGTTATTCTAGTAAAAACTCATTATAAATGGTTTCAATTAGAAGAATCTATTTTTCCTGCTGTATATAGGTCAGTAATATGAATATTTGTTTATATTTTTGACCTCGTTTCCACATAACAACATTATTTGTTCTACAATGGTTTCAGCAGAATAAATTCTCTTCCCTTCCAGATCATTCTTGTTTTGATTTACAACGTGTCTTGTAAGTGATGGGCAAAATAAGCAGACACATGACAGATACTCTATCAGTAGGAGCTGTTCTGTATGTGCATGCATTATTGTCAAAGCTGTCTTTCTTTTTTCCTTTTTTTTTTTTTTAATTTGTCCTTTCTGAAAAATATCTATAAACTTTTTACATATTTAAACTGTGCCAGTTTAACCATGGCATTGTCATGTTAGGACCAATAAGAGTTAATGGAAAAGTTCATGTAGCCATTTTATTTTAATAGATTGTAACTCACACTTAAGACTTTAATATAACACTTGTAACAATAGATTTGTGAAGTAAATATCATTGTTAACCTTGTTCTCTATACACAGACGCTTATCTGAAAACATGGTCATTATAATTTCAGTTTAAGTGAGACTTCAAAATGCTTCAACAGTTTTCTTATCTGAATCAACGTCAACAGAACTGTAACATTTCTCCAGAAAAGCAAAAGTAAAAAACTTCTTCAGAATGCCTATTTCCACACTTTACCAGTTAACAGAATGACATTTTCCCCTTATAGAAGCCAAACTTTGCTAAACAGTATAAATTAAAGAATTTCATACTGTTATTTCAAACATTTATTTTATTTTTTCTACCAAATTTATATTCAAACCACAGAAATGCAAAAGCATCAGAACCTTTGTGTGGATCCTACTCTGTGTGCTTATTGGTGAGGTGCACTGGGCACAAACCTATGGATAACTACGGATAATTGAGATTGCTCAGGTAACACCAGAAATACAGAGAAATAGTCAAGGTATTCAAAATGCATCATAAGAACTAGGAAGGAAAACACCACTTTGGCGTGGAAGGAATGTACTTCTAATGACTAATACACAGCCTTGTTAGATCAATAAATAAATGAAAGTACAGTAAGTACACAATATACAAAACGTGCTGCTCCTCTGCTTCAGTACAGCAGCATACAGTTCTTTGCCTGAGCTAGTTTTGGTTACAAAAACAAAGACCATTTTCCTATATATTTATGCAGCATTGTAGTAGCTCTGCAGTCTCTGCAATAGCACAGGAGCTGCAAATGCCTTGCAAATCCACCACTACAACTGTGTGCATCTTGCCATTCTTCTCTCCTAGATATTTTAATGCAGAGCCCAAATCCTGAACTGAGGTTACATGTTCCACACTAGAAATCCTTTCCTGGAATTTTATTTCCGGCATAGGTCATCTGTGAACTACAAACTGTATAGCCTCTTCCAACTTACAGACTATTTTAACCCCTCGGAGGAGCGCCGAGGCGGGGGCGCCGCAGCCGCCATACAGACCGGTCGGGACCGGGCTGGGCCGGGGGGCGCCGCGCGGGTCCCGGAGCGCAGCGCAGCGGGGTCAGCCCGAGCCGAGGAGTCGGGAGGAGCCGCGTGCGCGCCGCCGCCGCGGCCCAGCTCGATCACGAGGGCCGGAGTCGTCACGGGGCAGGGGCGGGAGCCGGGGTCTGGCGGTGACGCCGCCATGGGGCGCTGAGGCCTGCTTTTGGGAGAGCATACTTCAGGCTGCTCGGGGAACTAGTTAGCAAGGTTCCCTGGCAAACTGTTTCTGAAGGCGTTGGCATCCATCAGTGCTGGTCAGTCTTTAAGCACAGGATCAGGCAATTTCAAAAATATCATAAGTCAGGCAGGCAGGGCAGAAGGCTGGCTTGGCTGACCAGGGATTTTCCACTGGAACTTAGGCACAAAAAGAAAGTGTATGGCTGCTGGCAGCAGGGTCAGGCAACATAGGAGGACCACAGGGAAGTTGTTCACCTTTGTAGGGAGAAAATTTGTGCGGCCAAAGCCCAATTAGAGTTGAAGCTGGCCAGGTCTGTGGGAGACAATAAAAAGGCTTTCTTAAATATGTGAACAGAAAGAAAGAGGACCAGAGAAAATATAGAACTACTACTCGATGGAGATGGTCACCTCACAAACAAGGACATAGGCAAAGCAGAGATGTTTAATGCCTTCTTTGCCTCCGTCTTCAAGACCAATGTTGGGCTTTGGGACCCTCGGTGCCCTGAGCAGGAGGACCGTGATGGTGGGAATGATAAACTTCCAACTGACCCTGAACGTGTGTGGGATTTGCTGCTCCACCAAGATCCATACAAGTCCATGGGTCCGGATGGGTTTCATCCCAAGGTGCTCAGAGAGCTGGTTGACGTCATTGAGGGACCTCTCTCATTTATTTTTCAACAGTCTTGGGAATCTGGAGAGGTCCAAGTAGACTGGAAGCTAGCAAATGTTGTACCAATTTTCAAGATGAGCAAGAAAGAAGACCCTGGTAACTACAGGCCTGTCTGTCTCACGCCAGTGCCTGGTAAGATTACAGAGAAGATTATCCTGGGAGTTATTGAAACACACCTGGGGGACAGTGCAGCCATTGGTCCCAGCCACTGTGGGTTCAAAAGAGTTAGGTCCTGTTTGACGAATTTAATTTCCTTGTATGATAAGATCACCCATCTGATCGATCAAGGCAAACCAGCTGATGTGATCTTTTTGGATTTCAGTAAAGCTTTCGATACAGTTTCCCATAGAATCCTACTGGACAAAATGTCCAGCATATAGCTAGACAAAATCATCATATGATAGGTGAACAATTGGCTGACAGGCAGAGCTCAAAGGGTTGTGGTAAATGGGGCTGCATCAAGTTGGTGAGCGGTCACAAGTGGGGTCCCCCAAGGCTCCGTTTTAGGGCCAGTCCTCTTCAATGTTTTTATAAATGATTTGGATGTAGGACTAGAAGGTATTTTGAGCAAATTTGCTGATGACACTAAACTTGGAGGAGTTGTTGATTCTGTTGAGGGTGGAAAGACCTTGCAGAGAGATCTGGACAAATTGGAGAGCTGGCCAATCACCAACTGCATGAGGCTTAACAAGAGCAAGTGCCAGGTTCTGCACCTGGGACAGGGCAACCCTGGCTCTACGTACAGACTGGGCAACGAAACTCTGGAGAGCAGCCCTGCAGAGAGGGATCTGGGGGTTTTGGTTGATAACAAGCTGAATATGAGCCAGCAGTGTGCCCTGGCAGGCAGGAGGGCCAACCGTATCCTGGGGTGCATTAAGCACAACATTGCTAGCCAGTCGAGGGTAGGGATTGTCCTGCTCTACTCTGCGTTGGTGTGGCCTCACCTTGAGTACTGTGTGCAGTTCTGGGCGCCACAGCACAAATGAATGTAAAACTGTTGGAGAGTGTCCTGAGAAGGGCTATGAAGATAGTGAAGGGCCTAGGGGGGAAAACACATGAGGAGCAGCTGAAGTCACTTGGCCTGTTCAGCATGGAAAAGAGGAGGCTGAGGGGAGACCTCACTGAGGTCTACAGCTTTGTCATGAGGGGAGTGGAGGGGCAGGTGCCAAACTGTTCTCTTTAGTGACCAGTGATAGGACCTATGAGAATGGTGTCAAGCTGCGGCACAGAAGGTTCAGGCTAGACATTAGGAACAGGTTCTTCACCGAGAGGCTTGTCGTGCACTGGAACAGACTCCCCAGGGAAGTAGTCACTGTACCAAGCCTTAATTAAGAATCATTTGGACTATGCTCTCAGTCATATGGTCTGAATTCTAATTTATGTGTGGACCTGTGTGGTGCCAGGAGTTGGACTTGATGATCCTTATGTGTCCCTTCCAACTCGGGATATTCTTTGATTCTATGATTCTATGAACTGTCCTACAAATATAAGAGGAAAAATAATTCGTATACAAATGTGTTTTAAGCAGAAAAGTAATAATGGTGTGATGGATACGTAGTAATGAGAAACAGTCACTGATTAAATTAATGCTTATGGCAAGCCGATGACTTCTATTCTACTGTAAATTCTCATCAAGAGACCTCTGAATGTCACGATTTCTATTACTGCTCAGATCAAATTACCTTTCATTTCATTTCCTGCTGAATTCTCATTTCCCAGGAACTAATTTTAAAATGTCTTGCTTTCTTGTTTTCTTTCCTGTATTAGGCACACACTTACTCAACTTTTGGAAAAGCAGGAATTCAACCAATACAGTCTGATACCCACTGCTGTTTTCAAATTGACACAGAGGGAGATTTTTCTTTTTGTCTGCCATTGGCAACTGTGCCACAGTGTCACAGTGGATCAGCTATGCTGGGATTTAGTTTCATGCTCCTGAGATAAATTTTGTCTCTTCTGTGAGAAAACAGTGAGAAAAAGAAATCATCTGGCAGAATATCTGACCTACATGGCAAGCTGGATAACTAAACTCCAATCAAATCTTTACTGAAGCTGAATGCCAAGACCTACATTAGCTTTTCTCACCCGTGTAGATTTTCTGGTAGCTTGCAGCTGGAATTGTGTGACCATGCTGTCTTACGGTGCTTATAACCCACAAAGTTACTAATATCTTATGCATTTTTTCAAGTTCTGGAAAGAAAAGGAAAAGAAAAAAAAACTTTCCCTGGATTTGTTACTGTTGCTTTGTTGCTTACCTTGCATTCAAGGTAATCTGTTGTCATTCAGAGGAACGATAGTATTTCGTAATTGAACTGCTTGATGACTTGCAACATGAAGATCTGTGAAACAATGCTTTGTTCTATCATTTAAATGAATAATTTTGTAATGTTTTCTGAAGTGATAAATGCTCAACAGAAAAAAAAACAATCTTTCTTAATGAGGTCAAGCTACAGTATGTGAGGGATAGAATTATTAATTTTAACAGGAAAGAAGGAGAAGGGATTTTTTTTTTCATTTTCAAAAAAAAAAAATCATTTGATAATGTCCACTGACTGAAGAAATGACAGAAAAGGAGAAAAAATTGTTAATGCAATATAGACTGTTGATACAAAAACAAACAAATAAGCAAACAAAAGCTGCTAATGCAAATAAAGAGTTTCAAAAGTCTTTTCTATGTCCTGGTCTGTCATTTAGGAATGGAACAGGACATAAATTAAGAAAACAGAACTGCATAGGTCAGGTTGGTGTTGGTGTTGGTTTTGGTTTTGTACCAGCCTGCACACTGACTCTTCGTAGAGTGGGGTTAGTCACTGTTTTGGAGATTAATTCTGAAGCAGGAGCAATGTGTGCTTTGTTTACTATTTCAAGCAGAAAATCTCAAAACAATTGAAGAATTATTTGTATATATTTCACTATAATGAAACATTAAAGTTTTTTGTTGTTTTTTGTTTTTTTTTTTTTTCACTGATAAGAACAAACTAAAGTGTCATAGGTGTTTATAGGCATAAGCACACGCTTGTGCTACAAGGGAAGAATAGTTTACAGCTTGCCGATACATTAAGGTAGACTATATTAGATTTAATTTCTTGAAGATTTCACTTTTTCTTTTCCCAGTATTCGATCCCGAACAATAATAGGTTGATCCCAGCTAGCAAATAAACACGCATGCAGTTTTTCACTCCCTTGCCTTTCCCAGAGGATGGAAAAAATATATATATATATATATATATTTTTTTTTTTTTTAAAAAAAGGAAATCAAGAAAACTCATGGAGATGCAACCAATGAAACAAACCCTGCCTCTCAGAGAAATGAATAAACTACTATGATCTTCCTAAGTTTAGTATGATTGGTATACTTTGCATATGCAAAACAAACAATTTCCAATAGATTTCTATTAAAAATTAAGGAATACATAACATACTATTCATATAAGTTGACTAGAGGAGTGAGGGTAGATGGGTTGTTTGATTTATGTTTTTTTGTTTTTTGCTTTTTGGCAATTGGGAATAAGACTTTTTATGTCTGCGTAAAATATAAATGAACTGTAACACTGTTATAAATAACAAAATTCTCAAAGGCCTCTCATCAAATTGCCTACGAAGTGCAATTCTTAGAAACCTGTAGATTAGTAATATATGCTTGGTTCCTATGAGCTTTCCTATTTGGTGGTAATTTTATAACTTCCATCCTTTCTAAAAAAAAAAAAAAAATGCTTAATATATTTCTTTCTGAGCCTGGAAGATAGCTCTGCAAAGTTTGGTAATGACATGATAGACAAAAACATTTTGGTTGAACGAGGACATCATATAATCAACATTATGTTAATGCAAGTGGGAAACTTAATAATTACAAGCTTTGGCCAAAGGTGGTATTTTGTAGGCAGAGCGTGTTACAGAAAATATTTTTATGAGGGAGGAAAATATTTATGGTAACAAAGGCTGGCTTGGGAAGCCAGGAAGGAAGGAAAAAAGGAAAATAATTAAGAAGATATTACTTTGCTTGAAAGTCCCTTATTGCAGCCCTGAAGCAGGTAGATAAGGAGGAGGAGAGGAAGGAAAAATAAATCATTTACTGGTCATAAGAACAACAATAATGCACTCTGTTTCTATCCAGAAAATAAAAGAAGAAAAGAGGAGACGAGAGGAGACGAGGGGAGACGAGACGAGACGAGACGAGGGGAAGGGAAGGGAAGGGAAGGGAAGGGAAGGGAAGGGAAGGGAAGGGAAGGGAAGGGAAGGGAAGGGAAGGGAAGGGAAGGGAAGGGAAGGGAAGGGAAGGGAAGGGAAGGGAAGGGAAGGGAAGGGAAGGGAAGGGAAGGGAAGGGAAGGGAAGGGAAGGGAAGGGAAGGAGAAAAGAAAAGAAAAGAAAAGAAAAGAAAAGAAAAGAAAAGAAAAGAAAAGAAAAGAAAAGAAAAGAAAAGAAAAGAAAAGAAAAGAAAAGAAAAGAAAAGAAAAGAAAAGAAAAGAAAAGAAAAGAAAAGAAAAGAAAAGGAAAAGAAAAGAAAAGAAGAGAAGAGAAGAGAAGAGAAGAGAAGAGAAGAGAAGAGAAGAGAAGAGAAGAGAAGAGAAGAGAGAAGAGAAAAAAAAAGAAAAAAAAGTGCTAAGAAGAAAAATCTGATTAAGTAGGAATATTACTTTACACACAATTGTACATAAATATGCCAACTTCTATGGTCCAAGGAAGCCAATTATCATTAATTACCTTGTAAGTCATATGATTTCGAAATATCCTCAACATTAATTATTCTCTGTGTTGTTTTGAAATTATTTCAGATTTGCACTTTCACCAAAAGCTGAATGATGTTTATATCTCTTGTGTATCATT
The DNA here is from genome assembly GCF_964034855.1 of Anser brachyrhynchus. Taxonomy (NCBI): domain Eukaryota; kingdom Metazoa; phylum Chordata; class Aves; order Anseriformes; family Anatidae; genus Anser; species Anser brachyrhynchus. Next base: position 19,066,427 of record NC_137702.1, on the reverse strand, counting down.
AGTTCTAGAATGATGGTGTGAATATGATATATTATTGCTCTACATCATTATTTCTCTTTTTCCATTAAACAGGCAGCAAGAAACCATAGACCAGGAAAATAAACTAGTAAAAGAAAGTTTTATTTGGTAATTAGACTTCTTATTTTTTTCACACTCAATTTTTGTTCCTTCTGCTTTATCACCAAAATGAATCCTACATTGATACAATCTTTCCTAAAAGTGACATCTCAAAAGGTACCCTTTTTCAGAGCCATTAAATTACAACATAAGACATGTTTAACAGATCACATACCTGTAAAGAAAAATGAAAAACTCTGACTGTTATGCATAACAGTAATACTTTGGGCATAGTCCAATATAAACAACATCTGGAAAAAAAAAAAAGTAACAAAAAAAGTAACAGCCACCATCTTATCAATTTCATTTCTTATGCTTCTCTTCTTATTTTAATGTGAATAACTAACATGTCATTAATCACTTCCTTATTAATGCAGAGGTAGAAAGTTCTCGCTTCATTTCCCCAAAATAATTAGACATGAGCAAAATTTCTGAGGTTTAGGCAAGATTTCCCTACCAAAATGAAGTTTAGTAGAATCAGATGTGCATTTGAAATACAAAACATCAGATTCAAAGGACCATTCCACCTTTTCCTTCTTTATACATCATCTGAATAAGTTGCCTTTGTAGAAAAATAAACACAGGACTGATGAATCAAAATGTCACAGTTTCAGAAGAAAATGGTAGCTGTGATGTGGCTGTGACTATTTCATTACATATAGGATTTCAAGAGAAAGATTTCCATGTTTTTTTTTTTTTTTTTTTTTTTTCTCAAGAGAAAAATTTGCCTAACTCACAAACTTTTCTGTCCATGTATATATGGGTCTCAGAAATATCATAACCTGGAGGAGTCTGAGTAAACTGCTTTAGCAGCACATGCTTTGGACTTTTTCTGAGACCAACAAGGAAGCATTTAAGGAATTGCACTTTTGCAGACAGCTATGCAGAGCAAACCAAATTCCTCCAGGAAATATTAGTCCTTCCTGGCATACTGTCCTTCCCTGTTAAAGAAAGATTAGCGTTGCTGTGTAACACAGCTATGCCTGGGGCATCAGCTCATAAAATGATGCCCAGTAATGGACTTAAACACTATTCTGTCCAAACAGAAAAAGAAAGATTGGTTATGCTCTGTTAGCACGTAGAGTGCTACTGCCTGCAAGGCTTTGCCTGGGGCTGGCAGGACACAAGTCTATCTACAGTCTCAGTGTAGTGCAGGGGCAGACCACTGCACCAGCACATGGCTCTCTGCTGGCTCAGGACTAAGTTTCCTTCCCACCTTACTCCAAGCTGCTTCATTACCTTGGATGCACAATTTTTATATTGATTCTTAGATGAACTGTCATGTAGGAGATCTAATTAGAAGGGATTCTCAGCTTGGTCTCCATAGCTATGCAGACTGCTACGCAGAAGGAACATAAAGGTAGAATCATAGAATAATAAAACCATAGAATATCCCGAGTGACCCACAAGGATCATCGAGTCCAACTCCTGACACCACACAGGTCCACACATAAATTAGAATTCAGACCATATGACTGAGAGCATAGTCCAAATGATTCTTAATCTCCGACAGTCTTGGTGCAGTGACTACTTCCCTGGGGAGCCTATTCCAGTGCACAACAAGCCTCTTCAGTGAAGAACCTGTTCCTAATGTCTAGCCTGAACCTTCTGTGCCGCAGCTTGACACCATTCTCATAGGTCCTATCACTGGTCACTAAAGAGAACAGTTTGGCACCTGCCCCTCTGCTCCCTGTTGTAAGGAATCTGTAGACCGCAATGAGGTCTCCCCTCAGCCTCCTCTTTTCCAGGCTGAACAGGCCAAGTGACTTCAGCTGCTCCTCATGTGTTTTCCCCCCTAGGCCCTTCACTATCTTCATAGCCCTTCTCAGGACACTCTCCAACAGTTTTACATTCATTTGTGCTGTGGCGCCCAGAACTGCACACAGTACTCAAGGTGAGGCCACACCAACGCAGAGTAGAGCAGGACAATCCCTACCCTCAACCGGCTAGCAATACCATGCTTGATGTACCCCAGGATACGGTTGGCCCTTCTGGCTGCCAGGGCACACTGCTGGCTCATATTCAGCTTGTTATCAACCAAAACCTCCAGATCCCTCTCTGCAGGGCTGCTCTCCAGCATCTCATCACCCAGTCTGTACATATAGCCAAGGTTGCCCTGTCCCAGGTGCAGGACCTGGCACTTGCTCTTGTTAAGCCTCATGCAGTTGGTGATTGGCCAGCTCTCCAATTTGTCCAGATCTCTCTGCAAGGCCTTTCTACCCTCAACAGAGACAACAACTCCTCCCAGTTTAGTATTGCCTGCAAGCTTACTCAAAATACCTTCTAGTTCTGCATCCAAATCATTTACGTAAACATTGAAAAGAACTGGCCCTAAAACGGAGCCCTGGGAGACCCCCCTGGTGACTGTCCACCAGGCTGATGTAGCCTCATTTTCCATAACTTTTGATCCCTACCCGTCAGCCAATTGTTCACCCATTGTCTGATGTTTTTGTCTAGCAGTATGCTGGACGTTTTGTCCAGTAGGATTCTATGGGAAACTGTATCGAAAGCTTTACTGAAATCCAAAAAGATCACATCAGCTGGTTTGCCTTGATCGATCAGATGGGTGATCTTATCATACAAGGAAATTAAATTCGTCAAACAGGACCTAACTCTTTTGAACCCACAGTGGCTGGGACCAATGGCTGCACTGTCCCCCAGGTGTGTTTCAATAACTCCCAGGATAATCTTCTCTGTAATCTTACCAGGCACTGGTGTGAGACAGACAGGCCTGTAGTTACCAGGGTCTTCTTTCTTGCTCATCTTGAAAATTGGTACAACATTTGCTAGCTTCCAGTCTACTTGGACCTCTCCAGATTCCCAAGACTGTTGAAAAATAAATGAGAGAGGTCCCTCAATGACGTCAACCAGCTCTCTGAGCACCTTGGGATGAAACCCATCCGGACCCATGGACTTGTATGGATCTTGGTGGAGCAGCAAATCCCACACACGTTCAGGGTCAGTTGGAAGTTTATCATTCCCACCATCACGGTCCTCCTGCTCAGGGCACCGAGGGTCCCAAAGCCCAACATTGGTCTTGAAGACGGAGGCAAAGAAGGCATTAAACATCTCTGCTTTGCCTATGTCCTTGTTTGTGAGGTGACCATCTCCATCGAGTAGTAGTTCTATATTTTCTCTGGTCCTCTTTCTTTCTGTTCACATATTTAAGAAAGCCTTTTTATTGTCTCCCACAGACCTGGCCAGCTTCAACTCTAATTGGGCTTTGGCCGCACAAATTTTCTCCCTACAAAGGTGAACAACTTCCCTGTGGTCCTCCTATGTTGCCTGACCCTGCTGCCAGCAGCCATACACTTTCTTTTTGTGCCTAAGTTCCAGTGGAAAATCCCTGGTCAGCCAAGCCAGCCTTCTGCCCTGCCTGCCTGACTTACGATATTTTTGAAATTGCCTGATCCTGTGGTTTTAGGAGGCAGTGCTTAAAGACTGACCAGCATTGATGGATGCCAACACCTTCAAAAACAGTTTCCCAGGGGACCTTGCTAACTAGTTCCCTGAGCAGCCTTAAGTCTGCTCTCCCCATATCCAGGACTGAAGTTTTGGTGGCAGTTTTCCTCCTGTCACCAGAAATTTTAAACTCATAGATTAGAATCACAGAATCATTTATGTTGGAAAAGAATAGAATCATAGAATCATAGAATCATTAAGGATGCAATGAGGTCTTCCCAGAACCTTCTCTTCTCCAGGCTGAACATCCCTTGTTTCTCTCAGCCTTTTTTCACAGGACAGGTGCTCCAGCCCCCTGATCATCTTTGTAGCCCTCCTCTGGACTCGCTCTAACACGTCCACATCTTTCTATTTCAAAGGAGGTTGTAACTGTCTATCTCAAAAAAGGTTGTTATGAGATGGTGGTCAGCCTTTTTTCCCAAGCAAAAAGTGACAGACAAGAGGATACAGCCTCAAGTTGAACCAGGGCAAGTTTAGGTTGGATATTAGGAAAAATTTCTTCACTGAAAGTGTTGTGACACTTTGGAACAGGCTGCCCATGGAAGTGGTTGAGTGACTATCCCTGGAGGTGTTCAAAAAACATGTAGTTGTTGTGCTTAGGGACATGGTTTGCTGGTAGACTTGGCAGGGCTAGGTTAACCATTGGAACTGATGATCTTAGCAGTCTTTTCCAACTTAAATGATTCTGTGAAATGGTTAACTCACTCTGTATACAGCAAGTTCAGGATGAAAGAAAAAAACAATAATGAAATCAGGTAAAAGATCCTAATTCTGGGGTTCTAAAGCACATTTAAGTATGAATTTTACTTTATTAACGCTTCATTATGTACCTAGCTGCTTTGCTAAGTCAACAACATAAATTGACCATACAGAGTAATAAAGTAAATTCAAGGCAGCCAAAAGCTGCTAAGCTTATTCCAGCAAGTAACCATGTTGACCTCATTGGAACTTGAAGAAATCAGATAGAATTCATTCTGAACATAAAAGTGTCAACAGTTGTTACATCATACTGTATGTGTGGAATTGGAGTCCAGAAAATACTAGAATGTAACAAAAAAGATTTATACTCCACCCCCCCCCCCAAAAAAAAAAAAAAAAAAGTGATTTTTAGCCAAGAATAGCTGGAAAGATAAAAAGATAAAAAAAAAAAAGATAAAAGAACCTCTGATTTTATTTGACATATGTCAGCAGCATAAAAATGCTCAAATAAAACAAAGTCATTATTCATGAAATGTCAGTCTGCTCCAGGCATTCTCTATGAAAGAACTTGTTCACGTGACTAGGAACTAGGACTGAGTATTTATCATAGAATAATTAAGGTTGGAAGTTCATGTTCAAGGTCATCTGGTCCAAACATCACCCTACTACTAATGTCACCCACTATGCTATGTCCCTAATTGTCAGGTCCAACCTTTCCTTGAACATCCCCAGGGACGGTGACTCCACCACTTCCCTGGGCAACCCGTTCCAATGCCTAACTGCTCTTTCTGAGAAGAAATGTCTCCTCATTTCCAACCTAAACCTCCTCTGGCGCAACATGAGGCCATTCCCTCTAGTCCTATCACTAGTGAGAAGAGGTCAACACCCATCTCCCCACACCTTCCTTTCAGGTAGGTGCAGAGAGCAATAAGGTCTTCCCTGAGCCTCCTCTTCTCCAGACTAAACAACCCCAGTTCCCTCAGCCACTCCTCACAGGACTTGTGTTCCAGGCCCTCCACCAGCTTCGTAGCCCTTCTCTGGACACACTCCAGGGCCTCTTGTAGTGAGGGGCCCAAAGCGGAACACAGTACTCAAGGTGCGGCCTCACCAGAGCAGAGTACAAGGGGACGATCACCTCCCTGATCCTGCTGACTGCACTGTTCCTGATACAAGCCAGGATTCCGTTGGCCTTCTTGGCCACCTGGGCACACTGCCGGCTCATGTTCACAGAATCACAGAATCATCTAGATTGGAAGAGTACTCCAAGATCACCTACTCCAACCTCTAACCTAACAGAAGTCGTCCACTAAACCATATCACTAAGCTCAACATCTAAACATCTTTTAAAGACTTCCAGGGATGGTTACTCAATCACTTCCCTGGGCAGCCCATTCCAATGCCTATCAACCCTTTCGGTAAAGAAGTTCTTCCTAATATCTACCTAAACATCCCCTGGCGCACCTTCAGCCCATTCCCCCTCGTCCTGTCACCAGACACATGGGAGAACAGACCAAATTCACGCCAGCATCGATTAGCACACCCAGGTCCTCTTCCTCTGAATAGCTTTCTAGCCACTCTGCCCCAAGCCTGTAGCATTGCATGGGATTGATGTGGTCAAAGTGCAGGACCCATCATTTAGCCATGTTGAACCTCATCCCATTGGCCTCTGCCCATTGATTCATTCTGTCCAGGTCCCTCTGACCGGCTTCCCTACCCTCCAGCAGATCGGCAATTCCCCCCAACTTGGTGTCATCTGCACACTTACTGAGGGTGCACTCAATTCCCTCATTCAAGTCATCAATAAAGATATTAAAGAGGATGGGCCCCAACAGTGACCCCTAGGGAACACCACTGGTGACCGGTCACCAGCTGGATTTCACTCCATTCACCACCACTCTCTCTGGGACCAGCCATCCAGCCAGTTTTTAACCCGGCAAAGAGTATATTCTGTCCAAGCCATAGGCTGCCAGCTTCTCCAGGAGAATACTGTGGGAGACCGCGTCAAAGGCCTTGCTGGAGTCCAGGTAGACTACATCAACAGGCTTTGCCTCATCCACCAGGCGGGTCACCCGGTCATAGAAAGAGATGAGGTTGGTCAGGCAGGACTTGCCTTTCATGAACCCATGCTGAATGGGCCTGATCCCCTGGTTGTCCCACATATGCTGTGTGATTGCATTCAAGATGAGCTGTTCCATCACCTTTCCTGGCACCAAGGTCAGGCTGACAGGCCTGTAGTTCCCCAGGTCCTCCTTATGACCCTTCCTATAGATGGGCGTCACATTAGCAACTCTCCAGTCATCCGGGACCTCTCTGGATGACCATGACCACTGATAGATGATGGAAAGTGGCCCAGCAATCACATCCACCAACTCCCTAAACACCCTCAGGTGGATTCCATGTGGCCCCATGGAGTTGTGAGAGTCCAGGTGGAGCAGCAGGTCTCTAACTGTTTCCATCTGAACTGTGCAGGGGTTTTTCTTCTCCCTGTCCCAGACTTCCAGGTCAGGAATTTTGCTTTTTTTATTATTTTTATTTATTTATTTATTTTTGCTTATGGCATAGTTCAGCTTAAAATATTTTAAAATTACTTGAACAGCAAAATATTTTATTATGATTCCCCCCCCAAAAAAATATTGCAAAATGTACCATGCCCCAGAAAAGTAGTTAGACAGTAGAAAAATGAAACTATTACATGGCAATAAAGCCAAATAAGAAATAAATGGATTATAGGTTATGAAAAAGCCTGGAAGAAATAATATAGGTTATAATCTCATAAAAATATTATTATAGTTATGAAGAGTATAACAGAACATTCAGAAGTGTCTAAAACTCAAACTAATCCTCTAAATTTCAATATATATTCAATAAGGTATTAACTGGTTGAAGTTCAACTACTGTATTGAATCAGCTGTGAACTCCACAGCACTCTATAAAAAATCTACAAAATCCGGATACCATTTAACAAAACAAATTCTCCATCAAAGTGATACATCTGACAATTATGTTGGTATCGCAGATTCATATTTTTCATGAGCTCATACACTTGCAACTAGTTTCAAAATTTGAAATAAGTAAGTGCATAAAATTAATTAGTGTTGTTGGTGATCAATACTGCCTGCCTAGAGGACACACATGGAACTTAGAAAAATTCCTTTTGGTTCAAAAATTTAGATAATGGAAAACATATAAAATGATAGATAAACTCTTTCAAGTTTATCAGACTCAGGAAGTTTGCTGATGACACAAAGCTGGGAGGAAATGCTGATGTCCCAGAGGGCTGTGCTGCCATTCAGAGGGACCTCAACAGGCTGGAGGGTTGGGCCTAGAGGAACCTCATGAAGTTCAACAAAGGCAAGTGCAGGATCCTGCACCTAAGGACGAATAGCCCCAAGTACCAGTACAGGCTGCGCAATGACCTGCTGGAGTGCAGCTCTGCAGAGAGGGATGTGGGAGTCCTGGTGGACAGCAGGCTGACCATGAGTTAGCAACGTGACCTTGTGGCCAAGAGGGCCAGTGGTATCCAGGGGGGGCATTTGGAAGAGTGTTGCCAGCGAGCCAAGGAAGGTGATGCTCCCCCTCTACTCAGTCCTGGTGAGGCCACGCCTGGAGTATTGTGTTCAGTTCTGGGCTCCCCTGTACAAGACTGTAGCGAGTCCCGAGGAGGGCTACTAAGATGATGAGGGGACTGGAGCACCTGTCATACGAGGACAGGCTGAGAAAACTGGGACTGTTTAGTCTGGACAAGAGAAGACTGAGGGGAGGGAGACCTCATCAATGTGTATAAACATCTGAGGGGAGGATGTCGAGAGGATGGAGCAAGTCTCTTTTCAGTTGTGCCTAGCGACATGACGAGGGGCAATGGGCACACACTGAAGCACAGGAGGTTCTGGCTGAACATGAAGGGGCATTCCTTATCTGTGAGGGTGACAGAATACTGGAATTGTGTGGATGGCAGCATTGTCTCAAGCTGGATGACTGCAGCCTGGTGCCGTATCACTGAGCAAGCATTATGTATCGTTGCAAGGTCAGAGTTTCCCATTGCTAGTCTTAAAACAATGGCTATTTCACATCAGACCAGTTTAAGCCTTTTATCCCTAACACAGTGACCCCAGAGTGGTCTCAGCCCTGGAGACACATGGGCTCACTGGCTCATCCGGCTTGACCTTTGCCAGCTATCACACTGCCTTGTACACCCATGATCCCTCTAGGCATTGGCACCACAGAAATGGGGACCCACTGCCCCGGGGTCTGACCCCAGCAGCAGCACTCGCAGCCTGTAGACACCCGTGCACACAGAACAGAACAGAACAGAAGAGACAGCCCTCAGCTAGGAAAGAGTTCTGAACGATTTTATTCAGAAGCCCCGTCCTCAGGACCGAAGCTGCCATCTCTAGGGAGCTGCCTGGTTCTGGCAGCCTCATGCTGCTGCTCTCGGTCTCCTGTGATGCAGCTGCAGGAGAAAGCCCTGCGCAGAGCCCGAAGCGCTGTCCTGAAGAAGTTGGGCCATCGCCGGCGAGCTGCAGCATGCGGGAGGGCAGCGGTGCCTGTGGGGGACAGAGAGCTGTACGTGAGGGGCTGGGCAGGCACTGGGCATGGCCCTGCCTGCCCCCACCAACAGGGCTTTCCCCAGGGAGGGGACAGTTGGGCACGGTCCGACCCTGTGCGTGGAGTGCTGCCAGCCTCCATGCTGCGGGCTGTGATGGCTCCACACTCGGGGACATACCTGGGCCTTCCTCTGGCACTGCTTGGAAGTGCGAGGAGCGCTGTGCACTGCCTCTGGGCTCGGAGGAAACCTGCGTGGGGAGAGAAAACCACAGACCTGTAGGCCACCGTTTGGCCATGCTCTGGGCCCCGGTGCCCCGGGCCAGGGGCATAAGTGATGAGGGGCCTCGAGGCCCACCGGCAGGGTCTGTGGCTTCCACACCTGTGGGACGAGGAAGGTGTACCTTGCTTACCTCTTGCAGAAGGCTCCCAACCAGGGGAGAAGGTGCTGCTTCTTCTTCCTCACATGCCGATGGGGTGAGAGGTGCTGTGCTGGCCTCCTCCACAGGGTCCACAGCCAGGGGAGGGGCTGAAGATTTTCCGTCTTCGGGCATGCAGACAGGGGTGAGCTCCTCGGGCCCGGGAACTGCAGCCATAGGAGCAGCTGAAGGCCCGGCATCGGCCTCACCAGATGGGGCAGGAGACATGCTGGGTGGGACGTCGTCTGCTTCTGCCACAGCTTTTCTCTTGGGGCTCTCTTCCCACTCTTCCTGAACATCCTGCAGAGTGGTCTTACTCGTTGAGGGGCAAAGGTAGGGAAGGCGCTGGCCCGCGGTCCTCCCTGCCATCTCCTGGCTGCCCGATGCGCTGGGTGCAGTGCCGGCAGCTGTGTCACCATCACGTGCTGCCCAGATCCCTCGCAGTCTTGGAACCCTCACGCTGCTCGGCCAGGACACGTTCCACCAGGACAACCGGCGGCCTTCCCTCTCCCCGCTAGGAATGGTCCGCATTGCTGGCAGAAAGGAAGAGCGCCCATAGACATCCCAGTTGATCTTGACCCGGTCTTGCAATGTCGACGGTCTTCCCTGGGTGTTTGTGGAAGGGTCAGGCATAGCGGCAGGCAGGGGAGAAGGCGAATTAGCATCTCTGGGTGCTGATGCACCCAGAGGCTCCTTGTCCCCCTCACTGGCAGGACCTGCGGCCTGCGCAGAAGCTGCTGGCTCAGCATTGGTTGTCCCTGACAGGGCAAGAGATGCACTCTGTGCGTGGCTGACTGCCTCTCCTGCAGAATCTCCGCCAGTGTTATGGGGTGAGCCAGGCCCCTGCTGGTAGGCTGCGTCTGGGTCCTGGTGAAGGTTTGAGGTGGGTTCCTTCTGCTGCCTCCCTCCTGACGGGTCCTTGGTAGCAGCATCTCTTTGCTCCTCCCCCTGCATCAAGTCCCTCTGTTCCTCCCTTGATGGTCCTGCAGCGGTGCTCTCCAGCTCTTCCAGAGGCTCTGGCTCACTGTCCAGACACTGTGCCACATCCTCAGGGTGTGGGGTCTCGCCCTGAGGGTGGCAGGCAATGCCGTCTGCCTGCGCTGCTGGGCCCGGTGCTGCTGCCAGGGAACATGGCTTGGAGGTCCCACCAGCAGCTCTCGTGTCCTCTTGAGCATGGTCATCTGTTTCTGTCTGTGCTGCCGGTGTCTTTTCAGTCTTGGTTGCCGGCACCTGGGCTGTCCTTGCTGGTGTTGCCAGACTGCTGGGAGGGGCATGGTGCCTTAGTACCCCCTGCTGCACCCTGAGTCTTGGGCTCTTGGCTGCAGCATGGCTCGGGGGTAGCCTGTTGCGTTGCTCAGGTCTGGCCTGCAGAGGCGTCAGAATGGATGCGGGGACTTGCAGGGCTGTCCCCCAGCTCTCAGCAGTTGCTGCCATTTGCTGTTTACTCGGGTTTCCTTGAGGACGTGGGACGACCTCGGGGAGTCTGACAGCCTTGGTGCTCGCGATGCGGTCTCTGCATGGCGCAGAAGTGGTGGAGCCTACTGCTGGCAGAGCGGGCAGCCGGGGGACATTTGCAGCTCCCACTGAATGCCGGGGTGTGGCTGTCAGTGTCGCTGCCTGCCTTGGCAGAGGCAGCAAGGCTGGTAGAGGCTCTCTCCGTTCACTGGTGGCACTGCTGCGGGGCAGTGCCTGCCTCAGCTCCGGCCTGTCTGTCTGCAAGGGAAGCAAAGGAGAAAGGTCATGTTACTGTGGCCCTTTCCCACCTGCCCACCTCAAGCACCAGCCCACCTGCCCCCTCCAGCACATGCTGCCTCCTTGTCAGCAGCTCCCAGGGCTTGGGAAGGCATCTGGCCCCATCTCCCTTGGGCTCCCTACCTGTGTGTTCTGGTTCCTCAAGGCCTGTGACCTCTCTGGGCAGGGGAGCAGTGGCAGCCTGACCCCATGGATGGATGAGGACGGGCTCTGGCTGCCCGGCGGTCCTGCCTGTGGTAGGTTGGGTCGCGCCTGTGGGAAGAAGGAGGTGTGGGATGGCAGTGGCTGCGCTGCCACCAGCATCCCTTGTGGTGCCGGCACACCCAGCCCCACCTCAGCGCCAGGTCCTTGGGGCAAAGAGCTGCCTGGCCCATGCGAGTCGCAGCCATCCCAGGCCTCAGCTCTGCCCCGGGGAACCCCCCAGGGCAGGAGGACCTGGGCCTGAGCCGCGGATGCTCAGGGCCTGGCCTCGCGCCCCGGTGCCGTGCCCCGCCGCCTGGCGCTCTCGCTGCTGTGTCGGCCCTCTCCCTCCCTCCCTGTCCCGCACCTGGCGGCGCTTCTGCACGCTCGGCAGCCCTTCGTCGGGCTGGGAGCGGGCCTTCGCCTCTTGCTCCTTCGACATCTCTCTGTCCTCTCAAAGAGACAAAGAAACAGGCACCCAGGGCAGCTGCTGCCTCCTGACGGCGCTGCACTCCTGGGAGTGGGCACCACGGGGGCTCGGGCCCCACAAGGCACACCGTCACCATGGGGACACTTGCCCTGTCACAATGGTCTTGTGGCCTGACGCCGCCCCATGTCACAAAGCCCTGGTGCTTGCTGTGGAGCCACCTTGCTCCTGGCAGCCTCCCGCCGAGACACTGGCTCACAGCAGTGTGGGGGTCAGGAGGCACCTCTGGGCTCCCCTACTCCAGGCCCGCTCCGTCATTTTGGCGGCCCTCTGCCAGATATTTCCCCAGAGGCACCATCACCATCCCTCACGGGCTCACTCTTGCCTGCACTGGGGCTGTTGGAAGTGCCTGGAACCATGCCGTGTCTGGCACGGGGCAGCCCCTCATCTCCTCTCACAGAGGCCACCCTGTGGCCTCCCTGTTGACAAGCCCTTGCCAAATGCACCCCGTCCAAGCGAATGCTCCAGGCCTCAGCCCTTTCTTCCTTTGGCAGCTCTCCATGCTCTCATTCAGGGCTTCAGCCAGCATGGCTTCCTGAAGGCAAATGGTGCCTAAAAATTAAGTCTTGCAATCAGTTGCCCTCGTTCTCATGGGAGACTCCAGCTTACCAGATATCTGCTGGGAATGCAACACAGCAAAGAGGAAACAGTCTCAGAGGTTTCTATCGTCTGTGGAAGATAACTTCCTTCACTTCTTGACACAGATGGTGAGTGAGCCAATGTGGTGGTTTTACCCAACTGGGCAGCCAAACTCCACCACAGCTGCTCTCTGCGCAGGCAGGGCGAGCAGGGAGGGCGCTCTCACTGCTGTTTTCCAACGGTGGTTGTAACCTGCTTGCGAAGAGCCCAGCCATGTATCCACCTGGCAGAAAGCCATGGCCTCAGCATCCCTTGTGGCCTCTCCAGCCACAGCTAGAGATATGGCTACCCAGACAGAGGTCTCAGGGAAACACGCGGCCTTGCAGGTCTTGGGCTGCAGGTTGTGCCCGAGTTTTCTGTCAGTGTCCGTGGGAGGTGTGCCCAGGTTGAAGAACTGCTCAGCCAGGTGGTGGAGCTTCGTGACGAGGTGAGTAGGCCAAGGAGCATCAGGGAGTCAGAGAGGGAAGGGGTGGAAGCATACGCTAACATCTCTGAGACAGACTCATGAGCTAGCCACCACAGAAGAAACAAAGTTTTCCCTATCCCACCAGGCAGATGCTACACAAAAGACAAAATGAAGGGGCATTCCTTTTCTGTAAGGGTGACAGAGCACTGGAACAGGTTGCCCAGAGAGGCTGTGGAGTCTCCTTCTCTGGAGATATTCAAAACCCACATGGGTGCTATCCTGTGCAATGTGTTGTAGGTGATCTTGCTTGGCAGGGGTTTGGACTAGATGATCTTCAAAGGTCCCTTCCAACCTTGGCCATTCTGTGATTCAGCGATGCTCCAGTCCCTTGATCATCTTAGTGGCCCCCTGTTGGACTTTTCATGTGTATCTTGTACTGGGGGACATACAACCGGACGCACTATTCTAGGTGCAGCCTCCAGCTGGTCAGGAAACAGGGCTGCTGTGGAGCAGGACCATGCCACTGGAACTCCTCACCTGCTACCTGCTAGGCTGTTACAATATGAACTACCTCTGCCTACCCCTCGTGAACTGCTGTGATTCTGTGATACTTGATGGAAAGGTATAGAGAAGGTGGAGCTATATTTCACTTGCAAGTGCACAGTGGTGGGACAACAGGTAACGGACACAGGTTGGAACACAGGAAACACATTATATATATTTATGAAAATTTCACAATAAGGTTAATCAAACATTGGAACAGGTTGCTTGGACAGGTTTTGGAAACTTCATCCTTGAAGATGCTCTTGGATAAACAGGATGGAAAAGGCCCTGAGCTATCTGACCGAAATCACTTCTGCTTTTAGTGACAGTTTGGGTGAGACAACTGGCATAGTTAATTCCCTTTTCATAGATCAGCTTGCGTTGGAATGGACCTTAAAGATCATCTAGTTCCAAACCCTCTGCCATGGGCAGGGATGCCACACACAACATTAGTGTCCCTGGGACTCATCCAACCTGTAGTTCCCAAGGTGTTCCATTCTACCCTTTTTAAAAATGGGAATGATGATTCCCTTTTTCCATTCATCTGACTGTAATGACTTTTCAAATATGATGGGGAGAGGCTTGGCAGCTACATCAGCCAATTCCCTCACCACTAAGGGTCTAAGGAGTATCTTTTTGAGTTGTCATAGACTGCATGCTCCACCGACTGGCCTTCAGTTCTAATAATGTAATTGGATACCTGGTGAAGAGCACTGCTGCATTTAATTAGTTTAATTCTCTGTTTTAAAAGGTTAAATATACACAACAGAACACTCAGTTTTCTAGAAAAGATTGGTCTATGTCATTTTAGAGTTGTGGTACATTTTCTTTTTGTTTATTGGATGTCAACTGTGTAATAGCTAGCTTTAGTTGAAATATGCTTAAAATCTCCTCCCAAACTGAGTCACTACATGGATGTTACAAAACATCTTTAGGGTTGTACACATTTCAACAAAAATATTCTCTAACTTATTGTGATAGATACATCAGTCATGAGCACCATAAGAATGATCAAAAACTTACTGAAACTTGGACTCTCAGACTTCACTAATGTCTATTGAGTTACTAAATCTTAAGGCTATGACATATTCAAAATATTGTATATCTTGAATGTGATGATCTATGTAATTCAATGTAGAACACAGTCTATTTTTTGTCAGCAAATGCAGCCAATTTATGTCATAAAACATTCATTGCTAAATTACCTATTGATATGTTTTTACCTAAAAGACATAATTAATTTATTGATTAATGTGCTGTAAATCAATACACAGGCAGATATCCTTAAATGAAGAAAAGAAAAACAAAACAAAACAAACAAACAAAAAAACAGTTCTATGATTTAAAGACTTTTAATTAATTGGAAAAAAAAAGTCTATTATTTTTTTTTCAATGCATTTCTTATTCAAGGAGAGAAAATTAATTTACCAGTCCTTGAACTGATTGTGTTCTCTGTACATTCATGTACATGTGTACAGTATAGCATAGGTGAATGGACTTAACTGGTTCTTAGCCTGAAAATCTTGATTGTTGCAAAGTTTTGGTTACAGAGGAAGATTAACTATGGATCCTTTCTGTCTATAATACTCTTGATCCAGCAATCAGTTCCAATCCCTTGCCTATCAAAGACAAAAATAAAATGTAAATAGTCTCATATTTAGACCAGGCCTGGATAAGTAAGCAATTAATCATTCAGTCTAAATAGGACTTACTACTGAAATCCTTTCTCTGGAAATTTATCAGCAGTGGAATATATAGGAAAAAAAATAATTGCTATCTAAAAATGGTGACATCACATTTAGAGAAAGTGGGCTCTGGAGCATTCAGGCCATTTAACTTAAGGCTTGCAAGTAAAGTCTACTGTCAAGGTAGGCTTGAGATCAATAGGCAAATCTATACTTGAGTTGTTATTGTCACAGAATTACAGAACGGTTGAGGTTGGAAGGGACCTCTTGCTTCAGCAGGGCTACCCAGAGCAGGTTGCCCAGGACCATGTACAGGCAGCTTTTGAATATCTCCAAGGAGGGAGACTTCACAAACTCTCTGGGCATCCTGTTACAGTGCTTCATCGCTCTCACAGTAAAGCGTTTCCTGATGTTCAGACAGAACTCTTTGTGTTCCAGTTTGCGCCCATTGCCTCTTGTCCTTTGCTGTTTTGCAATCCAGGCTTTTTCTGATGATATTGTCTTCTATTAATAACCTCTAAGTGTCTGCAAATGGCATGTTGTTTTTAGTCCTTCTGTTCTCTTTCTTTGTTTTCCATTATTCCCCCATTAGATTAAACCAATATAATTAAACAGTAATCTACAAAATAACCTTCTCTATAGTATTCATAAACTCTCATAAAGAAGTCTGTTTCTGTCACAGAATCACAGAATCATCTAAGTTGGAAGAGACCTCCAAGATCACCTAGTCCAACCTCTGACTTAACACTAACAAGTCCTCCACTAAACCATATCACCAAGCTCTACATCTAAACATCTTTTAAAGACCTCCAGGGATGGTGACTGAACCACTTACCTGGGCAGCCTATTCCAATGCCAATGTCACATCCAGTACTTCTCTGGAACTTACTAAGAAATGTCTTAAGTTTATATTACAGTCATTAAAGGACAGGGGGGTGTGTGTGTTTAAAAAATAAAATAAAATAAAATAAAATAAAATAAAATAAAATAAAATAAAATAAAAGCATAAGGAGTGCAAGCTAAAAGCAAGAGCAAACCAAAATTCTTTACAGCAGTTAACACACTTATTTCAATGAAGCGTCTGTGGTATTATTCTCAGCAACACTTCTTTTAGGTCGGATATTCTAGACACAGAAAATAGGACAGGCTTTGCAAATCGCAATGTTTAGGACACTTGCTTTTTTGAGTGATTTCTCCTGCAGGGAAAAAAGCCAAAGAAAATAAATTCTCACAACATAATACACTTTAGGGTGAAGTGATTCTAGTAAATGCTGAATACGTCTTTGCATGATTATGTCAAAAAATGTATAAAATTTCACTCCAGGAAGAATACTGCAGAAGCCCCTGTGCACCAAAACAGTAAATGTCTGTGATTGCCTGAACTGAACATTGAGTTAAAAGCAAAGGAATGAAACAGGCTCAGAAGTGAAAGCAACTCACTGGAAAAATGAAAACAGCTGCTCCTGGTAGTTTAATTGTACTGTGTTTACTTCAGAAACTAAAATCTCTCTCAATGGAAGCAAAATCACTGAAGATATATGAATTGCTGGCAGAATAGCTCATAATAATAGCTCAGTGTGAAGGTTTGGTACCTAAAGTAATAATCTAGAAAGAACTACCTAAGGTTTAATTGATTATTCTGACTCAGTATACTCATTATAATCACTGCTTCAGCACAAAGTTGAAAACAATATCAACAACACAGGAGCTGAAGAGGTGATAAAAGAAAAGCAATGATAAGAAAGATAAAATTTCCTACCTGATTTGAGGAGGAGGAGCGGAACGTCAGTTCTGTGATTTATGAAGGAATTTGATGGTCCAATTACATTCCCAGGATATCCCTGTGCCCTTAGCATCATCTCCACGCTTCTTTTTCAGCCTTTCATTACTTAAAGGGGTCTTAATAAAAAGATGGAGTGTCTTTTTACAAGGGTAGGTAGTGATAGGACAAGAGGAAACAGTTTTAAACAAAAAGACAGAAAGATTTAGTTTGGATATTATGAGGAAATTCAGGGGGTGGTCAGGCACTGGATCAATTTGCTCAGAGAATTTGTGTATGCCCCATATCTGGAAGTGTTCAAGGCCACGTTGGAAGGGGTTTTGAGTGACCTGGTCTAGTGGGAGGTGTCCTTGCCCATGGCAGGAAGTTGGAATTAGATATCTTTGAGGTCTGTTCCAATCCAAGACATTCTATGATTCCATGTTATGAAATTAATGGAGTGATATAAAATTCCACATATTCTGCTCATAGTGCACATTTTTTCAATACCATGAGAGTTTGTGTCACTACCAAGCCTTAATAATTAACATTTTGCTGTATATGTTGGCCCCATTGAGGACTTATGTGGTACAGTTTTTTTGTAATGGCCCTTTCATCCATTATGCACACTTGAGGAAAAAAAAAATTAGAGTTGGAAAATGTTATACTTGAAAACAGACTATTGGCAAAAGGGATTACTCTCCTAGATAAAACCTAAGAATCTACCAATAATCCAAATGTTTTAACAGTCAAATTAACTCAGGAAAACTTCAAAAATACAGTATGAATAAAAAAGTTTTAATATCTGTTTTTTCCTTTTTTTTTTTTTTTTTTTCTGGTGGTGCGTTCATCCTTTCAGCATCCCTATGGGACCTAACGATTTAGCCTTCCTCAAGTAGAATAGAAGTGAGATTAGCTGCGAACAGCTAAGGTCTTTGCTGCAAGGGCGTTCATGACATGAGTCCTTTCTTTCTCAGTCTTGGGCGTGCAAGGAGTTATTTTGATGCATGTCCTTCATGAAGTCTGCTGACTTCTCCCAATCTGCTTCCTGGTACCCAGCTGAAGTTTGAAAGCTGGACATCAGCTTCCCCTAACCTCAGTTGATATCAACAGTTACAAAGTCAATGCAGAGTAACTCCATGATTTTGTCAGGATGGTTATATATGTGCATTCATATATTTGAAGAAATTAAGTGTGAGAGGTAATAAACATTTGAATAGTAGAAAAATGCTACAGGAAACAAAAAACAGAAGAGGTCAAGGTGAGCCCAAGAAGTCCTGAGACTCTCAGGTCAGTAAAAAGATTACTCAGTAATAGCAAAAGTCCTATTTACTAAGCTACAAAGAAAAAGTATGAAATTATTATTATTATTATTATCCTGCAAAATTCTGAATATGAAAAGAAGAAATAAAGTTATGGTATACATCTACTTCATAGGACACATCTAGAGATTCATTCTTCAGATATGTTGGACAGTGTAAAAGTGATACATTAAAATAGCTGTGTTTGAGCCTTAGACAGAAAGTGACTAATAACAATGTGAATTAAAACTATTGGATAGCCATGGGGATTAGACTTCTAAGTGGGCAATCTTTCAGTGCTTAATGAAAATAAGTTAATTAAGTTTGTATAGATAACATGAAGATATCATAAAGCTAAATATTACATAACGAGGGAAGGTAAAGCCAATGCATTACATTGTTTTGTATGAGGAGAACTATTCCCATGCATTTGAAAACTGCAAAATTAGAGTTTCAAATAAAGATAAAGGAGAAGAAAAAAAAAAAGAAAGAAAGAAAAAAAAAGTATGGGAGACTTTTGATAAAGGGGGAAAGATATGATCATATAGGGTCATATTGGGTGTAGGTGGGAAAGTATGGGCAAGAGGAATGTTCCAGATATGCATTTTAACAGCCCCATTGAAGGACACAGTTGACCGACCAGCGATGCTGGTGGTACATTTGTGAAAATGCATTTAAGAAAGGGCAAAAATGCCAAACAGGCAGTGAGGAATGAGGGGGGGGAAAGCGGGATGAACAACCTTTCAACACCAGGCTGAGAAAAAGAAGAGGAGAAGGAGGTTCTGCAGGTACTGGAGCAGGGATTTCCCAGTAGCCTGTGGAGAGGACCACAATGCAGCAGGTGTATACTCCCTGAAGAAAACAACTACAGCTTGTGGAGAGCCCCCACAAAAGCAGGTCTATCCTGAAGGACTATAGCCTGTGGGAAGGACCTACAATGGAACACGGAAAAAGTGTGAGGAAGAAAGAGTTGTAGAGAGGAACTGTTATGGACCAACCACAACTCCCATTCCCTCTTCCTCTGTACTCAGTGCAGTGTGGGAGGTAGAGCAGATGGAAAGGTGTGAAGTTAAGCCTGGGAATGAGAGGCAATGGAGGAAAGGTGTTGTTTTAATGTCTATGTTTCTCACTATCCCAAACTATTTTAATTTTCAATAATTTATTTTTCCCTAAGGCAATTGTCTGTGACAGTAACTGGTATATGATCTCTCTCCTTATCTTCAACCACCAGCTTTTTCATCTTATTTTCTTCCCTGTTCTGTTGAGAAGATGAAGTGAGAAAGTGTCTGTGTGGGGATCTGGCAGCCAACCAAAGTCAACCCACCACAATGGTCTAAAAAAAATTTTTGTGGAAGATAGAGAAAGATAGCATTAATGCAATGCAGGAAGAGACCCAGGTCCTGATACTGACTAAAACTGAACTTCCAAATAGTATGAAATTGGTGTTTCTTTACTTACCAAAAGTATGTAATCAAATTTTGTGTGTCCATCAAATTTCATCAAAGAAAGTCTTCGTGAACTAAATGTGAAAAATAAGAATAGGCTACATCTCTCGTTGAAGTAAATTAGCCTGTTCTTCGTTTCCAATAGCCAAAGGGAAGCATTATAACATCCTGACATTTGAGATTTGCAAAGGTGTCAGAGAATTGCCAGAACAAAGTGATAGTGATTATAGACAGCAATATAACTGTGTTATTTTGAGCACAAAAAGAACAGTTTAAAATGGAAAAATATAGCAAATGGTTCATCAGTTTTCATGGGGGTTGGAGAGCTTCTCATTAAAAAAAAAAAAAAAAGGCATTATCAAAATGAATGCCATGGAACATAATTTGAAAACCATTTTACCATAACAATCAACAAAAAAGAAATGTAAATATTCCCATAAAAAATAGAACACTAGTCACAGCCTAATTGGCAGAAATTCGAAGAGACTGGGGAATAGTAACATTGAAGCTATTGGGAATGACTGGGAATGCTGGGAATACATCACAGCCAGCTGCATCCACTAGTGCCGACAGCCCAGGAACAGGCAGTGGAGCTGAAAGGATTGCCTAGTTACAATGGTTAGATTATTTATTGTAAATATAGCATCTAGAGAGCAAATGGAAACCAAAACGGAATATAGTGGGTAAGGCAACATTCTAAAGTAGGTAGCCAAAAAATATAAGAAATTGCAGAGAAATTAGGGCTTAGAGGAATGGTAGGAATAGGAATAATAAAAATAGTATCGTCTTTTGTTATGTCTATGACAGTTATGTCCTCCTACCTACTGACTAAGAGCTATTATGGTATTTTCTCACAGGAATGTTTGAGCAGTTTATCATTGCTATCATAAAAATTTGCAACATAATGGGCATTTTTTGAAAATCATACCTATTTATTACTTCACAGTTGTGAACTTATTTTTCTCTCCTGTGATTGTCACTTCAGGAAACATAAAAACAAACAAACAAACAAACAAACAACAACAACAAAAAAAACCAAAACAATGAATTCAGAAAGTCCCACATATGCTATTTTTAGCCCTCTGTCTTATTTTAAAAGTATAGGTTCAACCTGTATTACATAAGTTTTCACAAAACCTCATGCCACTTTGTCTTAGAGTGGCTCATGCTGGAGAAGCAAAAAAGGAAAAATAAATCAATGTAAATTTTTTTTTTTCTGGAATGTTTTCCCCCACATAAATTGTTGAGTTAAGGATTCATTGATCCAGAATTATATCCGTACTTCTGTGTTTAATAATCTTTTCTCCTAAGTATTTCTTATAATCTTTCAATGAACCTTTCTTCTATGAGTTTCCCTAATAATTATTTTAACTAAGGTGTACAGTTGGTACCGAAGACACCTACGATGATGAACTCCAAAACATATTCAATATAACTTCCTTTCTTGGCTCTAGAACTTCTATGCTTAATTTCATTGGATTCTTCTTATTTCTTGCTTTATTAAAAAATACTGAAAAATAGGTCCTCATTTACCTTTTATTTGAGAGTTTTTTAATGTCTTCATTATAATCCTCTTCATATCTTTCTGAGCAAAAGAATCTCAATTTATTTAAAGCATCCATTCGCAGAATGAAATGGATTAATTTTTATATTTGCAGTCATACTTGTTTTTCTTCTACATTCATTATTCAGTTCTTTTATGCTCCCGGGGTTTCAAAAGTTGTAGTGATACCTTCTGTCTTGTTCTCTATTCTTTTCCTAGTTCTTAACTGATACTTGCTTTCTGAACCACCACTGAGTGCTGGAGCTGACATTGTCATATATTTATTCAGTGATTGAAAGAGCATTTCTTCAGAGGGTTAATATAACTTTAGAATCTACCATATATATAGGCAAATCTGCTTTTCAACTAATGACTTAACTCTATCAGTGCTGAACCTCATTTGCTATGTTTTTGCTTTTTCACACATCGTTATGAAAGACTTATGAGACAATTCACTAAGGTTTTCATTCTTCATTGCACTAAGAATATTTGCATCACTCAACAACCTTTGCCACTTCTCTTTCCCACAGTAAATTCTATTCTTCTGTGCTGAGGACAATAAGAAGCAGATTATACATCAGTTTCATAATAATGAATTACTATTTCATATCTTCTAGTACTCCTCTTTGGACAATGCTCATATGCGTTATAGTAATGTGTTTTAAACTGAAAGTTCAGCTTGAACTGAATCTTTATACATCAGTTTCATAATAATGAATTACTATTTCATATCTTCTAGTACCCCTCTTTGGACAATGCTCATATGCGTTATAGTAATGTGTTTTAAACTGAAAGTTCAGCTTGAACTGAATCTTCTCACTAGTGCCCTGTCAAAGAATATCCAATGTAAGAAACCATATATTGAAATTGCATATATTGAAACATACATTTTTACTTATATTACTATGCAATTTGACTATACCAAACTTGTGCTATATCTATTTATATTTTAAATTATTTTTGATAAATGTCAATTTGATAAATTGATGAATGATAAATTGTTACCACATTTTTCTTTGTTATCACAAAAGTACAAGTATTCTTAGTGGTTTTTTTTTTTTTGTTTGTTTTGTTTTCCTATTCCCACAAAGAAAATTTGCTTTAAAATCTGAAAGCAGACTTTGGGTTTTTGTCTTATATTATCATCCTTAAACTAATATTTCTGTCCTTGTAGAAAGAGACAGGTTTGAAAGTCAACTCACTGCTATTTTGCACCACTTGGTAAAGTACTGTAGTCCATTTGTAAATATAGAACTGAGATTACCCCAGCATTATATACTCCCAGCTGGCTGAAGAATAATAATGCCAGCTTTCACATAGGTAATTGGACATCTGACATTGTGCTCTGCCATCTGGACTCACTGTTGCTAGCACTGCTTGCCGAGGTGTCTGTGAAACAGGGGCTGCAATGACTATTCCTCCCTCCCTTTTTTATCA
Organism: Anser brachyrhynchus; assembly: GCF_964034855.1. Taxonomy (NCBI): domain Eukaryota; kingdom Metazoa; phylum Chordata; class Aves; order Anseriformes; family Anatidae; genus Anser; species Anser brachyrhynchus. Next base: position 19,044,011 of record NC_137702.1, on the reverse strand, counting down.
AAAGATCTGCTACAGAAGGGAACTGTAATGGTGCATTAGACAACAACACAATTATCATAGCTACACACCGCAATTGAAATGAGAATAAGTTTTTTCTTGACCCGTCATCTTTAACAGACCGTCAAAATAACAGCAGCACATATGCAGAACCTTTCCAGTTTCAATTCTAACATGCTGCATATTTTTAAAACAGTCACAGTTATTTTAAAATAGCATTTCTTGAATAGAAGATAAATTATTTATTTTTCTTTTATTTCATACTTATTATTTAAAAACAGATGTGTTTGTAATGAGATTTATGTTTTTTCTTCTTTCCCTCTGTTAATATTGCAGTGTTACTTCTCACACCTGCTATTAATTCAGTTTATTTTCTCATTTTCACGTTTAAATAGACTGCAGTGACTTTTTTTTTTTTTTTAATATAAACATATAGTTGTTACATTCACTTTTCAGCAGCATCATTAGCTGTCGCCTGCTTTGTTTTCTCTTGGGTTCACTTGGTAATTTCTTTGGTACTTCAAAATTTCCATTTTTGGCTGATCTAATGATAGCTTGTACTATTGCTTCCTATTTGCTAAGATGAAGGTCATTAATAATTATGATAATTATTTAATCCTCCACTTGCTGTGAGGTTGTCTGGACCACATGGCAGCAATAAATTCATGAGCTCGTGCTCAGGAGGCCTTTGTGGAATTTGGGCCTCATGAGAACGGACATGCCAGGGAAGGACACCTTACAGAGCGTTCACTTGCTATTTAAATCGCCCTTAGAGATCAAAGCAACCTGGATCACTGCAATGAGGGGCTGCAGACAGAGACTGGGAGAGGGCTCATGAAGGTTCCCCAGGGTGCTTTTCAGGCTGCTGTTTGCAGCTGCTGTGTGCAGTCTGTGCAGCACTTCCCAATTTTTCTTCTTTATCTTCTGTTAACTTCTAGATAATAGGAAATGGGAAATGCTGGGAAAGTCTGACTCCTGGTTAGAGAGTGACAAGCATCCTTTAAGCTATCACAGGGGAGGCAGAGAGTACAGTACCTTCAGAAAATAGAAAACAATATTCAATCTCATGTTTAAAATTTACCAGAGGGGAAAAAAAAAACTAAATGTTTAAATTAAAAATTAAATTAAATGTTTATTTTGAAAATGAATTTGCAAATGTGTTTCATGATACCATAGCTCGGTATTCAGGGCCTTCTGCTGATGAATGATACGGTAAAAAAAAAAAAAAAAACATTTTCTACAGTAATTTACCAGTATTTTAACCTTAATTTTATTATGATTTGAAAAGCAATTTTGATGAGTGATATCACCTTTTGTGTCATCATTACAAATAAGCAGGTTTCTGTAAATAAATTTTAATGACAATTTAAAAGTATTTAATTAGTATTCAAAAGGAGATCTGAGCTGTCTGGGCATATAACTAGTGATTATATATAATTTTCTATACAATTTATGGGAAGGGGCAAACTTTTGTTGGCTATAACAATATGAATTTATTTTTAAAATACTCCTAGTGAGAGAGTAATACTTTTCTATGTCCTTTGTTTTTCAAATCTTAAAGTCAAGGTTAAAATACTTGTAACCTATTCCCTGACCAGCTACATGCAGAAGAAATCAAGACTTATAAAAGTCACACTAAATATGTTAATACAAAATAATACAAAATAAATTAATTAAATTCCTCCAAGATCTTACTCTATTGTTTAGTAACCAGATTTTCAGGGATCCAGCCTGTTTGATCTCCCACATAGCATCCTTTCGATATTTACTGTAAGGAGTAATGGGGCTACTCTTTCAGTAGTCCCTTGGTAGCAAATGGCGAAAGAAAGCACAGGAGCAAAGAAAGTTCAAAAACTTTTTAGTTTCCAACTAATTTCCAAACTTTAAAGTAATGCTAAATTAACAAAGACAAATGCACACAGAGACATGCAAGATATACGTTTATTATTTTTTTGGGACTATGGAAATGGGAAACAAGAGAGTCACACTTCCACTCTTTGTTTTCCCTGAGTGGTTACACAGCAGTCATTTCTTCATGAATGCATCAGGAGACTTCACCTGAAATCATTACATACGTGGTTCTACATCATTAGTGTAAACTAGTGCCTATTCTGTATAAAACAGACAGATACAGGCTTCTGGTTCTGGATTTAAAGAATAGAAGCTTATGCTAGCATTCATATTCATTATGAATGACAGTTTAGGAAATACAAAAGCATACAAAGCAATTGTATTGCAGATAAAGAATCTTTTTCCCCTCAACTGCATTTCTCAGTGTCATGACCAGAGGGATGCACCTGATTCTGTGCAGTGTACAATACTGAACAATTTAACTGAACATTTTCTTCTCTGTCAGGTCAGATATTTTTGCCCCAGCAAGGATGAGGCATAAAGGAAAAGCAGTGGGATTTCTGTTAACAGAGCACCCTCTCAATTGCACTACTCACTTTAACAAGCACACCAATTGATGCAAAAGAACTATCTAAGACCAGTGAGTCATGCACTCCTGGGCATGGGATGAAAATGTTCTATCTGTATCAGAGACTGTAGTATTCTTTCTGTACAGTACATGTACAAGTACATTAAATCAGGACTATTGTACTGTGACATTTCTATTCTAAACAATTGCAAGTTAAATCAATGCATGTTTTATCATGTCTTTGAATGTGTAGAAATGGGTTGCTGCACAGTAACTTATCAAACACTTCAGTATGAAAATATTTACTCTGCAGAGCTTTGTAATTCTGCATTGGATAACTTGGACTGTGTAAAAAAATATCTCCCAATTCAGAAAAAAAATGTTGGTCATATCCTACTCATGCTTCACCATGGGAGTAATCTAGTTATTCTCTCTTAAATCAGCAGAAAACAGAAAACGGACTAAAGCTCTCCCCTGTCCTTCACAGATCCATCACTGCATCACACTTCACCAAGGAGGTCTGCAAAAGAGAGCATGTGCTTTTGACAGCAGAACGGGATTCAAAATTTGAGTGGGATGTGCAAGTATCTGGGACTTTACTATCCATTTACCTTGGTACAAGGTCAGAAGCAGGGCAGCAGTGAATTTCTTATCCTTGCTTTTGTTTTATTTAGTCCTTAAACAGAACAAAACCCATAACAAAACTAAATAAAATCATATTTCTCAAGTAAATACAAATCACTGAAATTACAGACAATGCCAAGATACCTATAAAATATATACTTTATAGTAGGTCTTACATTAATTTATTTTCTGACAGAATTTAAAAACACCACATTAACATGAATCTAAAACATAACTTGTAACAGTCAGATAACAATGATAAGTTTGGAAGAAACTACAGACTTATTCCCATGTAATACATAATGGTAGAAAAATCATATAGACATGAATATAACATTTACTTCAGTCAATGATGCAAGAGAAGGAGTATGAGAAATGCTACAATTTCAAATCAGTAAATAAATTTAACCAAAAATAATTGACCTCAGTGACTGAAAGCAGTTATTTATGAAGGAATTTCTGTGTAAAGAGACTATTTGCATGAGGTTATTACAATATATTCTATAAAGAATAACAACAAAAGAGCACCAAGCAGATTAATATAGGTTTCTTTGGGCTTCCTTTCCTAATGATTTTTTAAATGACTTTGAGGGTTTATTGTCAGTCAAAATTAAAACCAATCCCAAATAGAACAGGAGACAATAATGTCATTGCAGAGGGAAGGCAGACATCATAGAGGAAGTATAAAGATGAATAAACACTCTCAGTATAGTTTTTCTGTACTCAGGCAGCATAAAGCCACAGCTGAAAAACTGTAGAATATATTTAGAAAATCCAGCAGAGGACAAAAAAGAGGTTGGAAACCATGAATCAGGAGAAATGAGTGAAGAAAATGTAAAATTTAAGGAAATGATTGATATGATTTTTAGAAGTCCTCAGCTATGCTTGATGGGGGAAGGATTTTTTATTTTATTTTATTTTTTTCTGTGTCCACATAGTCAGAACAGAAGGTAATCTAAAATGAGAAAGATACAGATAAGACATTAGGTAAAACAAAGCAAAACATGCAAACAAAAAAAAATATTTTACTAGAGAAGGTAATTAGAAAGGAAATAAATTACCTAATATCTGTAGACTCCAGCTTACTGAATATATTGGAAGAATTCGTCTTAAATCAAGTATATATTACTGATCCCAGTTTAGAGGAAAGGAATTAACTTGGTAATACCTTGAGATACTTTTCAGCCCTGCTTTTTCATAACTCTATTAGAAGAAAAAACTATAGAATAGAAAAATGATTATCATGTTTACTGGAAAGATTATTTGAAAATCGCATACTTTCTGACTTTCATTGTGGACTAGCAGGCCTCAATTTGGGGGTCAGTACAAATCAATCACAAATGCAGAGATTGTCCTACTTGAAAACAAACACACTCTCTCTGAATGTGTGTACTTGTATGAGATAGCATTTACTTTCTCTTTTCTCAAGATACTTTTTCATGTGTGTGAATATGTATGGTAATTTAGAGTATTATATATATATGCATATATATGCATATAATTTAGAGTAATTATATAAAAAATAGATATAAAAAGACCAACTATGTAGTTAAAGAGCAAAGTAGAAAGAATGAGACTGTATTTTCACTGGTCTGAGGTTTAGACTTAATTAGATTTGACAATTGTAATGACAGTGACCATGGCTGCAAAGACAGAAAGTCCACCTTGAGTATGGACCATTTTCCTTAAATCTTAGAGCATAGATCTGCTATGTACGTCTAGTTCAACACAACGAATTCCTAACTAAAGACATCTTCTAGCAAACGAATGCAAATGCAATTAGGTAGAAAATTAATACACTACTCTTGGATGTATTTATTTTACATTGTTGTAAAATGAAGTAGGTATAATGTCTTTTATTTTTTTAATTTTTTTTGGTTAGAACACAAAACTTGCTTTAAGGCTTACTTTCCCTTTGTTGAATGACAGAAACATCTGCTAATATGCTGTCAGTGTATTTCAAGTCTCATTTAGCTCTTGTCTGTTGCAATCAACTGACATCTTTGCCTATTTTCACTAAAAACTGATAATTCTGGACACTGGATTTTCTAAATTAAGTACGAAAAGCCAAGATTATTTAAAATGCAATGGATCTTTACACCTGTGACTTTTGAATGATGGCAGCAACTTTGAACTGTGATTCCCCTATTCTTTATAAAGGGTAAATATGAACAAATAGACATGTTTTAACAAAAGCAGAATGACAGTATTCTGGCTGTTGGTCTTTCTTTTCCTTTGTTTTCTATCCAAATATACAAACTGTAGTATTTCACTCCTCTGTGCAAAGAGTTCAAATATTTTTGTTCTCCTCTCCTCTCTCAAATATTTTTGTTCAAATATTTTGTTCTCCTCTATCCTCCCGCTGGGTGGCTGGGACCCAGAAAGAAGGAGGAGAATGGGACAGGTAAATGACTTGTTGAGGGGGTGGTGTCCAGACCACGGATTTGGGTATTTCGATCTTGGTCAGTCCTTTGAGAAGCCAGGTATGTGGGCTGATGACCAACTCCATCTCAGCAAGTGGGGCACAAGTGTGTTGGGGAGCAAGCTCTCTGGACTGGTTACCAGGGCTTTAAACTAGGTTTGACAGGGGAAGGGAGGGGAGCTACAAGTGACAGAGAAGGGCTGGGGGAAGTCGTCACTGCTGTCACTGTTGAAGGCAGAAGGGAAGCACCTCTGAGTTGTCCCATAGGATTGTCTGAGGGCTCCTCAGAGGAGGTAATGATCCTGATATCCCATCCGGAATCTTCTTCTTGCATCCCTCCAGAGGTAACTGCGCCCACTGCTTCCCTCAAGTGCCTGTACACCAATGCACGGAGCATCGGAAATAAACAGGATGAGCTCGAGATCTGTGTTCGGTTGCAGGGCCACGATCTTGTTGCAATCACAAAGACGTAGTGGGACAGCTCGCATGACTGGAACGCTGTCATGGAGGGCTATGTCCTTTTTAGGAAAGACAGGCTGGGAAGAGAGGCTGTGGGGTTGCCCTTTATGTGAGGGAGCAATTAGAGTGTACCCAGCTCCACCTGGGAGAGGGTGAAGGACAAGTGGAGAGCTTGTGGGTGAGAATTAAGGGGTGGGCTGGTATGGGGGACACTGTTGTGGGGGTGCACTACAGGTCACCAGATCAGGAGGACGTGGTCGATGAGGCCTTCTACAAACAGCTGGTAGTAGCCTCACGATCACGGGCACTGGTTCTCATGGGGGACTTCAATTATCCAGACATCTGTTGAGTAAGCAACTCGGCCAGGCACGAGCAGTCCAAACGGTTCCTACAATGTATTGAAGGTAATTTTCTGACGCAGGTGGTGGAGGAGCCGACGAGGCAGGGGGTGCTTCTGGACCTTGTCCTTACCAACAGGGATGGGCTTGTTAGGGACCTGAAGGTTGGGGGCAGCTTGGGATGCAGGGACCACGAGATGGTGGAGTTCAAGATGGAACTTGGTGGAAGAAGTAAGGCTAAAAGCAGGATTGCTACCCTAGACTTTCAAAGAGCCAACTTTGACCTCTTCCGGGACCTGCTTGGAAGTATCTCCTGGGCTAGGTTGCTAGAAGGCAAGAGTGCTTGTGAGAGCTGGGCTACATTTAAACAGCACTTCTTCCAAGCTCAGGATTGGTGCATCCCTAAGAGTAAGAAATCGGGGAAGGGGGCAGGAAACCTGCGTGGATGAGCAAGGAGCTAATCGATAAGATCAAAAGGAAGAGGAAGGTCTATTTAATGTGGAAAAATGGCCTGTCCTCTTGGGAAGAGTATAGAAGTGTTGTCAGGGCCTGCAGGGGTGCGACAAGGAAGGCTAAAGCCCACCTAGAGGTGAGGCTTGCAAAAGAGATAAAAAATAATAATAAGATTTTTTTTTAAGTATGTAAACAGTAAAAGGAAGACTAGGGATAATGTAGGTCCCTTGCTGAACGAGGGGGGTGTCCTGGTAACGGGAGATGCCGAGAAGGTGGAGATACTGAATGCTTTCTTTGCTTCAGTCTTTGCTTCCAGGACTCCCCCCCAGGACTCCTCGACCCTGGTTGGGGGAGAAAGGGGCTGAGAAATGGAGGGCTCTCCTGTGGTTGACCCGAGGGTAGTTGGGGAATGCCTGAGTGGGCTCAACGCACACAAATCCATGGGTCCCGATGGGATGCATCTACGTGTGCTAAGGGAGTTGGCAGAGGTGATCACCGAACCGCTCTCTATCATCTTTGAAAGGTCCTGGAGAACAGGAGAGGTGCCTGAAGATTGGAGGACAGCCAATGTGACTCCGGTCTTCAAGAAGGGCAAGAAGGAGGATCCAGGAAACTACAGGCCAGTGTCTCACCTCTGTCCCTGGAAAGGTGTTGGAACAGCTCGTTCTGGATGTCATCTCCAAGCAATTGGAAGAGAAGAATGTTATGAGGAGTAGTCAGCATGGATTTACCAAGGGGAAGTCATGCTCGACCAAACTCGTTGCCTTCTATGATGACATCACCAGCTGGGTAGATGGGGGCAGATCAGTGGATGTCATCTACCTTGACTTTAGCAAGGCTTTCAATACTGTCTCCCGTGACATCCTGATAGCAAAGCTGAGAAAGTGTGGGATAGAGGAGTGGACAGTAAGGTGGGTTGAGAACTGGCTGACTGGCCGAGCTCACAGGGTGGTGATCAGTGACGCAGAGTCCGGCTGGAGACCTGTGACTAGCGCTGTTCCCCAGGGGTCGGTGCTGGGTCTGGTTTTGTTCAACATCTTCATCGACAACCTTGATGAGGGAATAGTGTCTGCCCTCAGCAAGTATGCCGATGACACGAAGCTGGGAGGAGTGGCTGACACACCAGAAGGTTGTGCTGCCATTCAGCGAGACCTGGACCAGCTGGAGAGATGGGCAGGAAGAAACCAAATGAGGTTTAATAAGAGCAAGTGTAGAGTCCTGCACCTGGGAAGGAACAACCACATGTATCAGTACAGGCTGGGGGACAACCTGCTGGAGAGGAGCTCTGAGGAGAAGGACCTGGGGGTCCTGGTGGACGACAGGTTGACCATGAGCTGGCAGTGCGCCCTCGTGGCCAAGAGGGCCAACGGGATCCTGGCGTGCATTAAAAGGAGTGTGTCCAGCAGGTCAAGGGAGGCGATCCTCCCCCTCTACTCCGCCCTGGTCAGGCCTCACCTGGAGTACTGTGTCCAGTTCTGGGCTCCCCAGTACAAAAAAGACAGGGAACTCCTGGAAAGAGTCCAGCAGAGGGCCACAAAGATGGTACGGGGCCTGGAGCATCTTCCCTGTGAGGAAAGGCTGAGAGACCTGGGTCTGTTCAGCCTGGAGAAGAGAAGACTGAGAGGGGATCTTATCAATGTGTATAAATACCTGAGGTGAGGGAGACAGAGGGATTTGGTCAACCTCTTCTCAGTGGTTTGTGGGGGTAGGACAAGAGGCAATGGCCACAAGATAGCGCACAGGAAGTTCCGCACCAGCATGCGAAAGAACTTCTTCACAGTGAGGGTGACAGAACACTGGAACAGGCTGCCCAGGGAGGTTGTGGAGTCTCCCTCTCTGGAGATATTCAAGGCCCGTCTGGATGCCTACCTGGGCAGCCTGCTCTAAGGAACCTGCTTTGGCAGGGGGGTTGGACCCGATGATCTTTTCGAGGTCCCTTCTAACCTCTTCGATTCTGTGATTCTGTGATTTTCATTAAGCAAACAAAACCATAGTTTCCCCTGGAACAATTCTAGAAATTCCATGAGGATCATCAATAGTAATTGAAAAAGAAATCTTTTGTTAGCACCCATGTCTTCCGTCACTTTTAAGCCTAAAACAGCCTAGGGAAGTAACCAGAAGTCTTTCCTTAATGATGTGCAATCAAAGCGTGTATAACCATTGGCTAGCATAGATACAAACATGGACACCTTTTATAACTTGCAGCAGAAAAACAAAATACATAACAAAAGCCTCATGTATTTTCTAAAGTACACTTTTGATGAAGTTGATCATCAACACTGCGAGTATCCTCTCCAGTAACAATAAAGCAAAAATTGCATTTAAGGGAGCAGCTTACAGCTTTACAACAATGAATAATCCCTCTCTCTCTCTCTTTCTTCACAAAGGGAGGGAAAAAAAAAATGTAAAAAAAAAAAAAAAGTGAGCTACACAGAAAAATTGTCAGTTTTAAATTATTTGTGTCAAAATATACACCACTTTACAAGTTATAGTGACAGCTTGAAATTTTATTTTTGTATTCAACATGAACATTTAGAATTTGTGATCCATAGTTCAAACACTTTTAATTTTATGTTTTTGCTAGTTTAAATCATACCCAACTGAAACATTTGTATATGTTTCTGGTTGTTAGCCTTAATAAATACATATATTATATATATATTTACAATGAAGCAAAATTATGAGATTGACTTCATCTAAAAATCCCTACACATTTGCCTATCTTTGCAAGAAAACAACAGCAGCAACAGCAACTGGTTCATTGATGAGAAAAGAGTGATTCCTTGCACATCTTTATTAGCCTGGTACAATATTCCTGCCTCTCTGAAAACCTCCACTAAAGTCAGTGGGAGGTTGAATACCTGCAGACCAGAGCATTGAGCTTTCATTGCATTCTTGGTTTTATAGACTCCAAAAATTATAATAAAAAAAAAAAAGATTTTTTTTTTCTGTGCTAGACCCTCACAGAGACTTTCTTTACTGATTCAAATGTTAATTTCCTTTAAAAATGTTGGATGATATACTTGTACAGTACATAGTATACATAAAAGATTAGTGGATTAGTGACTTAAAAAGATTAAAAGCTGTTTTAAGACATGGTAGTTGAGAACAAATAACTTAGTTACCATTCTAATGGATAAAATCCCTTACTGCCTATGATACTGAGAGTCTGCTGGAAAAAAAAAATCAAAAATCTGCTGGTGTTCAGCTTCACACATAGTTAAACAGTCCAACTGTTTTCCAGTTATCTATATCACATTGTCAAATGCACTTTATATGATATTAATAGCCGTAGCCACTGCAAAGTGCATTTTTTCTCTTGGTTTCCGTGTTTTAATCAGGAAATAATGACTAGACTGTGCTGTAAGATATCAACACTCCGTGGTTTTGAGTTTCTTTTTAAAACACTCAAAGGTAATAGATTTAATTCATTATCAGTAACAAATTACTGAACGGTATTTTGCTAAAACAATTGATTTTAAAGTACCTAATCGGTGTAAACATCCTGTGAGTATCCTGGTTTGCAAGTCAGTTAATGAATGACTGGAACCTGCTCACCTTTTAGGTGTTCCAAAAAGGGGATTTACACCCTTAAAAGTTTCCCACCTCCATTGAAGCACAGCCAATGTCCTTTAACGCAAACGGTGGCATACACATATCTACTAACACATGCCTACTACGTATACATAAGAAATCAAGCAATCAGACATTTGGTGTGATGGCTGGCAGTCTGACATCTCCATACATTTTTTTGTCCTTGAATGCTGGTGTATCTATAATAGAATATCTATATCTGTATGTAAATAAACATATACATTCTATATTTTTGTACAGTCTGTGTTACATGTTCATGCACATAAGACGACTTCCTAGTCCTAAGGAAATGGGCAATGAACAATATGGCATTCAGAGAGGACAGGGGGTAAAGTAGTATCAGAAGTACAGAGAGTACAAAGGAAATTATCTGCATCCAACAGCCTGAGAATGGTGAGGCTGCTGCCTCTACATTTCCCCAGGTCCAAGCAGATGTGAGGCTGAAGATGTGTTCCCAGCAGGCACACACACAAAGCACATGTATCCATTAACATATACATGGATACAACAAAAACAACAGCCTCAATCTTGCTCTGCTCTCTCTCTGAAAGGATGAAGTCCACTCAGGAGAATACATAGACACAAAGGGATAAGGTGGATCCCTCCAGCAGCTGCACTCAGACCCTCAGCCTGCCCAGTACCTGGGCTTCGAAGTAGCAGGGCAGGCAATGATTTGGCTTCCCCTCATGCCATAGTCTCTCTGAACTCCTTGATGGGTTTACAGATCAGTTTTATCACAACACCTAACAGTCAATTAGTCAATTTCAGTCCAGAAGAAACAAGCTGAGAATTCTGAAAATGTAACTGGAATTTCTGCATTTGTCAAGTCTGAAATGATTTCCTATTTATATTGTTTTTCTTTTTCTTTTTTTTTTCCCTTTTTTTTGTTGCTTTAAATGAAGACTAAAAACGATAAAATGAAGCATCTTCTTTTATATTGTACTTTGTACAAGAAAATATTATTTACCTTTCAAAATTATTATGTTGCCTAAATTGTGATTTTTTTATGTTTATCTACCACAACAGATGCTTAAATTCAGCTGCATTACTTCATACATTTTCAAAAGTTTTAATTTATCCTTTACTTTAATATGCCTTTGGAAATATACAAACTATCTCAAGATGTAAATCTGACCATTCCTGAAAGAATTCATAGTAATTTATTCTGTTTTGCTGGCCTGAATGTCCTTATTATACAAATTCTGAAAAACTCAATATTTTAGGTTTGTTCCAACTTATTAAGTATTTCTTTTTGGTTATGTAACATTGCACTGGTTGGCACCACTCAGTCAAACACTAAACCTGAAGAAGTTACAAAGTATTACTTCCCAAATATCCATAAATCACAACACCCAAAAAGTTCCCATTGCTTTGTAAAGCAGGGGAAATTTGTTTAGTAAGGCATTAATTTGCGGGATAACCTCTTCAATGTCCTCAAACGTAAGGCAGAGATCAAGAGAAAATATAAACTAGATCTGACTCCCTTGGAGAAAGAATAAAATGAGCACATGGGGAAAAATCAGGTTAATCAAGGCAAAAACTGAGGCACAATTGAAAGGAATCTTTGAGTTTAAGGAGAAATCATTGGTAAATCATTATTAAATAACAGGAGAAGCATAGTATAGAGTGTTGATTGAGATCTAAATATTTAAGCAGGATTGAAGTCAAGATAGCAGCAGAGGCAACAAAAATGCCAAAATATGGAATTACTTTATTTTTAAATCACTCTTTTCTAAAATATCTAATATCTAATACTTTAATACTATAGACATAGTTACATCTATAACCTGATAAACTTTTAAATCTAGAGGAAAGATTTCAGTTTCAGATGGGGGGAAAAAAGAGAGTGTTTAGATACATTAGAAATTTTCTCATCAGCTTGATCTAATTTCATCTTGGAATACTCAAGAAAACTCAGTGAAGTATTTGTTGTTAATCTTTAGTGTTTAGCGTAAAAAAAAAAAAAGGCGAGGTACATGTCAATGTTCTTTGTCACTTTTTTTTTTCTCTCAAATATTTACAATCAATTAGTTTAAACAAGAACATGTTACTCACAACTTCTGTGCACACATCTCTACTCCTTACTATATCCTGACATTGTGTTCAGTATCTAACTTCATATGGACATTTTCTATACTTCATAGGCAGAGACATGAAGAAAAAAAAATCCAGAATGCGCAAAGCACAAGTGGAAAAAAATCCTAAAGTCAATAAGCAAGAACAGCAGAATCACTTGATTAATAATAATACAATAAAATGAATACAATTAATAAGTCTTAAATGCATCTTCTTTTACTTGACAACAGTTAAAAATTAATATATGTGCATATATTATTAAACTAGAAATGAATTACAAAAATACAATGTATAAACTTCAAGAATTAGTTAACGAGACATTAGGAACTTTCAAAAAATGGGATTGAGCACAAGAACTATTGTGCCCAAACAGAAGTATTTATAGCTTTAAAAGTGTTTATCATGTATTATTTATATAACAAAGAAATTGAATCTTTGTTGGGCTGTTGGAAGCTGAATAGAAGAAATTTCTTACCAAGAAAATAAAAATTGACAATGGGAGTTATATTTTGAAATACTAAGTTGTGAAACTTATAGCTACTCTTATAAAAGTTAAAAATCCAGGGTGACTTCACATCTTGTAATTTATTTGCCTGTGAAAGCTGTGCAAGACACCATCATATCAGGAGGTTCACCTCCATGCTCTGACTGCAACACCTGATAGCTATAGTTTAGTGCCATCTGTTTCCATGAAAGAAGTGTGAAAAAGTCCACTAAACAGGGGGAGGAAAAGTACTCTTATAATTAAAAGGTCTCATTTTTTCTGCTTGGTTTTCTGTTGACTTTTATCACCATTTAATCACATAATAAGAAAAAAAACTTTTTGATATCACAGTGATGACTTAGGCTAGATTTACTGCTTGAAAGCCTTTTGTATCAATCCCAGAGAGACCCTACATGGCAATAGTTAGTGGGTAACACATTAAGAGTAGGACTGTAGGTGATGTCTGAAGTTAAACAACCCAATACCTCTTTCTGCCTACTTTCAGTATGGCTATAAGATCATTGTGGATTTTAAAATAATTATTTTATCCACTACATTTATAGACTTTCACGTGAACTGGTAATTAATGGTTTATTAAAAATAGACAAAAAAGGGCAAACATCATTTCTATCATTTAATTCATGAAAGTCAAACTGAATTAAATGACAGAATGTATGTTTTGAGGGTGTCATTAGGAGCTTATTATGAAAGGATCACACAATGCCTACTCTATCTGGCATTGTCTTTTAGCATAGCAGTAGTATCAATCACAACTGCCAGTAGCAACTTCAATATGAACATGGCTGGGGAACTGTCATGCCCTTGGAGGACAATTAAGCAGAGATTTGTGTTTAAATATTTGGTGGGGAAAAAAAAAAAAAAAAAAAAAAAAAGATTTCATAAGCAATGCATTAAACAAAGTCCTACTGCTGTATGTGCTTTTACAAGAAGTCTGCCAAGACAAGGCCCAAGCTGTTTCCTTGCCACAACACTAATCCTGTGCACATACGGAGCACCTTAGCCTGGCACTGGACTCATACCCCAGCACAGCTCTGCTGTCTGGATGCAGTCTCTGGGCACTCACATTCCAGATTGATACAAGACAAAAACTTGCGGTTTCTCATCTTATCAGTGAGAGAATCTTCACTTCCTTATGTGGAGTCATGCTACTTTTGGCACTCCCGCTCCCTGACAGTTTAACTCCTTCTACAGCCAGGTCTTCTTGACCTTCATGCCACATAATTCCTCTGCAAAAAATTACCATTGGTGAGAAGTTACAATTTTAATTTCCCCTTCAACACAAATACAGAGTGATAATGTAACTTCTAGCATGAGTTCAACCACTTTCAACATCAGAAATCTAATTAGAGAACAATCAGTTTTGCAGGTGAAGCCTGAATTGTTCTAAGCAATTCGTCTGCACAAACAAGCCACATCTCTATCTCATTTATGTCATATCCTCTGTTATATCTCAGTCTCAGAGGGAGGGGAAAAAAAAAAAGACAAACTCTCAAGTGTGAAGGAGTTGCTCAGTTTCTCCTTTTGGAGATCATGATTCATTTACTGCATTGTATGGAACATTAGTTCTGTGTATTAAACGTGTTTCATAACTGAGTGCATTATCAAATATGTCTATATTAGTTTCTTAATCAATACTAGTGCTATAATTGGTACTAATGTCATATCAGCTTAAACCACTGCTAGAAGGATGGAGAAAATATCTGTTTGGAGCAATGAAGAGTATTTCTAGTTGATAGTTTTCAGCCTCTGTATAAATAAATCGCCTTCATGACAGAGAAGCACTGACTAGCAGTAAAGACAATTCATATATAACTACCAGCAAACCTAAGACCTGAAAGGAAGACAGTACTTTTGCATTACTGATTTTCAATTTCTTTAAATATGTTTGACACTCCTTCAAAAATGCTGTCTTCCATATTATTGACTGTTATTGCATAGATGAAACAGAAAATACACAGCATTAATTTGGAGACCACAGATGAGTTTAACCTTAAAACTTATCCATAACTGTGTGTATTGTTGTTGAGCACAATTTCTTTCCATCTACATGGATTACCAAACTGCAGACACATGTTTAGAATACTCTTTCACAAATTCCTAGCATATATCTCCCATGTAAAAACAGGTAGTGCCTCCCCACTAAATGTACAGAAGTCTGTATCTCCGTTGATGAACATAAATCTTCATCATAAGAAATTATGTATTTTTCTCAGTAGGACTAATACATATACCTCCATTGTTTTACAGACGTATTTTCAAAAGCTGAAAGTTATGTTCTTTAACAACAAACAAATAAACAAAACAGTCACTTAAAACTGGTGAAGTAAATAAGTTTATATAAAGTGACATGCAAGCAAAGACTACATGGTCTTGTAAGGCAAACTAAAAGAACTGTATAAAACTGAGAACTATATATACTTCAAGAATATCAGTGGCAGACTTCTACTTAAAACTTCTGCATGCCTTTTAAGCATCCAGAATAACGTTTAGGTTTATAATTTCTGTGCTTTTTACTTTAACCCCAGTTCTTTTTGCACAGAAATTCACTTTAATGAGGAAAAGCTGAATATGATGCATTGCATTTTATCATTTACTTTAACCACGTTTGTCATGTCACAGCCGATTTTCCTCTGAGAAGTTGTTTTAGACAAACAAATTTCCTGCGTTATGTTTTTTGTTCTACATATTTTTCACATACTCTAGCTTTGTTGATTCTGCTGACATACGTTATTCTTGGCTAGTGCTCCATTTGTCTTCTGTCCTAAGTTTTCACTAATATTCCAAAGCTCATACTGCATGTTGATATGCATACAAAAAAGTGCAAGTAAGCATATTTCTTTTAAACTATACAACACTATCATTTTGATCTAAGAAAAAGAACAGATTATCAAAACTTTCTTACAGTAGATGACCTAATGCAATAGTAACTTTTCCTTGAGATCTTTCCCTGCATGAGCTTTAGTTCATCTGTGTTAAGTAGCACAAATAAAATGCAGAGAGTAGGAATGGAAAATTTTAAATCTTTAAAAAGGCATTTCTTTTTAATTACTATTAATAGGAAAATTATTCCATGTAGATTTGCCCTGTCTGGAGGGAAAGAAGACTAGAAGCTGAAAACATTTCTTACTATTTTATTTCTATGATTTCTACTCTAGAATATCTTAATATTTAAGTTTAAAACAAATTTCCATAAATAAAATGAGTGTTGTTTGAATTGCTAAGTTTATACTGGAAGCAGATACAAAAATAGAACAATTTATATAGACCTTTAAATGCACCATACCTTTATGCACTATTATTCCTTTTAAGCCAACCCAACCAATTCCATGATGATTCAAATGCAAACAATAAAATTAATGTCACTGCACCACTTCTTTTTTTGACGTTTGACCCTTCTTCTCTACATACCTTGAAGATACTGTCTTCACATTGATATATATCATCAAGGAGGCTTAGTGAGCCCCTCCAAAATGCTTATCAGTCACAGAGTCATAGACAGTCTTAGATCAAAGGATCGTAGAGTCCATCTCCTGGATCCGCACAGGACTACTTAAAAATCAGACCCTGTGTCTGAGAGCATTGTCCAAATGCTCCTTGAACTCAAGCAGCTTGGTGCCATGACCTGGGGAGCCTGTCCCAGTGCCCAACCACTCCTCAGTGCAGAACCTTTTCCTAACTCCCAGCCTGACCCTCCCCGTCCCAGCTCCATGTTGTTCCCTTGGGTCTTGTTGCTGTCCCCAGAGCGCAGAGCTCAGCACCTCCCCCTCTGCTCCCCTTGTGAGGGAGCTGCAGGTTGCCATGAGGTCTCCCCTCAGCCTCCTCTTCTTTAAGCTGAACAAACCTAATTACCTCAGCCAACCGACATGTCTTGATGTCCTGACCTCTCACCACCTTCGTTGCTCTCTTTTGGACACTCCTTAACAGTTTTATGTCCTTCTTGTATTGTGGTGACAAAAACTGCCCAGAGTACTTGATGTGAGGCCACACCAGCATGGAGTGGGACAATCAGTAAAGAGCTTAATGTCTGGAACACAGAACAGTCAGGAAATTTCATCAGTCTTAATTTAGTATTGAAATTTGTAGTGCCACTCAATTCATGGTGCTAACCAGGGTTTTGTTATTTCCTCCCTCTGAAAGTTAACAAACACAAATGATACAGAGTAATGGCTGGCATATGGCTGTTTTTGAGATAGTAGCACAACCCCAAAGTAGATGCAGTTATCATCTGGGTTTCCTCTGTGTATCCAAAGGGCTGGGAATAATAATCTGCACTTTATGCAGATTTTCTTCCAAAGCACCGTAGAAATGTTCTCATAAATAGTCAGTGTTAATTTCATTCCGTTATTATACTCTGATATATTAGCAAGGCCAAGTATTTAGCATTGCTAAAAGTCATCAGTAATTAATCATGGTTCAAGTGACAGTGATGAATTATCTCTTTCCTTCACTGAACCTACCAAGCAATAAACAGGCTGCAATGATCTCATGATCTTAGCACAGGCAAAGTTACAATACTCTTATTGACAGGAAGGGCATTAGAACAAGTTCATATGCTTTTGCTTCTATATTTTAGTCAACATAGATAAGATTGTACCTATTAGTTCCTTGGAGAGTTTATAAAAGTAGAATATCTAGGTCGGATGGATGGATGCTCATTTTTGTTGTTGTTGGTTTTGTTTGAATATGATTATCAAATAAACAAGAAAAAATCAGCGATTTATAAGAGAAAAAACATATTCAGTCTGCATGGAGGACTGTATTCATCACACGAGTAACATCAACAGCAAAAGTTTTATTCAAATGTAATTTCTTGTTCTCTTTTACTTACTTTCAGTTCTTATGCTGTTATAGTCTTGTTCTAATACAGTTGAAAAAAACTTTGAACCAGAATTCAGAGAGTATTTTTGAGTCTTTGCATTTATTCTTAAATTACTATCATAATAATTATGTGCAATTTTCTTTCTCTTTATTCTATTGGAACAGCAAAATAGCTTCAAAAGAAATAAAGTGATTGTGGCTAAGGTGGATCTCAATGGAAGGGAGATTTGGTAACAATACAACAGTTTTCCAAACACAATAGTGGCATGATGGCACATATTAAAATGTATAGATGTATTACACATATTTGTTTTAAATCAATTAAATAATTTACAAATATGATATAATAGTGTATTATTTAAATGTCATTAAATGTTTTTTGTGGGCACTTTGCTTAAGAAAATTAAAGCTAATCTTCAATGATTTAATGCTATTTAGAAAGAAATTCAGAATAACTTTCTTACTTCATAGAATCATAGAATCACAGAATCATAGAATGGTTTGGGTTGGAAGGGACTTCAAAGATCAGCTAATTCAAACCTCCTGCTATGGGCAGAGACACCTCTCACTAGACCAGGTTGCTCAAATCCCCATCCAACCTTGCCTTAGACGCTTCCAGGGATGGGGCATTGCATCTACAGCTTATCTGGGAAACATGTTCCACTGCCTCACCACCCTCACAGTAGAGAACTGCTTCCTAATATCTAATTTAAATCTACATTCTTTTAGTTTAAAGCCATTACTCCTTCTCCTAGCAGAACACTCCCTGAAAATAAGTGCCTCTTCTGTTTTCTTGTAGCCCCCCTTTAGGTATTAGAATGTTGCTGTAAGGTCTCCCCAGAGCCTTCTCTTCACGCTGAACATCCCCAGATCTCTCTGCCTGTCTTCATGGCAGAGGTGTTCCAGCACTCTGATCATCCTCGAAAAACTTTTATGGTAATACACTATTTACAGTAGTGAGGCAAAACAATACAAAAGATCCAATACAATCCAAGAGATGCCAGAATTATCATGCTCTAATAAAGCAGTTGCTATTACATATACACTATGAATTTGGAAGTAAGAGCTTGGTATAAATAAAACTAAAACCAAAATAGGTCTTATGAAGAACCTTAGAAGACTGACATATGTATGGTCTGCATGGTTTTATTTATTTCTTATTTATCTATTTATTTATTATTAAAAAGACAACTGAACATTTTTTTTTTTCATAGGGCAATTGAATTTAACATATAGTGATTCTAAATTTATTGGTTTGCTTTTCTTAATCATCATTTGTAGACTTAAAAGTATAGGAAAAATCTCTGGATGTAAGCACTTTTCCTCTCCTCACGTTACTACCAAAATTAGTTCATGATCAGTGACAGAAAATACTACATATGACACAGGATTATATACTTGTGAAGAATGATTAAACAAACACTAAACTGAATTTTAAGTAGATTTCCTTTCAGCTCTCGTTTGTAAAGGTTACAGTGATCTGTAGGGGCAGCTTTCAAGTGAAAAGCAAGCAGAAACAAGGTTTCCAGCCTGTCACAGAAGGGCTACCATCAAATTACACTTCAGCTAAATCAGAAGAAAGACCCTTAGGTAAAACAAAACAAAACAAAACAAAATGAACAATAACAACAAAAAGTCTTTTTAAGTGGTAACTATATAATAAAGCACTATTATTTGTCAACAGCAAGTAATAGCGTTTTGATACCAGGACTTCATGAACATAAGTTTGACACAGACTAACATAAAGCCTGTTAAATTCAAATGAAAAGTAGATAATGCAAAGACAACAAAGTCTAAGTTAGTATTGACCTTAAGATTGTCTCACTTCTTACTAAAGTTTGAAAGGGACTGGTGAAAAAGAGGTCTTTGCAAGCAGTAAAGAATCACACAAAGCAGTTAAATACCTGAACAACAGGAGTTCTTCAGTAACTGCAGTTTGCTCTTTCTTGTGATCTTCCCACTGCCTCTTTCTCTATCTTTCCATACTAAAATGATTTTAGTGCCTCTCTGACAGTACCATTGCTTCAGGATGTTATCTTTGGTACTTTTTATTCTAGTGGGTTTTCTGTGTTTATTTGTTTGATCCAGATCATACAAAAACTGCTACTGGGCTGAATTCAGAGCTCAAGAAAAAGGTTTCATAAGCTCTTTCTTCCTGCAGTGAGCCATCAAAAGAAAACTCTAATAAAAATTGATTTTGATTCTTAAAAGTCTTAAAATTCTATGATATATAAATGTTATAAATATTTTCTGAGAGCATTTCTATTTTTCTTCCATATTAAGCAATTTTTTTTTTCTTGATAGAATGATAGATTAAGTAATCAAAGGAAAAATTGTATCACAGCAGGACCTAATACCTAGGAGAATTTTCCTATTATACTAGCTTTGTAATACAAGAATATCTTTTAAAGGTACTCTCAGTTTAATGCTCAGATACATTCTTCTACAGTATGATGAACGTATAACAGCCTTTCCATGGCTTGGGGGTATTGTCAAAACCACATTTCATGGATTAAAAGCAAATTAAACTAGAAATGTCTCCCCCCCCCCCCCCCCCCCCCCCCGGGAAAAAACAAAGGAAAAAAAAAGGGGGCAAAAAAAAGGGAAAAAAAAAGAGAGGATTATGTTTAAAATAAAAACAGAATGGTTATGAACTTGGGTGGAATTACCTCCGTTAAGTATTTTGCATGCTTTTTTTCTTATCTAAATATTTTCATAATAGAGATACAGTGATATACGCCATATAATCTAATACAACATTCCCAGTGAAATTATAATAATTATGTAAAAAATGCATTGAAATTTTCATGAAAATCCTACTAAATGTGTTTCTTTCATAATCTAAAATATTAAGAAATATATATATGTATATATGGAATTATTCTGGCTTGATTCTTAAGCACGTAATTCACAGAATCATAGAATCATGGGATGGTTTGGGTTGGAAGGGACCTTAAAAATCATCCAGTTCCAACTCCACTGCCATGGGCTAGGACGCCACCCACTAGATGCCACCCAGGTTGCTTAAAGCTCCATCCAACCTGGCCTTGAACACCTCCAGAGATGGGGAATCCACAAAGTCTCTGGACAACCTGTTCCAGTGCATCGCCACCATCTGAGAAAAGAATTTTGTCCTAATATGTCATCTAAATCTGCCAGTTTAAAACCATTCATTCTTGTCCTATCGCTATCTGCCTGTATAAAAGTCACTTTCCATATTTTTGATAAGCTCCCTTTAAGTGCCGAAAGGATGCAATGAGGTCTCCCTGGAGCTTTTCTTCTTCAGAATTAACATCCCCAGCTCAGCTCATTATTCATAGGAGAGGTGTTCCAGTCCCCAGATCAACTTTGTGGCCCTCCCCTGGACCCTCTGGTTCTGACATGTCTACATCCTTCTTGTGCTGGGGGCTCCAGACCTGGACGCAGTACTCCAGGTGGGTCCTCACAAGGGCAGAGCAGAGGGGGACAATCACCTCCCTCGACCTGCTGGCCACTCCTGTTTTGATGGAGCCCAGGATGTATTTGACCTTATGGGCTGCAAGCAAGCATTGCTTTCTCTTGTTGAGCTTTTCATCCACCAGAACCCCAAGCAGGGCTGCTCTGAATGAGTTCTTCATCCAGTCTGTACTCCTGTCTGGGATTGCCCCGACCCAGGTGCAGCACCTTGCAGTTAGATTTGTTGAACCTCTTTAGGTTCACATGGGCCCAATTCTCAAGCTTGTCCAGGCCTCTTTGGATAGCATCCCTTCCTTCTATTGTATCAACCTCACCACTCAAGTTGGTGCCATCTGCAAACTTGCTGAGGGTGCACTTGATCCCACTGTCTATGTCATTGATAAAGATATTAATCAGTACTGGTCCCAAGACAGACCCCTGAGGGTCACCACTCATCACCAGCCTCCATCTGGACATAAAGCCATTGATCACTACTCTCTGGGTATGGCCTTCAAGCCAACTCTTTATCCACGGAATGGACCACCCATGAAATTCATCTCTCTCTATTTGGAGTTCAGGATGTCATGTGAGACCGCGTCAAAGGCCTTTCAGAAGTCCAGGTAGATGACACTGGTCAGTCTTCCTATGTCAACAGATGCCGTCACTCCATCATAGAAAACCACCTGACTGGTTAGGCACAATTAACCCTTGGTGAACCCATGCCGGATGTCTTGGATCACCTCCTTGTCTTGCACGTGCCTTAACGTTGTTTCCAGGTAGATCTTTTCCATGATCTTGCCAGGCACAGAGGTGAGGTTCATCAGTCTGTAGTTCTCCAGGTCTTCCCTTCTACCTTTTTTAAAAATGTGAGTGATGTTTCCCCAGCTAATTCTCCCAGGACCCTGGGATAAGTAGGATAATTTTAATAATTAAATTAAAATTATTCTGTGTTTCTGTTAAGTTTTTATTTGCCAACCACTGACAATTCTTCTTGACTTGGATGTACATGTATTTAAGAGGCTGGGATTTCACAGGAATTATATGATCAATTATTACTGAAAGTTATCCTTTAGAAATTAAATGGCTCACAATAGAATAGGCTGTGTTCCTTAGGCTGACATGCAGAGAAAATCCAATATTAACTAGATTTAATTAATTAATTTTTTATTTACTATTACAAAATTTTTGCTTTTAATGTCATATTTCAACATAGACTTTTTTAGTACAGTAGCATTTTTTCTGACCTCAAATTTACCTGTTTCTGTTCTTCATCGTCTCATAGGGAATGTCTAAATCAGCACTATCATCATGAGAAAAAAAAAAAAAAGTATATTCCCTCTAAGAACACTACATTGTTTAAATGTCTAGTGTTCCTAAAATGAGGTAGAATGTACATTTGGTAGATTGCACCACATGATCACCACTGTGACAGCACGTTATGTTGACTCTTTTGTTTCTTTGCCTCCTTAGTGAGCTGGTTAAGTGTACCAAAACAGTAGAAATCTCAGTGAAAAATCATTTTCATTATTGGGTTCATTTTCTACTACAGGAGCACCACAAACAGCTCATTCAGGTGAGCACCCATGTTGAAGGTTTTGGGAATGTGAAGATGTTGCAGCATCACCCAGCCCAGGGTTGAGGCCAGGGGATCAGCAATACTAAGCAGTCTAAATTTAAAATGCTGTGAAACCACATAAGTGAGAATAAAGTTTGAAACACTAAAAAGAAAAGAAATCATATACTATGAACAATAGGATTACCAATCTGTATATTGAAATGTCCAAGTGTATTCTCCAGCATAGAATTTAAAGTCACATCAGCACACTTTTATGTCTTTCTCAAATACTTTGAGAAGTTACAGTTCTGTTTCTGACTACTGTTTATCTGGAAATATGAAGTAATAAGTAGTTTTGTTATGTGACTGGATATAAAAAAAAAAGTAAAACTGGACATCAAAAGACTTTTCCCACATCTTCACACCTGATAATACTAAGTTAATAACCTCATTTCTCATTTATTCATGTGACTTGTTTTATCATTTATTCATGTGACTGTTGCCTTTAATCCCAAAGCATCAGTATTCAGAATGTCTTGCTCCTTGACTTGAATGCATGTGTTAGGACAGTGAAAAGAACTTAAAGATCAAGTTGACTAATTAAATGAGGACTATGAACTTAATCAAATATGTTTAAATAATCTGAATATTTATTCAAAAATAAGCTCATGTTGCCCTTGGCGTTGTTCTACATTTGTAATTCATGACTGAATGAAGTACCATCTTAGTTTCTAATTCACACTTTGTGTTCAAGTTCTTTACATTTGCAAGATATTTTTCAGTCTTCCTTATAGGTGTGCTGGCTGCTGCAGCCTAACTGAGCCTCCCTCTGCCTCATTTCACAGATAATGACCCTGAGGATTACATGTGCAGATGCCATGATTGCAGTGAATTCCACAAGTAGATGCCATGATCTTTCAGACTTTTAATCTATCCCTTGGGATGCTTGAAATAACAAACATGGTTTTATGGTAGCTTCTGTGAAGCAGTGCTTGCTGCAGCAAGCAGAAATGTGACAGGTGCATCATTTATAATCAGAGGACAGTATTTGCTGTACAACTTTTTGTGAGGCATCTGAAAAATGCAAATGTCTCATTTTAGGAACAATAAATAAATAGAACAATAGCCATTATTTTTTAACTGTACATGCTACTTAGTCAGAAACAAAGAACAGAAAATTCCAACACTCCACCAAAAGTCTTTCCTAAAAAATAATGTTACTGACTCTCACACACACACATCATATCTTACCTTCTTTTCAGAATGATAGAATGGCTAGGGTTAGAAGAGACCTTTAAAGATTATCCAGTTCCAACCCCCTTGCCATGGGCAGGAATGCCACCCACTAGCTCAGGTTGCCAAGGCGCTCATCCAACCTGGTCTTGAACACCTCCAGTGTTCAAGAACACCTCCAGTGTTCAAGATATTTAATGCGTATTTATGTTATTAAATTTCTTAGAGATGCAGGCAGTATGAATGACAAAAGTTACTTCAAGGTAAAGGGCAAGACTATTTTTTCTGATCCGTCAGTGACAGGATTTATTTCTTTTCCTGAATATTAAAAAAAATAATATTAATCTTTTAGTTTTCTTTTAAAGAAACAGTTGGATTTAACACATTCCTCTTAAACACAGAAAAAAAAATGCAACAAGATACAAGGCAAAGTATTGTTTTTTTCTTCAGTGCAGTGGCTTGACTTCTGCTCAAATTTAATGTATTTTCTACAGATAAGAATAATCATTGAGAGTGTTCTTCAGTAAAATGTTGTGGAGAGATTTGTTGCTTGAGCTGTTCAGAAAGTTTACAATAAAAAAATAAAATAAAAATGACTCCTGACAATATAAAATAAAACAAAGCCATCTCCAGAGCCGTATGATCCCATTTCATGGGATAATAATGGGATAACACCATAAAGATTCTCTTGCTATGTATGATTCTGTAAAATAGAAGAGAAAGTCAATTGTTTACATTCTGGCCTACGCACTGGGTTTACGTGGCAAAGTTTTGTTAGCAGGGGGGCTGCAGGGATTTCTTCTGTGAGCACAGCCCAGCAGCTGCAGCCCGTGGAGAGGAGCCCATGCAGGACAGGGGGTCTTGGGGGAGCTGCTGCCCATGGGGGGCCTATGTTGGAGCATTTTGCTCCTGATGGATGGACCCCGTGGTACAGACCCATAGGGGAGCAGTTCTTGAAGAGCTGCTCCCCTATGGGTCCGTACCACGGGGTCCATCCAGCCTGTGGGCAGCACATGCAGGATCAGTTCGGGAAGGACAACATCCTGTGGGAGGGACCCCGCGTGGAGCAGGGGCAGAGAATGACCAAGAAGGAGCGGCGGAGACAAAGCATTAGGATCTGACCGCAGCCTCCATTTCCCATTCCCTTGTGCCACTGGGGAGGATGTGGGAGAGGGCGGACGGGGGGAAGGTGTTTTTAGTTAGCTTTTTTTTTTTTTTCTCACTGTTCTAGTCAGCTGCTAGCAGGAAATAAATTACATTAATCTCCCTGTGCTTTTGATGCAGTGAAAAGTCAATAACCAAAGTTATTAAGCAGGTATTCTTTATTACGGTGCCAGTTATGTGGGGGATCACTCTGCCTAACACACACACCAAGGGTTACTTCCAGTGTACTTATATTAATAGGATGTATACATATTCATATCACTTCCCTGTGTCTTGCATATTCATCAGGTCTCTGAAGAATCAGTAACATAGGTTCCTGCCCCTATTCGCATAGAGTCCTCAGGTGGTCATCCGGCATACTCTGGTGGACTTTTGATGAAGGCCAGAAGTCTTCCTTGCTGCTAAACTTCTGACCCTTCATTTCTTTTACAGACTTCAGCAATCCAAGCCAGTTCTTGCTGGTTCTATTATCTGTGTGCATGAGGTCTTTTCTTCCCTTATCTTTAGGGTTGTCCAGTCCTTGTACTCCCTGCCTCAGTCCTGCCCTTGTGGTTGATATACAACATACAGCTGTGTTAGCTAAAACCTGCAAAATCAACATCCTTTACCTTGTTCCCTGTCTCCCTTTTATTTTTATTTTATTTTTTTTTGACCATGTCCATGACAATAATTGTTATCTCCTTTTCTTCATCTCAACTCCTGAGACCTTTTAAATTGTATTTTCTCCCCATTTCCTTTGAGGAGGGGGACTGAGAGTGGTTGTGGTGGAACTCAGCTGCCCAGCAGTGTAAAAACACCACAGCCTAGAAAATAAATAAATGTAAGTACACACTGAGTTTTTGATGTTCCTCTATAAGACTATATGGAATATTCTCTGTCCCCTTTTAATGAAATAATTGGGTATTCTACATCAATACAACTGGGACTGACACATACACAAAAAATTTTAACATTTTTACTGCCTACAGAACAGAGTGCCTGATTCCACTACTTTTTCAGGATGCAGCAGAAATGTCATCTATCACATGGCACAAACTCCATCAACCAAGTATTCAGAAAACAAGCAATAAGAATTTGATAATCAGAAAGACTTTGCTGTGCAATGATGAATTTCAATGTAAAATATATATATATAATGTACAAATATATATGAAATAATGTATCAATTGATTTCTGTAATATGTCTAAACAGTCTACCAATACAGAAAATACAAATTACATTACAGTCTGAATATTTTCAAGAAAACAAACTATTATAAAAACAATTAAAAATGTTATATTTTTGTTCCAGGAATAAGATAAGACCACCGTCTAAAATAGTCCAACCTATACTATTTCAACATCCCTAATTCATTTGGCATAAGGAAACAGAATCTTAAAAAAAAAACACAAAAAAACCAACTATTTCTGATCCCTCACCACCTGTCTGCAACAAAACCTATCTGAAAACTAGCAAAGAAACAACTAAATATGGTGGGGAGAAAGGACCAATCTCCCTTTTTCTACAACTTCTTCGAAGTTCTGTTTTACTTCATGAAAAAGTAAAGATAGGGAATGAGAAAATTAGGTTTGTAGTGATACCTATTTCAAGCTATTTCCAGTTTGCTTAGAAGCAGAAATATAAAGCAATCTACATATAGATCCTTGTGCACCCTTTCTGTTTTATTCTTCTCTGAAGTTAGCAAATAGTGAAAATGTTGGTATTAATCATTGGTTGTAGATCAGCAAAGGTCAAATGCAGCTAAGCATTCAAGAACATTGATTGGTTTGGCAATGTTGTCCAGTAAAGTCCTAGTAATTCTAATGTCTTCTAAACAACTTCTCTTTGTTTTAGCTACTATTTTGCTATTCCAAATAATAATCTTTCAATTATTATCACAGTAATTCAAAGGTTCATCCAAAGACTAAAACATACTCTGAATTTTGGCAAAGCTTTCTCAGCTAGGAATAAAAGATTGTTAAACACATTTTTAAGTACCACTTCAATTTGCATACCCAGACATTGGCATAGCTCCAGTCACTTGTTCTACCCATTTGTAATAAAGATGGATTATCACCTCCTCATATTCCACGCATTTTTCAGAGTACATTTAATACAAACAAATGCATCTGGACATTATAACAAATTTATTATTATTATTATTATTATTATTATTATTATTATTATTATTTCTTTTAATTGCTAATCCCTTAAATTAGAATGACTTCACCTGTGGTCATTGAAAGAAATGACGACAGTCAAAGAAGAAATTACAACTGTGGAACTCACACTTTGGATTTAAGACACCACTTTTATCCTACAAAACATCAGGTCTGGTCTAGAACTGTTATAGCTTGTTAGTCAGGTGGAATCCTATAGGATTCCTACTTTCATTCACCTATATGATTATAACCAAGCTATTTTCAAAATGGCATATTCATTCATCATATACTTATAAATGATAGAGTTCCCATTTCTCAGCTTTTCTTTAATTTTTGGATGAAATCTGTGAATATACAACAGTCTGACAAGCAACAGGAATTTATGAATGATCTGGATGCAGAGGTTGAATGCATCCTCAGTAAGTTTTCTGATGATATTAGACAGTGAGATGCTGTTGACTCCCTGGAGGGCTGAGAGGTCTTCCAGATGGAGCACTGCGCAATCAGCAAAAGCATGAAGTTCAACATGAAGTTCAAGGTAAATATTGGGTTCTGCACCTCAGACAGCGTAATGCCAGACACAGGTACAGACTGGGGGATGAGTGTCTGGAGAGCATCTCAACAGAAAGGGATCTGGGGGTTCTGGTCAACATGAAGGTTCAACATGAGCCAGCAGTGTTGCCCTGGCAGCCAAGAGGTCAAACCACATTTTGGGGTGCATTAAACACAGTATAGCCAGACAGTCAAAAGAGATGATTCTGTCACTATATTTAGCCTCACCTTGAGTACTGTGTGCAGTTCTGGTCTCCACAATATAAAAAGGATGTTAAGGTCCTTGAAAGAATCCAGAAGAGGGCAACAAAGCTGGTAAAAGGGCGGGAAGGCATGTCCTATGAGGAGAGGCAAAGGACACTTTATTGTATAGTTTGGAGAAAAGAAGTCTAAGTTGCTACCTCATTGCACTCTACATCTTCCTGAGGAGGGGAAGTGGAGAGGGAGGTGTCAGTCTCTTCACCAGGGTAACCAATGACAGGACATGCAGGAATGGCACAAATCTGTGCCAGGGGAGGTTCAGACTGGTATTAGGAAAAATTTATTATTTTTTTGGGTAGACCTGAAGTGGTCATGCAGTTGGACTCAATGATCTTTTTAAGTCCCTTATAACTGAACTATTCTATTTAATAGAGGTCATAATATATTCTGGATCCTCACAATGTAACATATCTTCTTCAAAATCTAAATAACTTATATGCTCTCATACAGAAGCAATTATTTTATCTCATTTTGCTTCAGTTGCTTTAGGAGAAGTTCATAAAACCCATGAAGTAATCAAAGATTTGACAGGACAAAGAACTCTACATTTCTAAACAAAAAGTAGAACCTAAAAGGAAGCCCTGACCACAGACCATTATTGAGTTCTGTCGACTGATGTCCATGGGTATGCCTTCAGCTGAGAGTTTTACTTAATTTTTCTTTCCTGTTCAACGGACAGAGGTTATAGAGCTCAGCTCAATCTTTGTTTGTTTGGCTGGGTTTTAGTTTGATATTTACTCTTCTGATATAGGACAGGATGTCTTCTTGATTTCTTGATTGTTCTGGTTGACCATATCTGTCTTTCTTTCTCTATAGATAATGGGAGGTGTAGGGATGACGCTTGTTTGTGTCTTGACCTACCAGCCAAACAAAAAGTGGCAACAGCACAAACATAGGGACCAAGATTTTAGAAAACAGCACAGAGAATGACTGTCCCGGAATGTACAAGCAGTTATCAACACTATAGCTTTAACCAACAGATATTAAAATAAGACAATGAAATATATTTGTGGAGGCATACCAAAAATAGGGTCTAAGGATTTTTCAAGATTGTTTATTTAAGTTACCTTTTGGGAGTGGCCAGACATGCTGACCTAATTATATGTTCCCTACACAAGCAGTATGAAAATGGAGATGCTAGGTTTCCTACAACTTTTGTTTCCTGATAAAGCACCAGAAAGCAGTCTGACCCAAAGGCAATGTGAAAGATAAAAGAGAATAAGGATCACCACAACTATATATACCAAAACTCTGACTCCTAGTGGCAATGTCTAGTTAGCAGAACTGCCACCCTGGACTTCAGAGGGCACACATTGTCCTGTTTAGGAGCCTGGTTGGCAGAGTCCCATGGGAGGCAGTCCTAAAGGGCAACGAATTCTGGGAAGGCTGGACACTCTTCAAGAAGAAAATCCTAAAGGTGCAGTATCAGGCTGTCCCTGGTGTCAAAAGACAAACTGGCATGGAAGAAGAATGGCTTGGCTGAACAGAGAGCTGTGGCTAGAGCTCCAGAATAAAAAGAGCTTTTATGACCTTTGGAAGAAGAGGCAGGCAGGCAAATCAGGAAGACTATAAAGATGTTGTGAGGCTGTGCAGAGAGAAAATTAGAAGGGCCAAAGCCCAGTTTGAGCTCAATCTGGCTACTGCTGTTAAAGACAATTAAAAATGTTTTTATATATACGTAAACAAGAAAAGGAGGACTAAAGGAGAATCTCCATCTTTTATTGGGTGTAGGGGGAAACATAGTAACAAGCGATGAGGAAAAGGCTGAGGTACTTAGTGCCTTCTTTGCCCCAGTCTTTAGCAGCAAAACTGGTTGTTCTCCGGCTACCCAACCCCCTGAGCTGGTAGATAGGGACAGGAAGCAGAATGAAGCCCTCATTATCCAAGAGGAAATGGTTAGCAACCTGCTACTCCACTTTGATGTGCACAAGTCTGGGAGGCCAGATGAGATCCACCCAAAGGCAGTGAAGGAGCTGGCAGAAGTGCTCTCTGAGCCACTTTCCATCATTTATCAGCACTCCCAACTATCAGGGGAGGTCCCAGTCGGCTAGCAGCTAACAAATGTGATGCCCATCTACAAGAAGGGTCAAAAGGAGGATCCAGGAAACTACAGGCCTGTCAGTCTGACCTTGGTGCCAGGGAAGCTCATGGAGCAGATTACCTTGACTGCCACCATGCAGCACCTACAGGGCAAACAGGCAATCGTGCCCAGTCAGCATGGGTTTATCAAAGACAGGTCCTGCTTGATGAACCTGATCTCCTTCTATGACAAGGTGACATGATCAGTGGATGAGGGAAGGGCTGTGGATTTGGTCTACCTAGACTTCATTAAGGCTTTTGACACTGTTTCCCACAGCATTCCTCTGAAGAAGCTGTCTGCTCAAGGCCTGGATGGGCTTACACATCGTTGGGTTAAAAACTGACTGGGTGGCCAGGCCCAAAGAGTGAATGGAGTTAAAACCAGTTGGAGTCTGGTCACTAGTGATGTCCCCAAGGGTTCAGTACTGGGGACAGTTTTCTTCATTGTCTTTATCAAGGATCTAGACAAGGGGATAGAGTGCACCTTCAGTAAGCTCACAGACAAAACCAAGTTAGGCACAAGTGTTGATCTGCTTGAGGGTAGGAGGGGTCTGCAGAGGGATCTGGGTAGGCTGGACCGATGAGCCAAGGCCAACTCTATGAGGTTCAAGTGCTGGGTCCTGCACTTGGGGCACAACAACCCCATGCAATGCTGCAGGCTGGGGGAAGAGTGGCTGGAAAGCTGCCCATCACAAAGGGACCTGGGGGTATTGGTTGATAGCTGGCTGAATATGAGCCAGCAGTGTGCTCAGGTGGCCAAGGAGACCAACAGTATATGGCTTGGATCAGAAATGGTGTGGCCAGCAGGAGGAGGGAAGCGATTGGCCCTCTGCACTTGTCTCTGGTATGGCCATACCTTAAATAGTGTGTTCAGTTTTGGGCCCCCCACTGCAAGAAGGACATCCTGGTGCTGGAGTGTGTCCAGAGAAGAGCAGTTAAACTGGTAAAAGGCCTAGCGAACAAGTCTTATGAAGAGTGGCTGAGGGAGCTGGTGTTATCTAGCCTAGAGAAAAGGAGGATGAGAGAAGACATCATTGTACTTTACAATTACCTTAAAGGAGGTTGTATTTAGGTGGGAATCAAGCTCTTCTCCCAAGCACCGAGTGATAAGACAAGGGGATATGGCCTCAAGTTGCACTGGAGAAGGTTTAAGTTTAATATTAGAACAAATTCCTTTACTAAAAGGGCTGTGCGGCATTGGAATAGGCTGCCCAGGGAAGTAGTTGAGTCACCATCCCTGGACATCCTTAGTGCTTAGGGATATGGTTTAGCGGTGGACTTGTCAGTACTAGGTTAAAGGTTGGACTACATAATCTTAGAGGTCTTTTTCAATTCTATGATTCTATTAATTCTATGTGATTCTATGTGATTCTATGTGATTCTATTCTAGTGATTCTATGATTCTATTATTCTACTTGGAATAAAAACAATGGAAATATATACAACAAATATAGAAAACAAAACAAAACAGAAACAGTTAAACCTATCAGGTAGACACACAAAAATCTTTATTAAGCTAATAATTTATCTGTGGTGCTGTCCACTACCTGTAGCAGAGCTATTTCCCTGAATATTTTCATTATATTTTTTGTACTTTTTCCATTGTTATCTTTTAGATGAGAAATAGATGTGATAATCTTCTTAATGTCCACCTTTTATAGTAGCAGTGCATGTACAAGATTCTGATCTATCAAAAACTTTAACTGGGTTGCTATGTCTTTCTATGGTTATGAGCAGTAGGTCCCACTAGGTCAAAAAGATAAATAAAAGCTCCATATTTTATGTGCATTCCTCTAATGGCTTTCACCTGTTTAATGTATTCTTGCTCTACAGAAAAAAAATGGTTCAAATTATCTTTGGTTCAAATTATCTTCAGTAATAGAAGCACAGAATGCAGAAATAACTAAATAATTTTTGTGTTTTACAGCTTCTGAATACTTAGATTTTGACTTAATTTTAGTAAATAAAAATATTGCTGCTGGCTGAAATTAGATAAACTATTTCAGTCCAGAATGGTGGGTATTTTTGTGGAGTTTTTTTTTTTTTTTTTTGGCTGAATTGCAAATTTCAGATAACAGAAGCTTGGTAATGAAAATGTTGAAATAACTTTAACAACCCAAATGGCATCACTGCAATAAACTGCAGCATAAAAATTCAAATGTTCTTAGAGCTCATAAGCTTAGTTTAAATGGAGCAAATCCTTACTTAAGTATCATCTTTATACTTGTTCAGATTCAGCATATTTTACAAATAGAAATGTAAGACAATATTAAGAAAGTCGTGATTGTCAGGAGTTCTTCCCTTTCTTTAAATTAAAAACAGATTGAAAAGGATCTCAAACTCAAATAAACAAACAAAACAAAATAGAATACACCCTCAAAGCAATAGTGGAGTAACACAGCCATCAAGTAATACATTATCGGAATTAGTTCTTTTAATAGGTTTGACTTTTTATCTCTTACAAAGTCTCCCCCATAATGAGATATAGCAGAATGGATGTGCTCACTAAGGACCAAATTTTGGTATCTCCATCATGATGAGTAACACATTATCCCATAAGAATCCTTTTGCCCTTTAGCTGGTATGAATATAACTGGAGCAACATAGAGCAGGTGTTGAACTTACCTAAGTAACCTCAGAAAGGACATACTGAAAGCTACATTACCATAATACTGTGAACTTCAAATAGAGGAGTTTAGTCCTTTTTGAGCAGGACACACTATTTTCATTAGGCTAAAAATACACCCAATTTATAGTCCCTTTAAATTCCTGTGCAAGTAAAGATATTCTGCTAATAAAAGAACTACTCTAGAAATTACTTTTTCTTTGCTTATTTATTTATTTTTATTATGGTGAATTTCATTTTATTTTTCTGCTCTGGCTTGGCTAATTTCACACTCCAGTAGAGTGATTTAGACTTTGACCCACTTTGCTGTTTTATCTTTTTTTTTTTTTTTAGCAATTTCAACAATATGTAAATCAATTCCAATTAATGTATGATATCCTAAAGGCAGTTCATGAATGCAAGGATTCAAAAATGCTGGCAATAACATTTATCTGGACTATTGCATCTCAATTTTTTATTTGTTAAAAAAGAATTGAGACAAATGGGCAAATGTAACAGTTTTTTTTTTTTTTTTTTTTTTTCCTCCTCACTTAGCTTTATCGGCATTGTACAGATCTGTACTTTCTGGTGTCTGGAAGGAGTTAATAACTTCACAATAGAAGTAAAAGCAAATGTTGAAGATTCAGATATAAAGCAAGCTGTCTGCCTACCCAAGATTTTCACTGTGCTACTCTGTGGTGTCTAGATGGTATTAAGCTTATATTGAAAGGTATAAATTCAGACACTCTTATTTTTGTTCTTTTGTGTTAGATATTTATGTTTTCCAACATTTACAGCATGTGTTAGAATAGGAGGCTTGTTTAATCTGTTTTCTTTACAAAGATCTAACATTCAACTTGCAGTAGTTAAGCTGATACATAAAATATTTTATATTGTAGTTGTAATACAGGCCAGAGAAGTATCCTGTGAAATTTATTTCATATAATAAAGATTTAAAATATTTGAAACTTTTAATTAATATCCTTTATCCATAGTTGAGTGATTTGACCTTAACTGACAACTACCCATCTCTCTCACTCCACTTCCTCAATAGGTCAGGCTTTGGAGAAAGTGAGAGGAAAAAACTGGTGGAATGAGATAAAGACATGGAGATCACTTAATATTTACTGTCACAGGAAAAACAGACTTGATTCAGGGGAAATTAATTTAATTGATTGCAAATAAAGTTATATTAGGGTGGAGAGAAACAAAGACAAAAAATAAAATATCTTCTCCCCATACCCTTTTTTCTCCAAGGTTTACCTTCACTCCTTCATTAGCAGCTCCTCTACTTCCTCCTGCCCCAGATTTCAATGGAATGGGAAATGGGGGTTGAGCTGGTCTACTCTCTGCCACTCCTTCTGCCTCACACTCTTCCCCTGCTCCAGAGTGGGTCCTCCACAGGCTGCAGTTTCCTTTAAGGAACATCCAACTGCTCTGCCTTGGGGTTCTCCATAGGCTACAGTGTGAATACCTGCTCCTCTGTGGTCCCTGTTGCAGGCTGCAGGGGAATCTCTTATAGCACCACTTCCCCTTTATCTTCGTTGTTTTCCTCTCTCTTACCTTAGTGTTATAGGGCAGTTTCTCACATTTTTTTCTTCAGTGCTATGCAGAGTTTTGCTTTTCCTTAAACGTGTTTTCCCAGAGGTGCCACCAATGTCACTGACTTCCTCAGCTGTGCACTGTGGTGTGGTCATTTCAGAGCCAGCTGGAACTGGCAGGGTCCAATATTGGGCAGGTCAGGTATCCTCTCACAGAAGCTGCCCTGCAGCCCCACTGTTGCTAAAGCTTTCCCAAGCATATCCAATGTAATGCATATGCTTCAATATGCAAAAATAAATGAAGACAAAGTAATTTAGTTCAGACCCTTCCCAGTGTGAAGAGCTATAAATATACTGCAGCTATATTTTTTTGAGAAAAAGGACTGTTGGGGCTGGATTTATGCTGTGGTACATACATTTAAGTAGATTATAGAATCATCCGAAAATCAAAATGTAAAAATTTTCAGACATATAAAAATTTTTGTTTTACAAGTTAAACATGATATACAAACCCAAACTTTATACTCACATGTTCCAAGCTGAAATGATAAAAGGAAGTTATAAAACTCAAGTGTTTAATAGAGCTCAAATGAATTACTCATACATATAAAATTAGGCATGGTTATATTGAAAAAAATGTTTTATACTTGATAAAACTTTTGAATTGCTGTGATTGCTAAAACAACAAAAGTTACTTGTATAAGGTAGTAACTACTACAGCAAAGAAAGATCTGTAGTGTCATCAGCCCAGTTTATTTTATTTTTTTTCTAATCTTATTTTCAGATTTGAATATTTTTAGAATACAAATAATAATAATAATAATAATAATAATAATAATGCCATCAAACACATTGTCTTGTAAGCCTGATGAAAAATATTGATGTTTAATAAGTATTGATCTTTAATTTTTTTCAAATGCTTGTCTGGTTTTTCTTCTAAAAAAAAATAAAAATAAAAATTACTGAGACATCAGTAATTTTTTTTTCTTAAAGACAGGCCTCTGTTCTATGTCCTAGATGTGACCAACAAAGCTATCAACTCTGGAAAATGCTCTAATTCAAAATATAGAGAGGACTTAAGGGATTTCTCTAACCAAAGTGAAGGTCGTATTATTGGAGTTTCTGAATAATTTTAGCCTACAAATCCTTATTCTAGCCTATGACATTTCAGACTCATCTGCATCTAATCTAGCTTTCCTCATGCTTTGAGTTGTGATACTTCAAGTCATGAGAAAACTTCACCTGATAATCAAAAATTTATTCTTAATTAAATCCCATGCATTTTCTCTCAGTGTAAGAAGGAACTGAACCATCATTTTTAGCATATCACACTGAAGTATATGCTAGATTTAATATAAAGCTTCACATAGTTTTTTTACTATAGTTCCTATTAATGACAAAGACAGGTGGAGAGAGAATACTGTTACTTAATGTTTATGTTAGATATACACCCATTTGTAGTATTATGTCAGGGTCCTACCATACAGACCAAACCTGAAACTAAATAGGGTTTGTAGAATGTGGAAAGGAAAGGAGGGCAAAGCAACTGCATGTCTGAAACATGCACATTGTCTGCTTGTACTAGTGAGGGAAGGAGGAGAGGGAAAGGTCACTTTTTATCTCCATCATTAAATCTACTGTGTTAGCAAAACTGACACCTAGACACCATTTCTCAAACTTTCTGATGTTTCCCCTGTTATGATTAAATTGCAGGTATGAGTGCATGTGTGCACTGCAACAATCCATTTGAGCTTAAACAATATCCCTAGATATCAGTGAGAATGTTTCCCCTTTCTTCTGAGTCTCTTAATGGAACACGGCCTCTTTACAATAAAGGAAACACATACAAAGACATGCTAACCAACCTTACAGGAAGAAAGTCTACAGATATATGCTTAAGTATCTCTTCAGAGATAAATCTATCTTGTCAGAATAATCAACAGATCGTGAGGATTTACTGAGGTTAGTATACAACTATAAGGGTTGCTCTTCTTTAGAGATAAATTCATCCAACAGTTAAATCATTCATAAAATATACTGAACAAATAAGAGCTGTAGTAACAGGCCAGTATGTTATCTGACCTACGGAGAATGAGAATAAAGGCTAAAAGTAGACAAGGCTAGATCAGAATTTTTGATGAAGCAGTCTTGTGCATGTATACGTGGAGAAGAGTAAGTATGCTCACGTCTTTTATACTGTACTTGTGCAAACGTAAATTGGAAAAAGTGAGGATAAACCAACACAAAGTATAAGGAATACGGAAATAAAATGACAAATAAATAAATTTAAAAAGGAAAGAATAAGAAAATGAAAGTTCCTGTTTTTTAAACTATGTTTGAAACAAACAAACAAACAAACAAAAAATATGCAGATTATTACCCTCATGCATATACTTTACCTTAGCATATCCTTATAGCTAATAACAGGTCATTCATCTTTTTTTTTTTTTTTTTTTTTTTTTTTCCCCAGTAAGTTTTCTGGAAGGAATTTCTGGAATTTATGAAGGAATTGTAAGTATTAATATAATAACAAGATATCCCTGCACAGAAGCTCATAAATATATACTCTAAGTATCAGTAGTAGTAAGAAGTTTCTTTACAATATAAATTGGAAAGCAGCATTTAAAGGAAAATGTCTAATATTACCAATCACTATGTATGCTGGCTGCTGTAGTATATCAGGTAGTATCAGACTGAGAAAATGTATGATATCTTCTCTGAGCTTCTACTCACTACATGAGTAATGTAGGACTGCATCTACTTGTCTTGGCTTCCAGCTAACACAGCCCAGTCTGTAGCAAGGGCTGAATTATCTGAGTAAGGTCCTTCAAATATTTTGTGAAAGGCAGGAACTGGCATATAATTTGTTTACATTGACATTATTTCTTAAGAAACAGTAAATGTGTGCATTTTTGCATCTAGCTACCTTATCTTTATAATGTTTAGATGGATGTTTTTTGTAGCTGAGATATAGGAAAGGATATCGTTCATAGATCTGGTAAGGTATGCTTTTTGCTCCTTTTATTTTTTTTTTCCCCAAAGTCATAATAAAAAACTATTGAATTGTGAACTATTTACCTGCAAGGAAAAAAAAAAAAAATGGAATAACTGGTTTAAGTCAATCAAAATATTACTTTTAAATATATACATTTATTTATAAGATCAGAAAATTCTAACTTCCCATCTTTTCATTCACTGTAAGAAACAATGAATATGTCCTTTCACAAGCTAAACTTTTTCACAGGTCTAAGGAATTATCTTGGCTATGTGGTGCCTGGATACTTGTAGATACTACTTTATATTTCCAAAGTGCTGCATAAACATTAACTACATCTTGTTAGCATAGCCAGCGTAGAAAAGTTGCACTAAGCTGCTTATCAGATAAAAGTATAAAATACTATTTGATTTCTATGGGAATCAGCAAGAGAGATTTTTGATCAGCTGCTTGCAAAGTAAAAGGATGAGAAAGAAACCTATGAGTAAATATAACCTTTGTTATATTTGCACAGATATTTATCACAGATTTAACCATCAAAAGCTTTCAAAACAAATATATTCTGACCAACTTAAATATATGTATATAGATACATATAATCAATAAATGGGAGTATTGAATAGTAACTCCGTTATCCACAAGGATATATAAAACTAGTAACTCCGTTATCCACAAGGATATATAAAACTTTCTACAAGTGAGGGCTACATGTGACACCAGCTTCTAATCCAGCTTTTGTATATATCCAATTTGTGTATATATATATATATATATATATTACCACTTCTTAAATGATGTAATTTTGCAGATTTTATCCTTAAAAAAAATAAACCACATATCTACAAACTGTTTCTGGAAAGGAACTTTTTAGCACACAGGACACAGTAGACAAGAAAGCAAATAAACCTACTGCTCATCTCTGCAAGGTCTGGACAGCTGTGAAGTTCCACTCACTGTCAGGTTCCATCAAACCCAACCAATGTTTGTGAAGAGAAAAGAGAAATGTCATATTATACATACAAACTGATTTAATTTTTTTTTACTTTTTTTTTGTCTTTTTTCCACTGACTCAAAAACCACACTATATAAACCCATTGTAAACCCATTGATCGAGTTCTCAATTTATCTTAAGTAGTAAATACTCAACTTCACCCCTTCTTGGGTAAAGATAACTTTCATGGAATTCAGGTAACAAAGCCCAGACATTACAGTAAATTAAATTTGTATAACTAGAAATTAATGAATCGTTTTATTATTCCCTGCACAGCAGATATTTAGTCCACTCTCTGAAATATGTTATTATCAAATTGCTAGCAGTATCAATTGCAGGAATATTCTTACAGGTATGCTACTAGCAGAAAGTTAGACAAGAATCTTTCCTCCTCCTTGTGCAATAACTGAAAGAATCAGAAGCTGAAGTTGGCCACCTGAAAAACTCTTCAAATGAAGAGAGCTCTAAATTGGTGGATAAGTTTTAAGTAGTTTCTTTACTAACTGATTTCTAATTGTACATGCAGGTAACAGAGAACAATCTGGAGAAGGTAGGGGATTTTCTAGGTCATTGTATCTCCTTCGTGTGTGGCAGGCCTTCCTAATTAAGACTAAGACTATATAACTGGTGCAAAGAATATATTCAAAATATTTTGAATGAAATGTATTAGATCAGCAAAGAGATGTGTTAGGACAGATGCACCTTGAGAATTAGGTGGTCTCTTTTTTTATTGCCAGAGCCCTGCAAGCACCCTGCTGCTCCTTGAAGTCAGGCCAGTTTGGACACAGTGCAGGAGTCTGGCCTTGAAGATGGGGCAATTCTTCAACAGCTTTTCTCCCAGCTCTTCCTTTCAAGCTGTACTGTACCTTACCCCGGCAGATAAACTTCCAGGAAGTGGTGGCTGCACTGCATGAAGTGCTTTAGATGCCTATCCCTTTGTATTGAAAGCCTTTGCCTTTCATTAGCAAATGTTGCATGCAACACTACACAGGTCCCTGACATTTGTATTTTGCTACTCTCAGGATAACCTTGGTCTTAGATCAGAAAGGCAGTTGTTCAGAAAGATGGAGTACACTTTCTTGAAGAACTCCCATGAAAATGTATTTGGAAATATCTAAATGGTCCCCTTATGAATTTCTGTTGCCTTATTTTTATCAGAAAGGTATCAAGATTAACCATAAAATTTGACTGAAAGTTCAACAGCTTTATAGTAATCTGGGATGATCTGTGTAGATGATCATAACTGTATGGAAGAGCTGTTCTTCATCCAATTTTTGAGTTTATGTAAACTCAGTCTTACAACTCTCCAATGTTAGCTGCACCCATGTAAAATCTCATCTCATTGCAAAGTGGATTCTGCAAAACATCTAAGTAAAGGCTTTATTACCTCTTCTTTGAAAGCCTCATTTTGTAGATACAAGAACAATTTTGTTGTTGTTTCACTGATTGATACCAGTCCGGCTCTTCCACCTTGTTGTAGATATTGTTACGTTGTGATTGAAGGCCCATCTCCATGAATACAGAGCAGAAAGAAACAAGGCAGGCAGTGGAATCCCAATAACCTCATGAGAACTAATGGAGCGCTCTAACCCAGGTGCTCTCAGGGCTGTCAGAGAGGATGGGCAGTCCAGGGTTCATGCATGAGACACATTGCGATATCTCAGGAGAAGAGGCTTCTTGCATCATCTTGCAAAAAAAAGAGGCTTACTGCCTTTGGGGTATGGGATTTATTATGGGTTGTAGGAACACCTGGGGATTGTGCCCATATATTTAGGGGAACAGTTAAAGTCAGGGAAAGTGAAGGATCCAGGTGGACTGCTGAGAAAAAAATAGGGGCGGATGGGGGGTGGTGGTGGTGGTGGTAAAAAGAGTCTTTTCCTATGTAAACACATCGATGCTGAGTATTCTCTTCTGGCCATGCCGTGATCCTTTTCATTGTAGCGTGTCCTGTCTTACTGAAATATATTTCTGTCTATTTTCCTGGATTAGGGGGATATGTCTCGCTTCTGCATGCATGCATGTGTATGGAGGTCTCAGTGCCAGCTGGTGCAGAAAGAGCCACATGTCGAAAAGGTTCACACATCCGGGATTGCACCAACTGGAGAGAACGGACATGTGGGTAAGAGCGTCTGCATACATATCACTAGAGAGCACCAAACTGGACTGGCCAGCAAGTAAAGTAGAGACTTGGGAGCCACGTATTGC
This sequence comes from Anser brachyrhynchus, assembly GCF_964034855.1. Lineage (NCBI taxonomy): Eukaryota > Metazoa > Chordata > Aves > Anseriformes > Anatidae > Anser > Anser brachyrhynchus. The sequence goes on along the minus strand of NC_137702.1, from coordinate 19,003,548 downwards.
AGCAACTGACTCAGCATAGCTACTGAAGGGGTCCATGTTTTGTATATACAGAGGGAGATTTACTGCTAAGAGACGTTCCTTCTGATCAGCCAGAGAGCAGAAAAAGATGAGTCCATTAGTGTTCATGTTTGCATGAGTTCTGAGTGTGTTTGTGTTGATGTGTTTTGTCATTTGTGTATCCATGTATGTATGCATATGTATGTAGATATGCAGATTTGTAATGTATGCCCAGACTCATTGTAGGCTGCACTTGGGGACAAAGAGCTTCAGCATCTTTGTTATGCTACTGAATTTGACAGATCCAAAATACATAGCCCTTACGTATCTTCCAGGCATTCTGGAGTGGAAGAAAAAGGAAAGGTTACAATGGCATGGTTTGTTTCTTTTAGCAGTTAACATTGCATTTATATCCTCATTTCTTTTCTTTTAAAATACACAGGTGATTTGAAAGTACACTACAAACCAGATGTGTAACAGGATTAGAAACTCACCTCCTCATACTCTGAGATACGTGTATCTATTAAGAAGAGAGTATATTTGCAAGCTGTCACACACACCAAAAAAAAAAAAAAAGCTTTAAAAATGTTGAATTATAATATATTTTGTGCTGGGGGTTGGGGGTTGGGGGGTGTTCTTGTTTTTCAGCCAGGCTTAGTGACCAACATTTCAGCAAGGATTTAAGGATTTTAGATTATTTTACATAAGACTGCAATTATAAATCCACCAGAAATTTCAGACAAAAGAAATACATAAGCTCAAAAGCAATGCAAGCAAAAATTCAGATAAGTCTATGCACAGGGCTGACAAAATGAGGATGAAGATGAAGCTTTTTATAGTTACTTCTATCACACTGGGTAAAACTGATAAGAAATGAATGAGATTCAGCTGTCACAAATACTGCCTGAAACAGTGACAAGCTACTTTAAGATACTTTAAGTAAGGTGGATCCAGATTCCCTATGATGAATATAGTGATTGTAGTGCAGAAGATGATTGGGATATTGTACAGCTATGCCTGGGTCAGTTGAGGCAGGGCTGAGGTAACAGGAACAGGATGAAGTATCATTCTGCCAAATCACATGATTCAGGACCAACGTAAAGGACTTCTGACACAAGCTTATCAGAGCAAAGAGGGTTTGATGCATTAGTTCAGCACAGCAGAATTATGAACAGAACCACGGAATCACAGAATGGTTAAGGTTGGAAGGGACCTCTCAGGTCACCTGGTCAACACCTCTGCTCAAGCAGGCCCACCCAGAAGAGGTTGCCCAGGGTAACCACTGCAATTAGTGGCCATATTTAAATATATACTTCGAAGGAAGTATTACCCTAGTAAACATCTGGTGTGTAGTTTCTAGCAGAAATAGAAAAATAATAATGTGCCGTAGAAGACAAAATTAAATCATTTTAATGCTTATTCAAAATTAATCACTAATGTTCAAAAATTTGGGCTTCAGGCTGAACTTCAACAGGAATTCCTAATGCAGTGGATGAACTTACACGTCTGTCCTATCAGAAATGTATGATTAGGAGCAAAGACTACCATAGAAATTCTTATAGGAATAAACATTATAGATAAAGGACACGTATAATTGTGGTACAATTAAACAGGCCTATTAATTGGTTTTGAGAAATTTAAGAGTGGACATTATTAAAAGATTTTCACCGAGAACTGAGGCTTTTGAAGAATATTCCAATATATGAAGTAGATACAAAATAATTTTAATATTTTGGAGGACATCTGTAGGATATCATGTGGTGACTTGATCAGTGACTGAGAAGACCTCTCTTATTCCTATACTTATAAGAAACTAGGAGAGAAAAACTTGATTATATTCCATCTTACATTTCTTTTCGCAGATGTCATTTTATGAAAAGTAATCAACCAGGTACACCAAAGTCCTAAGATTTATTATTATTTATTATTATCCAGACACAGTTACAGACTGGGAGACGTGTAGCTGGAGAACAGTCCTGTTGGGGGGATAGGGGTGGGAGTGGGGGTGGCGGTGTGTGCAGGTCAACGTCAGGTTCAACATTAGTCAGCAGTATGCCATGGCAGCCAAGAAGTCAAAGCACATTTTGGGGTACATTAATCACAACATTGCCAGCCAGTCAAAAGAGGTGATTGTCCCACTGTATTTAGCATTGGTGAGTCCTCAGCTTGAGTATTGTGGGCAGTTCTGATCTTCACAATATAAAAAGAACATTAAGGTACTTGAAAACATCCAGCGGAGGACAGCAAAACCGGTAAAAGGGCTTGAGGGCATATCTTACAAGGAGAGGCTGAGGACACTTGTTCTGTCTAGTCTGGAGAAAAGGAGGATGAGAGGTGACCTCACTGCTCTCTACATCTTCCTGAGAAGGGCAAAAGGAGAAGGCTATGCTGATCCCTTCTTCCTGGTTACCAATGATAGGACATGTGGGAACAGCAAAAAGTTGTGCCAGGAGAGTTTCAGACTGGATACTAGGAAAATAGTCTTTACTGTGAGAGTGGTCTAACACTGCAACAGGCTTCCTAGGAAGGTAGTTGATGCCCCATGCCTGCCGGTGTTCAAGAGGAATAAGGATAATGTCCTCAATAAATTGCTTTAACTTTTGGTTGGCCCTGAAATGGTCAGGCAGTTGGACTTAATGATATTTGTAGGTCTCTTCTGACTGAACTATTCTAATTCTATCCTATCCTATCCTATCCTATCCTATCCTATCCTATCCTATCCTATCCTATCCTATCCTATCCTATCCTATCCTATCCTATCCTATCCTATCCTATCCTATCCTGTCCTGTCCTGTTCTGTTCTGTTCTATTCTATTCTATTCTACTCGATTTGATTCGATTCGATTCGATTTTAGTTCTATGTAGTGTATATTGTAATATTTCTCTTTGTTTTCTGAGCTTATTATTTAGATCACACTTTCAAGGTTTTCTGTCTTTTTTTTATTATTTTGGTGGTTATATCAGAGGACTATAAGTGTTAGATGTTACTTGCATTAAGAACACAAAAATGATTACACAAAAACTTGAAAGAAGTCTTACTGACAAGATATGTGTTGATATGCTTCTTAGGGATGTGGTATAGTGATAGACTTGGCATTGCTAGGTTAACATAAGGTTGGACTTGATCTTAGAGTTCTTTTCCAACCTAAATGATTCTCTGATTCTATTCTATGATTCTATAAGCCACAGCTAGATACACAAAGTCCAACTAACTGAAGGATAATGAAAAATAATACTGAAGATATAAGCTGTCTCCGAGGATCCCAATGGATGTATGTGGAAGAGACCTCCCAGCATCTGCGAGAGACCCAGCCAGATCTTTGCATGTATCTTTCTTCTGGTAATAAGCAGGAAAACAAAATTATCATGGGAGAAAGAAAATTTATAATGGGATGTTGGAAGTGGAAGTGGGGTTGTGTAAAATGTTTTATGAGTTGCTTCAACAGATGATGGGAATGTACAAAACTTATTATGAGATATTTAAAGGATAAGTCCAAGGAAAAGAAGGGTCATGATTAATTAGGGAGGAAAAAGTGAGAAAATGGGAAGGAAAGAGATCAAAAAGGATCAGTAGCATGTAAACAGGCTGCTGTCAGAAAGCAGTTGCAATAATTTTGCACTTTTCTATAAATATGATTATAGGTATGTAACAATACATTTTTTTCTGTATTTTATTTTATGTGGTTTATGCAAACAAAAAAGTATACATTATGAATGAATGATATAGAAATATATGAGGAAACAAGGAAGACATTACCTTTAGGAAATCACAGGATCATTTAGATTGGAAAAGACCTGCAAGAGCACAAAGTCCAACCACTAACCTAGCACTGCCAAGTCTACTGCTAAACTATGTCCCTAAGCACCACAGCTGTACAACTTTTGAATACCTTCAGGGATGATGACTCAACTATTTCCCTGGGCAGCCTGTTCCAATGCCTCACAACCCTTTCAGTGAAGAATTTTTTCCTAATATCCAACCTAAAACTCCCCTGGCACAATTTGATGTCATTCCCTCTTTTCCTATCACTTGTTGCTTCAGAGAAGAGACCAAACCCCATCGAACTACAACTTTCTCTGAGGCAGTTGTAGAGAGGAGTAAAGTCTCCCTTCAGGCTCCTTTTCTCTAGGCTAAACAACTCCAGTTCCCTCATCCGCTTCTCATGTTGTTCTTGTTCTCCATACCCTTCACCAACCTCATTGAACTTTTTTGGACACACTCCAACACCTCAGTGTACTGAGGGGCCCAAAACTGAACATAGCACTCGAGGTGCAGAGTTGAACAGAGCGGGACAATCACTTCCCTCGTCCTGCAAGCCACACCATTTCTGATACAAGCAAAGATGCTGTGGCTGGCCTCAAGTGAGATTTAACTCCATTCACCGTGACTCTTTGGGCCTAGCAACACAGCCATTTGTTAACCCAGCAAAGCATATGCCTGTCCAAGTGTGATTTTACCCTGCTGGGCAGTTGAACTCCACCACAACTGCTCTCTCACTCCCCACAAAAGAAGAGAAGAAGAAGAAAATATAATGGAAAGAAAGAAAGAAAGAAGGAAAGAAGGAAAGAAGGAAAGAAGGAAAGAAGGAAAGAAGGAAAGAAGGAAAGAAGGAAAGAAGGAAAGAAGGAAAGAAGGAAAGAAGGAAAGAAAAAAGGAAAGAAGGAAGGAAAGAAAGAAAGAAAGAAAGAAAGAAAGAAAGAAAGAAAGAAAGAAAGAAAGAAAGAAAGAAAGAAAGAAAGAAAGAAAGAAAGAAAGAAAAAGAAAGAAAGAAAGAAAGAAAGAAAGAGAAAGAAAGAAAGAAAGAAAGAAAGAAAGAAAGAAAGAAAGAAAGAAAGAAAGAAAGAAAGAAAGAAAGAAAGAAAGAAAGAAAGAAAGAAAGAAAGAAAGAAAGTCTCACAAGTTGAGATACAGATTATTTAATTAAAGGGAAAAGGAAGAGGAAAAAAAAAACAAAAGCCGTATGGAAGTACAGAAAGAGAAGAAAAATATTCTCTACTTCCCATCAACGAGTGATGTTTGGCCATTTCCTGGGAAGCAGGGCCTCAACACGGGTAGCAGTTGTTCAGGAGGACAGACATCTTCATAACGAGAGCCCGCCCTCTCTTTTCCCTTTCCCACCTTTTATTGCTGTGACATCATATGGTATGGAATAATCCTTTGGATGGTTAAGGTCAGCTGCCCTGGTGATGTCTCCTCCCCACCTCTTGCCCACCCCAAGACTACTGGCTCTGGGAGGCAGGGGGGGAGGGGGGGAGGTTGGAGGGAGTCCTGATGCTGTGCCAGTTTTGCTCAGCATAGACAAAACACTGTTGTGATACCAGTGCTCTTCTAGCTACAAGTTCAGAGCACAGCACTGTATGGGCTGCTGAAGGGAAAGTTAACTCCATGCCGGCCAGACCCAGTACACCAAGCCAGGAGCAGTCAGTTTCCCAAGAATGCTTTACAAAATGGTGTCAAAAGCCTTACTAAAGTCTAGGTAAACAATACCCAAAAACTTGTCTATTATTATTATTATTATTATTATTATTATTATTATTTTATACTGAAGAGCTTCTAAACTGATATGTTCATAAAACAGGCATCCTTGTGTTCCAGGTATCCATATATCTGTTACATTCCACATCTATTTTTCTCTTTTATCTTCATATCCATACATCCCACAAAGATGATACCAAATATATATATAGGCATATATATATATATATATATATATATTACTCAAGGTGAAAGAAATGTATTCTTGGATATTTTCTTGTAATACTATTGTTTTCAATTAGGGTCCAATGAAATTAACACCCTGAAGAAATCTTCCTTTGTAGGAATTCCTACTAGGAGAGGGAAGGAGGAAGGAGTGGATGAGGAAAGCCCAAAGTAGAGCCATTAGAGCCATCACGAGAACAGGCAGAGGAATAGGCAGGTCTCATAAATGCAAATGTAATCACCCGATCCCAATCCGAGGGTGATCTACAAGATACGTGAAAAGATTTCAGCTGTTGCCCCAGTGAGTACTTTCTCACCCAGCTGCTCCCATGCTAGGATAGGGCCAGGAGTCTGGAATTAGAGGGCAGGGAAGACAAGCAGCTGGAATCACTCACAGGGGAAGGGGGCATTGACAAAGCAATCAGAAAGGGGGCACAAGCCCCCTCTGGAGGTGACTCCTATCAAGCATGAAGGAAAGGTATCTCTTCAAGGAAGAAGTTTTATGTCAACGAGGCAAGTGGAAAAACATGGAAGGTGGTATCCAAGTACCTGAGGGAATTAGCCATGCTGGAGGTGATTTATGATGATCTAGACAAGAAACAGCTATCCAAAGATCCAGATGAGGTCAAGTGCACTCAACCCATGTGGCAGAATTTTGTATGGAGTGCACCATCACCATATGCCATATACAGTTTGACTTTCCCTTGCCTTTCATGAGGATGTTATTTGACTCTAAGCAAACTTGAATTTGACCAATGGGTCAAAAAAAAGTTTTGGAGTTGCTACTCAGCTCCCACACAGGTAAATGATAGTATAACAGAGTGATTGCTAAGCAAGGACTTAGAAATATACAGGAGAATGTGTTGGGTTTACGCGACAAGGTCTTAGTAGAGAGGGAGTTGCAGGTGTGGCCTTTGTGAGCATATACTTTGTGAGTATAATGGGATAACACCATAAAGGTTCTCTTGCTGTCTAGGATTCTGTAAAATAGAAGAGAAAGTCAATTGTTTACACTGGGTTTACGTGGCAAAGTTTCGGTAGCAGGGGGGCTGCAGGGGTTTCCTCTGTGAGCAGAGTGCAGAAACTGCCCCAGGTCAGATCAGAGCCAGCTCCAGCCAGCTCCAAAGGCTCCAGAGCTGAGCCAGTGAGTGATGCTGGTTGGGCCTCTGGGAGAGCAGATTTAAGAAAGGGGGGGAAAAAAGTGCTGCACAAAAGCATCTGGGAGAGAGGAGTGAGAAACAACCCTGCAGACCCCAAGGTCAGTGCAGAAGGAGGGCAGGAGGTGCTCCAGGCACAGAGCAGAAATTCCCCTGCAGCCTGTGGAGAGGCCCCTGGTGGAGCAGGCTGTCCCCCTGCAGCCCATGGGTCCCACCAAGGAGCAGATCTCCACGCTGCAGCTCGTGGAGGAGCCCCCGATGGAGCAGGTGGATGTGGCCTGGAGGAGTGTGCGGCCCGTGGAGAGCCCCCACAGGAGCAGGCCCCGGGCTGGAGCTGCAGCCCTTGGAGAGGAGCCCACGCAGGAGCTGGGGTTTTGGGGGGAGCTGCCACCTGTGGGGGACCTGTGTTGGAGCAGTTCTTGAAGAGCTGCTGCCTGTGGGAAGCCCACACAGGATCATTTTGGGAGGGATGGTATCCCATGGGAGGTACCCCACATTGGAGCAGGGGCAAAGAGTGACCATGAAAGAGTGGCAGAGACTCATGAAATTCATCATGGAATGACTAAAGCTCCCATTCCCTGTTCCCCTGCCATGCACAAAGGAAGGATATAAGAGAGGGTGGATGGTGGGGGAGGTGTATTCAGTTGGCTTTTAGTTTCTCTCTGTTCTAGTCAGCTAGTGATGGGCAGTAAATTTTACTAATCTCTCTATACTGAGTCTGTTTTGCCCATGATGATAATTGTTAAGTGATCTCCCTGTCCTTATCTCAACCTCTGAGCCCTTTTCACGGTATTTTCTTCCCCTTTCCATTTGAGGAAGGGGAGTGATAGAGTGGTTGTGGTGGAGCTCAGCTTCATAGCAGGGTAAAACCACCACAGAGAAGTTTCTAGTATTATTTTATTCTGGTGTTAAGACAAATAAAAATTTGTCTGCATTATTTTTAATTGAAGGGACTTGTGTCAAATACCTGACTGTCATAAATTCTTTTTCCTAATAAAAAGAAGTAAGCCCTAAATGATGCTGGCAGCTTTAGCTAAACAAAGAAAACTAATTAAACTCAGATTAAAATAATTTTCCATTCCAGGAAGATTTTAGACTTCAAAGATTGTTCTGTTTTGTTGTTATTGATGTTGTTGTTTTTTCTTAACATAGTGAGACACTATAAACTAAAAATAAATAATCAATTAACAACAGTGGGAAAAGGGAATCTTTTTGAAGCAGAGTGTATTCATAGAGATGTAAATTTATTATTTTAATGTAGTAATATATTATTATTATTTTATTGCTGTTTCATTGTAATATCAGTATCATCATTTTAAAAGCATAATTTCTTTCTCAAATGCCCTGTTCATATACTTTACAATTTCAGATTTATTATTTGTATTGTTTTTTACTTTGTTTCATGTTAGACTAGTCATCCAAAAAGACTTTTTGAAATGAATCTAAGGGGACGTAGAAATTGCAGCCATATCTGTTCATGTAAATTCATGGTAAAACCTTTTCCTAATATAAAACTTGAAGTTTTTTACCTTCCAATTTACCCCATAGCTTTTGGTTTGATTTTTTTTTTTTAATTATATCATTTTCAAATACATTTTTTTCAGATTAATCACAAACATTAATATCCTAACACTTTATTCCTGAAATAAAGAGTCAGACAACTGACACTGTGGGACAAGCCATTTACATGACATGAAAGATTTTTTTTCTATTTTTATTTGTTGTATATTACATCCTTGGCACAGATAGATGTAGATTTTGTATTTATACAAAACACTGTGCACCAATACCACTAGAAACTGCAAGGTCAAAAGGACTCAGGTACTTTTTATTAAGGGTAGTCAGATTGTTCATAAAAGTTCAGGATCCTTAGCTGCAGCTATGGAAAAACATTAACAAATTCTCCTCTATCTGGAGAGTTTAATTCCACATCATTTGATTATTGATTCTGCTTTCCATTTTTATAATTCTCTGTGATTACATCTAAATGCAGTATGGTACCTTCCTCTCTATGGTATTAAACAGTAGACAGAACAGTTTATTCATTAGTGTATGTAGTCTTTCCTATTTAATCTTTCATGTGCCTATGCTATCTGCAAAGACTGTGGCTGTTTTTGAGACATCAAACTTTGGTTAATTACCTTAAGTTTGCTCATCAACTAGTGAAACAAACAAACTGAAACCTTCCAAAACTTCTGAGTTTATCAAATTCTTAAAAATAGCTTTTAAATTAAGATACCTTAAGAGAATTTACCTTTTGATCTTTGAAACCACTCATCATTTACAAAAGGGTGCTGTAAGTGAAGAAAAACAGCTTATTTCTTTATCAAGGAGTTTAAATTCTCAAAAGGGTGCCATTCACATCAAGTAGAACTTTTTAATTAAGCTTGCTAAACAAATGTTAAATCTTTCAGTGAACGTATTTATATTCAGTAAGCAGCACTTTTGCCTTTGTTTAGCACTGATTAATATTATAGGCATTGTACATGCATTATTTTAAGAATATCATTAAGTCTAATTATGAATTCTGGGAGCAGCATGCAGAGCCACAACAATTGTTGAAGCAGTTTTCAGGCTTCTTCAGGGACTCTTGGTGGTTGCTGGGAATAAGAGCCAGCTTCTGCAGTGCAGTGAGTGAGTTGAGAGTCTCCCTTGTGACTGGCTGGGTAGGAAGCACCTACACCTTTTCCTCACAGCTGCCTACTGGTAGGTACCAAACCCCTATTCATCTACCAGGTAGGGAGAAGATACATAACCAAACATAGGAGGGCAGCAATCAGGGACAGTATGAAGCCTTCAGCAGTGCTTACAGCATGGCAGCAGGAGCCCATGATCTCTGTTGGAAGCTGCATAGCATGATGATGTGCTATAGCAAACATGGGCTGAAAACACAGGATGTCCTTAGCACATAGTAGACTTTGACCCAGACACACCTCCTGAGACAGGATGTGGCTGTCCAGGTCTTGGCTGCAGGGTGTGGGGACAGTGGTAGCCTCATCAGTGGGAGGTACGCTCTGGTCAAGGTGCAAAGGCACCAGGTGAAGAAACTGTAGGAAGAGGTGATTGCTGGGCAAGACGAAGAAGATCAAGAGGGTCTTTTCACATACACATCCCTGTGTATCAAGGAACGAGGAAAGCAGGAGAACTAACAGATGGAAAATCCTACAGTGTGGAAGGCAGGAAACTTCCTTCTTCTGACAGTACACACAAATCTCCTTCTCCACCTCTGGTTCTGTAGAGGATACTGCCAGGACAGGAACCTTGAGTGCATCAAAAGTGATTGCAAGGATCTGGGGGTGAAAGGCAAGGCTGTAAGGGTATCTCCTTGATCCTGCTGCTGTAGGTAAATGGTATCCTTGTTTCTATTTCCCCAACACAGCTTTTGAGGAAATATCACCCCTTCTTGATGAATAAGGGTATATCTATTGCTTCGCACTGTATTGTACTTCAGTGGCGAAGTTTTGGTAGAGGGAGGGGCTGCCTCTGTGGGAAGAAGACAGGAGCCCCCGGTGGAGCAGGTGGATGTGGCCTGGAGGAGGCTGCGGCCCATGGAGAGCCCCCACAGGAGCAGGCCCTGGGCTGGAGCTGCAGCCCGTGGAGAGGAGCCCACGCAGGAGCTGGGGTTTTGGGGGGAGCTGCCACCTGTGGGGGACCCATGTTGGAGCAGTTTGCTCCTGAGTGATGGACCCCGTGGTACGGAGCCATATTGGAGCAGTTCTTGAAGAGCTGCTGCCTGTGGGCAGCCCGCGCAGGATCAGTTCGGGAAGGACGGCATCCCATGAGAGGGACCCCATGTTGGAGCAGGGGCAGAGAGTGACTGAGAAAAAGATGCAGATGATGAAGTTTTGTGGACTGAACACAACCCTCATTCCCCATTTGCATGCACCTCTCAGAGTGTGGAGGTAGAAGATGGTGGGAAAGGTGTTTTTAGTTTGCTTTTAGTTTGTCACAGCTCTAGTCTGATATTAATAGGCAGTAAATTACATTAATCTTCCTATGATTATCCTATTTTACCTGTGATGGTAATTGTTGAGTGATCTTCCAGTCTTTATCTCAGCTCTTGAGCCCTTTTTCATTGTCTTTTCTTCACCTTTAGGTGAAGTGAAAGAGTGATGTGATGGTTTAGCTAACCATCAGTGTGAAACCACCACACACACCTGTCCTGAATAGCTATTGCACTAGAACGGAAATCTTGACCAAGGTGTAAATAAAGATCTACATAGTTGATTGTGAAAATCCTGCCATCATTGTCTCTCATTACAGTTGTTCTGGAAAATTCTTTCTTGGGAATTGTTTCAGATATAGTACTTAAAAACTTAACTTCCTTAAATATGTCAACAGGTTTTATTGACTATTTTGGCATTTTTCCTATTAATATTAATCTGTGCCACTGGGTTTTTATTTGTCTTCTATTAACTGAAAATAGCACACTCTTTGGTCAAGGTTAATATTTTGCAGTAATTATTTGGGAATTGTTTGCTAATACTTCCAAACTTTTCAGCATAAGGAGATGTTTGTTAGTGCTTGCGTGGCACTTGTATAAAGTTCAAATATGGAAATTCACTTATTTGAAAAGTAGCAAGGATTGGAATATGCTTCCTTTCCAAAAACAAACAAACAAAAATATTGTTTGTGTGCTATTTCCTATCTAAGACTTCTTCTTTCAGGTGCATAGCAACTTCTGTTCTAAGATTTCTATTCTCTGACATTCACACAGTTCACATGCCAATTCAGACCCTGTTCCTCCAGCCAAGGCTAGTACTATGGGCCTAGGAGACCATCATGCACATCTGACTGTCTGATGTGTCCAGTCCTTACCGGTGGCCTGGCCCTTGCATGTAGCAGTCACACCATGGGCTCAGACTCAACAAGGTGTCAGACAATCATGTATAGATATTCCCAGTGAGGAATTACAGGTTTCATTATTTCTGCCTGGATCACTATCACTGTCTAGCCTCCTAGCCCAGAAGTGTCACAAGAGTGTAAAAATGTAAAGTTAATCTCTGCATCTGTTACTCCCCTGCATATCCCTAAATTATTGCAGCTGTATCTAGAACTTTGGGGTAAAATACGCCATTGCAATTATCTCTGCTTCTTTTTTTCCAAAAGCACACCAGCATAATCCACTTAGTTCAACCTGGGCAGATGTAGCCAAGATATCACTTATCTAAGGTTAGTCTTTAAGCCATGACATTTATTTTCTTTGGACATTTAAAGACTAGGATTTTTTTCATATCTGCTGACATCTCCATTTTTATTTTTATTTTATTTTTATTCTTTTTATTTTTATTTTTATTTTTTATTTTTTATTTTTATTTTTATTTATATTTGTATTTATATTTATTTTTATTTTTATATGTATTTTATTTTTATTTTTATATTTTATTTTTATTAATTTTATTTTTATTTATTATATTATGTCAACAGACTGATACTGCCAAAAGAAAAATGTGACTTTTCTTGGAGGATAATGTGGTGGGAGAAGCAGTAATGAAGGAAGAGAAGATTGGTTTTCTTCTACACAAATAACTTTAATTGTAAACAATGGGAAAATTGGATAATGCTGGGACATTAAAGTGATCTTTTAGTAGTTTTTTTTTTTTTTTTAGAGTTCTATTCCAGTGTAATCAGCAAGACAATTCATTTCTTTAATAAGATAGTAATTGTCAAGGCCTAATAGAAAAATAACAACTTTAAATTGTGATGGAAATATGCCATGCATGCCATTATTGTCTCACATACAACAAGAACAGTAAAATTATCATTATTACTAATGTAGACTTTAATGTGGAAAGGAAACAAATAATATGGTCCAGACTCTGGCTACAGCCTAGTAAGACTTTTTTAATCTGGCCCATATCTTAAGCAATAGTATGCAATAATAGCTTCTTGTTCTGTGTGCTAACAAACATATCTGAGCCAGTATGTATTGAATTAGGTGCCACATTCAAGAAAGCGGAAGAAAAAATAATCCCTTTGCACTTTCAGGAGCAAAGGAAGATTTGAGTCTAAGCTCTCCTTGTGCAGTTATGCACTATCTCATACCTAGGGTACAGCAGAGGAGTTTGACAATATAGCCTCAGGTAAACGTCTAACACATTGATTTTCTCCCTTTTTATATCTTGCAACTCTAGAAAATGTCTGTAGAGTTCAATTTGATTTGAAATCTTATAACCTTCTTTTTCTTTCTATATTAATTTCTCTCTTCATTCTGATTTCTCAGAAAGTTGAAGTTTATTTATAAAAATTTCAAGAACAGATGGAATGGCTTTAAATTTTTTTTTCCTTATCTAAATTTTAATACATCATTTTATTGTGTGAGAAATTTTGTTTGTTTGCTTGTTTTTGTTTTTAATAATACTGACCTATTTTATGAAGTTCTAGAAAGGAAGGCCTTTACATTTGACTTTACTGAAGATCACTTAATACTAAAAAGATTAGCATATTCTTATACTTATGTGATATTATATTTATATGTTCATATTCTACAAATGTCAGGGGCAGAGGAGAGACATCACCTCATAAGCATTATTTATATACTATAATTGGAAATTATTTATACTGAATTCTTTGTAAAATGATGTATATATTTATATACATTACATGTATGTATATAAATAATTCAGGTTAAAAACTGAATTCTAATATTAAATACTTGGTTAAGTTGTTAACTGGGAATTACCAGAAACAGGTGAGAACTTAGCTAATCTTGTGAAATTTCAATTATTGTTAAACAAGACGGTCAAAATTAGGTTTTGTATAAAATGTGTTCACTAGAACATTTTCAGAGAATGTACTAAAAAAGAATCAGGTAAATAACATAATTGAGTATATGAGTCCTATTACCTTGTACTTGATAAGAATATCAATTATGTCAGCTGGAATATCTTAGGAAAAGGTTCTTCATAAATCTAGCCTAGATGAAAACTACAGGAGGAAAGAAAGGTCTGCTTTTCCAGCATGAGTAACAGGGGAGAAAGGTCAAACATAAAACAAAATAAAGGAAACAAACAGACAAACTACAATTATTAGCCAGGCCCAGAAACATTACAGTAAATTAAAACGTACACAATTCAAAACGTGTAACTTGAAACTAATTTCTTCCCTGCATTGACAAATTAGGTTTGCCTTTTTCGAGTTCTTTCTTGAATTCCTTGATTTCCTATGCCCTGTTCTCAGCCTTAAACTGAACAAGATTTGCCTTTCTTAAAGGAAAATTATTTATACAAATTATATAACAGGTAAGTGGCATAGGAGTTGAAACGTGGTCCTCTGGTTCCTGGCTGAAGACTTTCTTTGTTGAATAGTTTATTTACAATAAAAAGATTAATATACTGAATAGTTTTTATTTGAGAAACCACATTCATTTTTAAGAGCAAGATAAGAATTTTCTTTATATAATTGTAGATTTTTTCTCCACTAAAAATTCTTATCTGACAAGAATGATGTTGAGGAACATCTAGTTTTATATCTATATTTATAAGAATGTATTACATAGTAATGAGTTCTTAGAGAAGCTTCTTTTATGCTTGTACAGCAATGTGAAAAATGTGCTGAAAAACTCAGATACATGCTAGAAACAGTGATTAGCTGAACTTGAAGATATGCTTGACTAGAGTCACTCAAGCTCCACCTAAAACATAGAAAATAATATAAATTGGCCCAAGAGAGAGGGGATGTTAGTGAAGATACCATCATCAGGGAAGGTACCATCATGAGGGAAGATACCATCATCAGGGGAGATACCATCCCGAGGGAATACACCATCCCGAGGACCTCCTTACTCCTGGGATCAGTCGACAGGCTGAGCCTCTCTTCCCCCCTATTGGGACGCCTTTGGGTGAGATTTGAACACTTGGTTATACTGTGTCTCTCCCCGGAAACTTAGAAATTTCTATAGAGTCTTTGTGCCTTTTAACGCGTTAATTTCCAGGCTGCGCACCTGTGTATTTCATGCATGCTAGCTTGCTTTTGCAGACAGTAAATTATCACTGGAAATCCAAAGAACCTGTGTACCTGTTGCTGTAATAAATTGCACTTAACTGCATTGTTTCTAGCCATGATAGTTCTCATTGAACACGACTAGAGTAAGGGCAGTTATACGTTATTGGTGAATCTGTGATTGTGATAGTTCAGTACCCTGAATCTGACTGGACCTGTAATTGTTAATCCGCTGCACCCCTTAAAGCAACAAGAGCGGAGATCAGCGCCTGCCCCTCCTCTCCCCTCCTGAGGGAGCTGCAGGTTGCCATGAGGTCTCCCCTGTGCCGTTTCCTCTCTAGGCTGAACAGTGATTTCTGCTGCTCCTCATATGACTTGGCTTTCACCATTTTTGTTGCCGTCCTTTGGACACTCTCTAATAGTTTTATGTCCTTCTTATGTTGTGGTACCAAAAGCTGCACACAGTAGTCAAGGTGAGGCTGCATCAACACAGACTACAGCGGGACAATCATAGTATCCTAGAATCCATAAGGTTGGAAAAGTCCTCCAAGATTATCTGGTCCAACCTTCCCCCTACCACCAATATTACCCACCAAACCATTCTCCCTTCAACCAGCTAGCAATGCTGTACTTGATGCACCCCGGGACACAGCTGGTCCTTTTGGCTGCCAGGGCATGCTGCTGACTTATATTCAGCTTGATGTTAATGAGAACACCCAGATCCCTTACTGTGAGGCTGCCTTCCCAGTCTGTACATATATCCAGGGTTGCCCCGTCCCAGGTGCAGAATCTGGCACTTGCTCTTGTTAAACTTCATATTGTTGGTAACTGCCCAGCCCTCTAATTTGTGGAGATCTGTCTGCAAGACTCTTCTACCCTCGAGGGGGTCAACAACTCATCCTAATTTAGTGTCATCTGCAAACTTACTTAGTATACCTTCAAGTCCTGCATCCAAGTCATTTATGAAAACATTAAAGAGAACTGGCCCTAACCAACTGAGCCTGCCAGAGTTCAAGAAGTGTTTGGACAATGCCCTGACACATAAGGTCTGTTTTTTGTGTGGTCCTGTGTGGAGCCAAGAGCTGGACTCAATAACAGTTGGACTCAGGATATCCTATGATTCTGCCCTGCCTTCTTGACTTCTGACATTTTGGAATTGCCTGTTCCTGTGCTCTTAAGAGGTAGTACTTAAAAAGTGACCAGAACTGATGGAAACTGGTGCCTTCAAAAGCAGTGTCCTAGGGAATCTTACTAACTAGCTCCCTGTGCAACCTGTAGTTTGCATACCCTAGATCCAGGGTTAAAGTTTTAGTGGCAGTTTTCCTCATGTCACAAAAGATTTCAAACTCAACTAATTTGTGGTCACTATGGCCAAGATGGCCACTAATCACCACTTCACCCACGACACCCTCTCTGTTTACAAGCAACAAGTCTAGGAGGGCACCTTTTCTAGTTTGCTCCCTTAGTATCTGAACTAAGAAGTTATTATCAAGGTGTTTTAGGAACTTCCTGGACCTGTTTGTATTAGCTGTGTGGTATTCACGATGAATCACAATACAAATGTGATTCTCATTACTAGTCTCTATAACGTGCTCACTACCATGACACTGGGTGTCCCCAGTCATTATGAAGAAATGCATAGGTTGAAGTCAGCTCAAACCTGCTGCCCACCTTCAAGTTCTTTATGGTAGTTGCTCAGCTGATCCACTCAACTGACGTAGTCATTTACCAAAATCCTAGGTCATCCTCTGGTCCTCTTTGTGTTGAGAAAATTTCAGCTTTCTTTCCAACAGATGTAATCAGTTATTCACTGACTTTTTACCAGAGCTTCATAACCACATCAGCATTGTTCAGATACTCTGAAGCTTCTTCCATTGCATAGGTTCATTTACTGGTCACAGTAAATCATCCTTATTAATTGTTATTCAGTATTTAATAAGACAATTTATAGTTGTCTGAATTTATTATTTTAGTTTTGAAGTAGATTAAGAGAGATAATGGTAGTAAAAGAGGTGGAAAGATTTATTTTTATAAATATATAAATGGAAGCTTTAAAGAAAGTTATTATGGATTTTCTAAATCCTGTTTTTAAAGGAGTTTTTCTTAAATATCTTCCTGAAAATAGTCATAATTAAGTCAATCAATCAGATGTTTTACAAGAGGCCTTTTATTTCTACTAAAGCCAATGCTAAAACTCCTGAAGGACAGAATTAATCTAATTTAACTTTAGTTATATGACAGAGAGGTATTTATTATTAAAATTGCCCAGGCTGTAGTCATCTAATTTTTCTGTCTCTTTGTCTTTTTACTAGAGAGTGTTAGGCTTGTGAGAGCATGTTTCATCCTGGCTGTCCTGGACATCTTCCCCAGGACAGCATGAACCACACTTGGAAGATTCCTGAGTACCTCCATTGACCTCAGGAGTAGTTCTGACCACTGCTGTGGACCAGACAGAGTAATCAGAGTTGGTTGCCCAAGGAACCCCAGCTCTACTCTGATTTCTATATAGAAACAGATATATACACCTGATTCTCTATAGAGTCATTTATATAGCTTGTGGTGAAAGAGGCCACTAAAAAATATATTAAAACTTTATAGTATTCAACAATTGAAGCAATTTGATAAAGATGGAGGTCACTAATGGAATAGAATAGGCCCTAGGGTCATAAACAGAGCAATTTTCTCTTCTAATAGGCTGCTAAAAAAGAACTTATAAGCCATAACTTTTAAGTGGTACAAAACTAGACAAAGGAGTGAAGGTAACAGCAAACGTTATCAGAAATACAGTTGCAATTTCAGTGACATTCAATGTGGCTAGGACAAACTGGAAACATCATTAAAGATATAGGCTTTATGATTTCTGGTGGGAAAGTGTAAGGTAGGAAACTTTAGAAGGAAAATTCCAATTAATTATCTAGAGTAAATGTTACTATGTATTATAAAGCTCTGAGAAAAGCTTAATGAGTTTCTCAAGTGAAAAACTTGTAAATTACGTAACTATCTATGGTCAACAATATATGCTCTCTTTGTATCTTGCCATTTCCAGCAAATTAATTGCAGGTATTATGTGAATATCACTTAAGATGCATTGCCGTTAGAAGTGAAAGGCTGAAAGGCTGTCATATATAAGAGTGAACTATATTAAAAAACATTTTTAATCAATATTTAGTATTAGTATATAATAGAAAACACAAAATATACAAACTATGACATTGTTGTTGCACTTCCATAAATGATAATTCAGCATGATTTAATTTACAAGAGATGTAGGATGTGGAGAGATGTGCTAGTTCCCTGCAATGAAGAGATTAAAACAAAAAGAAAAGAAGGAAAAGAGGGCTTCTGGTTAACAGATCATTCAAATGAGAGAGATCAGCACGAAGGAAGAAGAATGATATCTAGTCAAAGAAGTAATACTATTTTTCAGCATGAAGGGGTTGACAGGAATTCACAGCCTTGGTTAAAAATCAATTATATTTGTCACTATATATTCATTTTAATTGAGAGCTATTATCATAACCCGTCCTATTTTTCCTACCTCTGTTCTATGAAAGAGGCTCAGACATCTGTTCTAAGAAAAAGGCTCAGACATGCCTGCTTTACCCTTTAGCAAAATTTTATTCTCCTCCAGTCCACTGTTGGACCAAATGGTCTTAGATCTGGCTCAGTGATTCAGTTATGATATGAGGCACGTGGACTTTATAAAATGCCACCAATTCACAGAATCACAGAATGATTGAGGTTGGAAGGGACCTCTGCAGGTCAGCTGGTCCAACCACCCCAGCTCAGGCAGGGATACCTAAAGCATGTTGCCCGGGACCATGTCCAGATAGCTTTTGAAGATCTTCAGGGAGGAAGACTCCACAGTCTCTATGGGTAATCTCTTTCAGAGAAGAGGTGCACTACAGTAAAGAGGTACAAGAGGTAGCCCATACAGTAAAAAAGTGCTTCCTGACATTTAGATGGAACCTCCTGTGTTCCAGTTTGTGCCTATTGCCTCTTGTCCTGGCACTGGGCACCATGGAAAAGAGCCTGGCTCCATCTTCTTTGTACTCTGCCTTCAGGTATTTATAGACAATGATAAGATCTCCACTGAGCCTTGTCTTCTCCAGGCTGAATAGTCCCAACTCTCTCAACCTCTCCTCATATGAGGGATGTCATATCAGTCTTCAAAAAGGGCAAAAGGAGGACCCAGGCAACTACAAGCCAGTCAGCTTCATCTCCATCCCTGGAAAGGTGATGGAATAGCTCATTCTGGAGGTCGTCACCAAGCATGTGAAGGATAAGAAGGTGATCAGGAATAGTCAGCATGGATTCACCACGGGGAAATCATGTTTAAACAATCTGATATCCTTCTATGATGAGATTTCTAGCTGGGTAGATGAGGGAAGAGCAGTGGATGTGGTCTACCTTGACTTCAGCAAGGCTTTTGACACTGTCTCCCATAACATCCTCATAGACAAGCTCAGGAAGTGCGGCCTAGTTGAGTGGATGGTGAGGTGGATTGGCAATTGGCTGACTCAGAGGCAAGTGGGAGCTCAGAGAGTTGTGCTTAGTGGTGCAGAATCTAATTGGAGGCCTGAGGCTAGTGGTGTCCCGCAGGGGTCAGTACTGGGTCCAGTGTTGTTCAATCTATTCAACGACCTGGACGATCAAACAGAGTGTGCCCTCAGCAAGTTTGCTGATGACCCAAAGCTTGGAGGAGTGGCTGATGCCCCAGAGTGCTGTGCTGCCATTCAGAAGGACCTCGACAGACTGGAAGGTTGGGCCAAGAGGAAACTTATGAAGTTCAATAAGGGCAAGTGCAGGATCCTGCTCCTATGGAGGAATAACCCCAAGCACCCGTACAGGCTGGGCACTGATCTGCTGGAGAGCAGCTCTGCAGAGAGGGACCTGGAAGTCCTGGTGGACAGCAGGCTGACCATGAGTCAGCAACGTGACCTTGTGGCCAAGAGGGCCAATGGTATCCAGGGGGGCATTCGGAAGAGTGTTGCCAGCGAGCCAAGGAAGGTGATGCTCCCCCTCTACTCAGTCCTGGTGAGGCCACACCTGGAGTATTGTGTTCACTTCTGGGCTCCTCAGTTCCAGAGGGACATGGAACTACTGGAGCGAGTTCAGAGGAGGGCTACTGAGATGATTAGAGGACCAGCACACCTGTCGTATGAGGTTGGGCTGAAAGACCTAGGCCTGTTTAACCTGAAAAAGGGAAGACTGACGGGAGGGAGACCTCATCAATGTATATAATATCTGAGGGGAGGATGTCAAGTGGGTGGAGCCATTCTCTGTTCAGTTGTGCCCAGTGACAGGATGAGAGGCAACGGGCACACACTGAAGCACAGGAGGTTTCTGCTCAATATGAGGAGGCATTTCTTTACTGTGAGGGTGACAGAGTCCTGGAACAAGTTGCCCAGAGAGGCTGTGGAGTCTCCTTCTCTGGAGATATTCAACACTTGCCTTGATGCTATCCTGCACAATGTGTTCTAGGTGATCCTGCTTGGCAGGGAGGTTGAACTAGATGATCTTCAGAGGTCCCTTCCAACCTTGGCCATTCTGTGATTCTGCGATGCTCCAGTCCCTTGATCATCTTAGTGGCCCCCTGTTGGACTCTTTCCATGTCTCTCTTGTACTGGGGGACATACAACCGGACACACTATTCTAGGTGCAGCCTCCAGCTGGTCAGGAAACGGGACTGCTGTGGAGCAGGACCGTGCCACTGGAACTCATCACCTGCTACCTGTTAAGCTGGTATAATATGAACTATCTCTCCCTACCCTTTGTGAACTGCTTTGGAAACAAAAATCCTGTGGAAGAAGTGAGAGACAAACAGTAGGGAATTGACATTTGTGAAGTTACTACATGGTTGGAATGATGTGCCCTGGTTATCAGACCTACTGTGTAGCATTACATGTATGTGCAGAATAGACATGGATACAAATTTGGGTGTTCCATTGCTATTGTTATGAACAGAAGCTCTGAACCTGTGTATAAATCCTTTTCCGTATCACTCTAAGATTGCCAAGTGGACAGGATATAGCCTATTGACTATGATTTTTCTCTACCTAAGGCCACATTTTTTTTATTGACCCGATAATGCAGATGTTGGACTTGCCTGGGTTTGTCTAGAACTGAGACTATTTTAGTGGATTTTGTTGTTGTTGTTGTTTTGTTTTAAATGTGGTAACAAAATGGCTATTACTTAACTAGTGTTATTTCATCTCTGTCAATACCACAGGTGATAAAGTTCAAGCAAACCTTGGTAGTCAGTGCATAAGAAATAATAGCTCTCTGTGCTAACTGGTCTGAGGAATACTACTTTGGAACTTTCAAACCTTGTTTTCAAGCCAATGAAAATTAAGCAGAATATATAAATAAAATGTCTAGGTCCAAGCATACCCATGGCTGAAGAATAAAAACACCACCATCAAAACTGTCAGTTTATCAAGGCATAAAACCATACCCTAAATCCTCTATATCTGCAGTTTATGAGTGTATGTGGACAAAGACAGACTCCTCCCATAGTAGAGGGTGGTACAGTGAATACTTGTTACCTTGATGTCCTGTCTCTTTGCATCCTCCTGGAGGAAGATGGAAGTGGCAACCATGGGGCTTTGAGGTATACTGGAAGTAACACCAGAAAAGAGAAGCAGATGCAAGAAAGTTTTTAAATATCAACCTTAACTGTATTAATAACTGTAAGTATCCAACGTTTTAAGTGAATTATGAATAAAAGGAATGAATTTTGTTTAGAGAGTTTGAATATTAACTGTATTATCCGTCTTTTTTATGCTCTACAGGTGAACTTTGTCCCCTTTTGCTCCGAACAAAATTTTGATTGGTAACAAAATTTTGAGTGCTATAACAAACCACTGCTTGCATTTCCTTTTGGTTGTTTAAACAAAGGCTCCTCATTGTGAGGGATTTACACTTTATCCTTAAACAAAGCTACAAGAAGCTACAAGAAGCAGAAGCTTCAAGTAATGATAGGGAGAGAAGAATGATTTGAACAGGGTTTAAAGTAGTAAAAAGCATGGTAAGACTAATGATTATAAAAAACAAAGTAGGAAAGATTCCTGGAAGATGTGTATTTAATGAATGTCTTGAAAGAAGAGAGAGAGGGCACTTGGCAAAGAGATACAGGATAGAATATTCATTGTGCATTTAGTGTTAGGAGACTAATAGCACAGAAGGGTTTTAAAGATATAATAAAGAATTACTTAATCCCAAAGTGTAGAGAGTTTAAAGTTGAAATGTACTCCACTTGCAGAATGAGAACATACATGTAGAACGTCTATTAAGTAATAAGGGTTAAAAAAAAAAAAAAAAAAAAGCAGTAGCTCTGATGTCCTCAACACTTTTATTAGCTCATGAACACAAAGTGGATTCATATTTTATGGACCAGAAAGGACAGGAATTAGAGTATTAGATGTTATATAATCAGTGTTGTTCCATGAGCTCTGATAATATTTTTTAATAAATTTGTTGTGCTCAGGTCTCACACTTTCCAACATATCCTCATTAATCACCACCCTTCAATTAATACGCAGATATCACTCCCTTAGTCTAAGGACCATCCCTGTTAAATGTCTATAAAATATTCATAAAATGTCCACTGAGTTCTTTTACTCCATGACACAGTTTCTGTTTGTTATGGTGATCACTCACAACTGAAGAGGCAGTGTGCTCTGTGGAGTTATTGGATGCCAACGCAAGATCATGTTGGGTCACTGTTGTACTTGCACTATGTCTTCTAAGACACATCCTCTGCTGGTTTGAGTGGTTCCTGCCATAGAATTTCCTGTAACATGCAACTCAGACCATGGGTTACAACAATTTAAAGCTATATCCATCACAATCTCCACCCTTGGTCCCTTCAGAACAGGCTACAGGGTTTAACATTGCAGTGAACTCCTCCCCTCACTCCTGCTCCAGCCTGGGCTTTTCCATTGGCCACATGGCTTTATCCATGAGCCACAGTCCCTTCAGAGGTCTATCTGCTGTTCCATACACTTATCCACAGCCACAGTTGCTTCCAGGTGTACCTGCTCTGGTGAGGCCTTTTCCATTGGCCACAGTCCCTTCAGAGGTCCGTTAACACACCTGCTGCGTCATGATCTTATCCATGGCCACAAACGCTTTGAGGTGTTCTGGCATGGTCTTGTCCATGGACATGAACACTGCAAGGTGTACCTTCTGTGGCATGGACTTCTCTGTGGCCACAGATGCTTTGGGGTATACATGCTCCCACATGAAGCCATCCATAGGTCACAGTCCCTCAGACTTGAGTTCAGTCTGGAGTTCCAGCCTGTCCAGTTCAACCGCAGCACAGGAACAGCAGCAATGATCTTGCCATCTGCCAGCCCAGGAGAATGGCCATAGCTGTTGTCAAAATGTTTCCAGGAATAGCAAAGCAAGATGATAAGGAGAAGAAGGAAACTAACAAGCACTGGACTCTAATGTATAGTGAGGCAAGGAAGCCCCATGGCAAGAACCGGCCAATTAGCAGCTGAACAACTATAACATCTACAAATTTATTCTAGCATACTCCACACTGCAATCACATCTGTCACCATCTTGAAGCCTTTGGGCTCCATTGGTGACAAAAAGAACTGCTGTGGTTTAACTTGTCAGAAGCTAAGTGTCAAACAGCTGCTTGCTCACTCTCCCCAGTTGGGATGGGGGAGAGAAAAAGGAAAAGCAGAAGATCTCATGGGTTGAGATAAACACAGCTTACAGGTAAAACAAAATTTGTGTGAACAAGCGAAGCAAAATCAGGAATTCATTCATTACTGCCAGCCAGCATGCAGGTGTTTGTCCACTTCCAGGAACACGGGGCTCATCACCCCTAACAGTTTCTTGGCAAGACAACAAATACCATCACTCCAAATGTGTCGTGTTCCCCCCCTTCTTTACCACAGCTTTCATTGCTGAGTGTGACCTCATACAGCTTCTCGTGCACCCCCAGACTCCTCACTAGCAGGGCAACCTCGGGAACAAAAAAGTCCTTGACTCTGTGCAAGCTTTTCTCTGCAACAACTAAAACCATTGGTGTGTCATCACGACTATTTTCATCCAAAACCCAAAACACAACATTGTGTGAGCCTCTATGAAGAAAATGAACTCTATTCCAGCCAAAACCATGACAGGTGAGAATTTTGAACAACAACAAAAAAAAAATCATTTGATTTCATTTTCAGGGGAGAAAATAAATGATGAATATATATCCTAATGAAATTGAAAATGATTTAATTAGCAACTGTTTTCTATTGTGTAAATTATGTGGATGAAATGAGTCAGAAAAGCAAGATGTTCAAGTATTATAAATACCATCCAAGATCTTCTGAATGGCATATAACTGTTCAAATAAGACTGCATGTTGTACCAGAATTTTCTATTCCATTAGCCAGCAAATCTGTTTTATGAGTGTTTTTTATTCCCTCTCCCACAAAAAAATCCATTTTCAGTTTTTGTATAATCATACACATTCAGTAATATTGCCATATTAAATGTACACAAAGTGAGAGAAAGAAGTAGGTGAGAACTATTATCAATTCGTATATTTAACTTTCCTAAGACAAAAGCCTAGCAGAGTTAATAGAAAACTAGTATGCCTATTTTATATATATCTTATCACCTTTTTGTATTCATTGTGCTTTTTCTGTAAAATTTCATCTTGGCTAGTGTTTTTCATTTTATATTTATGCACTTTACTATACTTAAACAAATGTCATAAACTAATTTGTAATAGTGAGTTCGACTAAATCCTACAGATTCACTGAATCCTGCTGCTGTATGTTATTTTCCAGAATTATAGATTTAGCAATATGCACAAGGAAATCTTAATTCATTGTTTTGTTCAGCTGACTATTGTCAGTCTATTCAAGCTTAGATCCTTGCTGTTTCTTTGCGTTAGTCTGTCACATGATTATTAAACGGTGCCTCTACAGTAAAATTACCTCAAGACAGTGCTAACAGTGCTTTTCCATTAGTTTTGCACATTTAGATTTCTTTTAGAATGAAATGCATTTCCTGTGTTTATAATGCTTAAGTCATACTGAAGATTCCACACTTTTTCTGATGTTTCTATCGGATGAGAAAAGAACATTTTATTGCGTCTGCTCTCTTGAATAGTTCAGTAGTATTGCTACCAATGATTCACTGCAAGAGAAAGCTGTTGTAATTGTAAAGAGATGATGACATAAAGCAAATAGGAATTTTTCTGATACCTGGTGTAGAAATATCTTCATGATCACTGTGCTAATCACTCTTTGTGAACTCTAACGTGTTCACTAATCATACATGGATGGGAAAATACCTTTTAAAACTAACCTCTCCTGAGATATATCAGAAAGTCATCTTATTGCTGAACAAAATGTATTATTGATGACAGAGAGTTTGGATTTAATGTTTATTTTTTTATTATTATTTTGTGCTTGTGTGTGTGTGTGTGTGTGTGTGTGTGTAGGCTATTTGTTGTTGTTGTTGTTTGTTTATTTGTTTCATCAAGAACCTATATAATTTTCCTCAGAAGATACAAAAAATATACAATTAAGCTAAATTAATTTCTTACTTGGCCACTTGGCAAGAGCAAACTTTGACAGTGATGGGTAGAAAATGCACTTTGTCAGTTTTGCAACTATGGTTGGAAAGACACATCCCAGCATGAGGGTCCTCAGCTCCACAATGGGTTATGACTGACAATTCTCTAGCTTGAGGTAGATCACGTGAAAAAAGGGCTTAAAAACAGAGTATACACCTGAAGTGAGCTTTTATTTATTTATTTTTTCCCCCTATCCCTAAGTAATGCAGAACATAGCAATGTGAGAGCTGCAAATGTGTTACATTAACACATTAAGACTAAGCGACAGGTATGCGTGCATATAGAAAAATAAATAAATAAATTAATTAAATCAATCTGAAGACTTTATATGTTTTGAGTGGAAATTTGACTTTATTTTTTTTTTAACAAAATCATATTGTATCCAGTAATTAACTGTTTTTCAAAATTCAAGCCATTCAAATCACTGGATTCAGTTGGGGGAGGGGGGATTAAAATAGTGGCTTAAATCTTAAACAAGTATCAATGTATAAGTGTGAAGGGTAAGATAATATTTGCATCATAAGTGTGAAGGGTAAGATAATATTTGTACTGTGACATTTTGCAAGTCATAGTGACAGCTAAATGCAGTGTGATTTCTTCGATAAGACAGCACGCTGAAAACTGTTGCAAAGAAGACTAATTTTAGGACATTACAATTCTGATTTTACTATTAAAATTGTAATTTTGATCTTTGATGGCAAGATTCAGCAATTTACTTGTAACTTTATTCTGTAATGCTATTAAATATCTCTGCATCAATGATAGTATTCCATAAACATTATGTAAATAACAATGTGACAGTTTTTGACAACACTTGATAACTAATAATGATGGAACATTTTGGATTATTTCTCCCCATCCCATCTCAAAAACTGACAATTTTGATAGCAGATGAGCAAGTGTCTACTGATACTTTCTTTTTCTGCTATGTGGATTTAAAGAAGCATTACAATTTATGCTGGAGTTAGATGATTGCATCTTTAAGATTTCCAGTGGAAACTTGCTTTCTTTTAAAGTGAGCACATGCAGTTTTTCTTAATCATCTCTAATATCTTCCCAGGCAAGTAGTCCCATCGAAAACAGTAGGGATATTTACTTTAATCAAATAGCAGAATGTGGTTCAGATTCTTTGCAGAACAATATGACACATTGAATAACTGTGTCCTTTGGAATAACTGGAATATCATTTGAATTCATACATTTTAATGGATTTAGGACTTAACCAAAGCCAAGAGAAAATGCACAGTTGACTGTTGGGTATAATGCATGTTACCCACAGTCAAGAGCCTGGGATTTAAGCCCCACACAGGTTTTCATTAAATGATGACTGCATCCAGAGAGTACTGATAGTCTGAAGATCCTCAAAGGTCCTCAGTTCCCCCACAGCTCCATAACTGTTAACCCTTGAACAGTCAGATGCCTAACATGATACGCTATGTTATACTACAGCATCTGTTCAATAAGCTATGTAGTTATGTGCCTCTATTTGTTGTGTGAAGACAAACCCTTTTTGTAATCAATGCAGTATAGGCACAAATTGGCTATAGTGATCTGGAATGTGTAGTGATCTGGAATGCCAGAATGTGATCCTGGTAGGGTCCTTAGATTAAAATAACAATTTAGAAAAGAAAAACAATTAAATTGTTTAAAAATTCATGGGTACTTAACAGTGCTGCAATTATTATAGTAAATTCAGGGAATCATATTACCTCAAGAGATACAATTTTAAGAAAGAGGAAAAATCTTCTGAAAACTGTGTAAACTCTCATTTGTAGGAGAAAAAGAAATAGGCTTATTTAGTTTTCAGAGAGTCTAAGAGATGAAACGTGATGTGTGAAACATTGAATCCAAAACGAAGCACCATTTTTTTGCTGTTACAATATAAAAAAATGAGATCATGAATAAAATGTAAAGATAATAGTAAACAAAGAAGTCATTTAATATTCTTGCAAGTAATGACATTTTCTCCAAAGTAAATGTAGACATAATATTACAAAGTGACTAAATCCCAATGCACCGAATTAAAACTTAGGTACTAGTTAGGAAAATAAATAATCCATTTGAAAATTTTCATGGTAGTATGTATTATAAAGGTGAAGTTATTCTTTATCAAAGATATGCCAAAGAATTAATTGCATACCTGTTATAACCTGTGATTCTGAAATTCTTGTGGCTAAGAATCCAGATTACTGTATCCTGAACATACTCTTCTTCATCCTGTTTCAAACTGCCATATATTGGCTGAGATAATAAATTTGACATTCAACATAAAATGGCTACTGCTCAATGCTGTCTAAAATTCATGGCTATGGCACACAGAGGTGAAATAAACCAATTTGGGCACAAACACCTGGCCATCAGAAACACTGTACAGCTCAACAAGGTGAACCAGGATACCAGGAAGACCGAAGTAAGTTCAGACAAAACCTGACCAGCCTCAGTCTTCAGTCGTTGCACAGTTAGTACAGAGCCCAGTGTCTATTAACTATAGCTACACTATATTTACTAGGTTACAGGGCTGCATAAAGTCCAGGTTTTATGTTTGAATTTGATTGCTATGTAGAGTTCTGTTCAATAAATTTTTTTACATTGAATATTTGCATTTGCAAAAACAGACAACCCTAATTCATTGCAGTAGATTTGCAGGAACTATATGTTTGTTTGCTTGTTTGTTTACTTTTGTTTTGTTTTGTTTTTCAATTATGATTATTGTTATTATGCCACTGTCAAAACAGTGGCATAATCCATCCACTGTCAAGTTAAATAATATATTTTATGTAATGTTGTAAAATTGTCTACATTGTCTGTCATGTGACAATGTTATTGCTGTCAAGAGGGATTTAACATAATCAATATGTCTTTATGGCAAAGCAGTCCAATCTTTGCATATTTAGACACTTTTTGTTTGTTTGTTTTTTGTTTTCCAGTGTTACAAATGTGACACATAGTTTCATCTTCCTTTTTTTTTTTTTGATAGTGGATCTGTGTTGAGGTCAAATGTGTCTTTTGGAACCAAGGATCTAGCTGTCAGTGAACATATATAAATGATAATTCATCGGTCTGTGTCTCCAGACATTTGCTGTCTGAGTTTTTCTTTTTGACTATTGTTAAATGCATGCAGATTTCTGCAATTTAATGAGCCAAGATTCAATGATTTCCTCCAAAACTCACTGCATCAAAAATGTATTAATATCTTTCTTTCTTTCTCTCTCTTTCTCTGAACACCTTCAAATGTATTTTTTTCTCTCTTCAATACATTTATGGAAAGTCTAACCTTATTATGAAATCACAATAGACTGTCGTACTTACATATACAGTGGAAATACCTCGGAAAAGCATATCATCAGAAAGTAGTTAAAGCATAATATTTATTGCAAAATACATTATATATACATATATATATTGCAGGGGGGAAATAAAAAAAATGATAATAATAAAAAAGAACAAAAAAAAAACAACAGTGGAAGTTTCTTTCTCCTAAGTAAATTAATGAATTATTAAAGTGACCTAGCGTTTGAATAGGATGCCTTTAGTGGTACAACCTATATGGAGACCAAAATGCAGGATATCATAAATAATTCCACAAAGGGAAAGGATTTTGCACTGCTAGCAGTCCCAGCAGTTAGTGACATTGGCACTGGAAGGCAAAGATGGGCATGGCGGGTTTTTACATGCTGTCTGAGGTAGGTGATAAATCGGTGTGGGTGAGGTTGAGTTAGGGAGGTAGATGAGCCTTGAGACTTAGTGATTAAAATTAACTGATAAAAAAAATGTTTCTGCATTCCCTTCCTCCCTTTCTTCCACCAAACAGGCTCAAAATCAGTCTTTCTTTCTTTTACTAACTGCAATAGCTATAGATGTCACATACATCATTGTGAAGGATGTGGTGCCATTTGCGCACTGTGCAAATTTCTCAAAAAAGTTTAGATTTTGTAAAAAGCAAATTCACCTGTTTTGTTGATTATTTCAGAAATATATCTAATCTTCATCCTTTAAAATGTTACTATACAAAGAGACAATGCTCTTTAAAACTCTCCTTTTAAGATATATCTTGCCCAACAATTTTTGTGGGATCTTCATTTTTCTTATCTCTTGAAACAATATAGAGACCACATCTTACTTCAGTATACCTGTAATAATAATAATAATAATAATAATAACAACAACAACAATAATAATATCATCCAGAGACAGTTTAACATATAATTTACTGTGTTCTTGTTGTTATGTGAAAATAATCATAGCCAACCAGAAAAATTCTCAGCAAAGTAGAGATGGCATTTCAGTTACTTAACAAGGTAAAAATTTTACAAGCACAATTATCCACACAAAGCATAGATTTCATTGGGAGACTTTTGTTAAGTTTATTTAGACTGTGTTCTGTTATAGTGTTTTACATCTTTCCAGTTAGAAAGTGTTTCCAGTTACCTTGCTTGAATGTCCATTTGTACAGTTTGATTATATGTTTGATTATACAGTTTGGCCATGGGAAATAGACTGTTCCCTACTATTTTTCATCTGCCTTTCATGACCATAGCCAAGTTCCTTACTCTGAACATCATGTTTTACCTTACAGTTTTCAAAATCTTAGTAAATGTAAGTCTCCAAAATATCAATTTTTATAGGTTTTTGTTTATTTTTTAAGATAAATAATATATATATATATATCAACAAACATTTAAGAATTAAAACTGGAAAAATAATTAAATGTAATAAAATATACATGGGATTGATTCTCTATTAAATGTACCTTGCAAATTTCTGTGTTCAACTCAACACCCCTATGATTTCCATGGAAGTTACATCATTTTGCACTGAAGTTCCCCAGAACCTGATCCCCATGCTCAGTAGTTGTAACCATCTTTTCCACAGAACACACATTGTGACATAAAAGATTTCAGAATAGTGTTAGTCTGAATCATACCGATGTATTTCAAAGAGTGCTACATTAGAGTAACTTCTGGACACACACAAGAGAATCACAGATTGACAGTGTTGATGATGGTGGTCACCTCTGGAGATTCCCTAGTCCAACCCTGTTGCTCAGGCAGGGTCAGCTTCAGCAGGTTGCCCAAGACCATGGCCAATTCTGTTGTGAATACCTCCACAGACTGAAACTCCACAACTTCTCAGCACTTGTTCCAGTCTGACCACCCTCACAGTAGAAAAAAGTTTTCTTATGTTCCGGGGGAGTTTGTTGAGTTTCAGTTTGTGCCCATAGCCTCTTCTCTTTGTCACCATAGCCTCTTCTCTTTGTCACCAGTGACAACTGTGACTCCATCTTTTTTACATTCCCCTCCCCTCTCAACCCCTGGTACTTACGTACATTGATAAGAACCCTGTGAACCTTCTCTTCTCCAGGCTGAACTGTCCCAGCTTTCTCAGCCTCAGCTTGCAGGAGATATGCTCCAGTCCCTTATTGATCCTTGTGGCACTTTGCATAACCATCTCCAGTAGGTCCATCTCTCCACCTCCCTTTTCTGTTGGTGAGTCCAGCATTCAAGAAGTGCCTCAATAGTGCTGAGTAAAGGGGAAGGATCATCCCTTTGACATGCTGTTCACCTCCTGGTCAGATTGTTGCCCACCAGAACCCCAGATCTTCCTTGGCAAAGATGCTTCCCATTCATGTGTTCCTCAACCTAGAGGGACTACTTTCACTACAGTAGTAGAGGGACTACTTTCCATGCAGCTTAATTTGTGGCTTTTAATGATACATTTAAGCTCGACTACAGTGATTACTTAAACTTTACATTATTACTTTATCTTCCTCATGTTGTTGAGCAAGACAAGTATATCCTCTTTATGGACAACTATATCACATTTAAAATAATTAAATAAATAAATAAATAAATAAATAAATAAGGTTATAGGTTAAAGGATACTTTTAAAAGGATAAAGGTTAAAGGTCTATAAAAATCTGCTGTATTTGGGGGCGGGGGGGGAGGGAGGGAAGGGAGGGGAAGGTGGGGGGGTGGAGATCAATGGCCAGTAGAAATGCTTTACAGATGTCATCAAACAGTTGCTTTTTAAATGATTTTCAGTGTGTGTTTCCATGAATTAGTTAACTCTTGTCATCAGTTTTATTCCTCTGTGCTTGTTTTTCATATAAAAAAAAAAAATCTGTTACAACGTATAACTGTAAAATATATAGAGAAAAATATCCTTAGGTCTTGAATAGTACATTGAAGATAAACATCCTTGAATCTGAATCCATATTTTTTTACATAACAGCAGCTTTTCATTTTCAAGGATTCAGTTCTCAGAAATTCTGTACAAAGTATTAAAGCAACAGAACAAGTACCAGTGGCATTTTGTGGATATAAAACAGAATCTACGTTCCCCTTCCAACTCCTCACTCATTATTATTATTTGAAAGTAAAAATGATTTATGTTGAAATTAAATGTTTGACCCTTCTTTAGAGAGAAAAAAAAAAAAAAAAGCGTTTTACAAGGAGGATGCACTGGAATCTATGCTTCGTCCTGCACTTTGGCCACAACAATCCCATGCAGTGCTACAGGCCTGGAGCAGAGTGGCTCGAAAGCTGTGCAGAGGAAAAGGACCTGGGGGTGTTGGTCGATGCTCGTCTGAACATGAGCCAGCAGTGTGCCCAGGTGGTCAAGAAAGCCAATGGCATCCTGGCTTGTCTCAGGACTAGTGCAGCCAGCAGGACCAGGAGGGTGATCGTCTGCTTGTATTCTGCTCTGGTGAGGCCACACCTTGAGTACTGTGTTCAGTTTTGGTCCCCTCACTATAAGAAGGACATCAAGCCCCCGGAGTGTGTCCAGAGAAGGGCTATGAAGCTGGTGAAGGGCCTGGAACACAAGTCCTATGAGGAACGGCTGAGGAAACTGGGGGTGTTCGGTCTGGAGAAGAGGCTCAGGGGAGACCTTATTGCTCTCTACAACTACCTGAGTACAGGCCCAGGAAGGCAGCAGACTTCCCTCAGAGGAGGGTCCCTTCTACATATTGGACCCTCTGTTACCCCTATTGTGGAATAACACCCAAATAAATCCGCCTTTTTTTCCTCCTGCTGGTGGTTGCAATATGGGGGGTTGGCCTTTTCAGCTCTGTCAATATCTCTGCTGGAGAGGGATCATTGCCTTCTCTATTCATTGATTGCCTTTCAGCCTCCAGGGTCTCATACCTGTTGCTCAGGGCTACCTGATAGGGTAAGATGGGTGAGGGTGAATTTCTGCCACATCAAGCCTGGACTTTTTTCCATTTTTCACATCCTTGCAGCTTATGCCTTGTGTCAGCTGGGGGATGGATACTGCATTCCCTTCTTGTTGGGGAATTCCTGGTGCCTGTTCTTGTTTGACAGAGGCCAGAGCTTGGCACCACCAGTCTATCTCCCTCTGTGCATCCCAGATGCCCTTCAGTTTTTCCAACTCAGTTACCATTCTGAGCAGGTCTTCCACCTGCTCACATATCTTGCAGTTGCTATCTCTGCAGCTGCCCAAGGATGGTGCGAAGCTTTGGCACTTCCTGCAGCCTGACACCTAGACAGCTGCATGCTTTTTCAGAAGCTCAGTTCATGTCCCCACCTCCTTTTTCACAAGCGTGGACATGACCTTCTGCTGACCATTTGCTGTGACTGGGCTCTCACAGGAGTTCGCTGCTGCACCCTGCCTGCCCAAACTGCCGTGCCATGCCCTGTTTGCCCACCCTGTTGCTCACACTCCTAAAGGGCTGCCTTTGTAGGGTAGAGGAAGGTGGCACTCCTGGTCATGGGTCACTCACCCATGCCTCATCAGCTGCCCTTGTGAGGGCTGCCAAGTCCTGGTGGCTCCTTCAACTGCCTCGAAGGGGCCTTGATGAAGGAAAACCCCTGCACACCTCGATCCCCTGCTCCACTGCAGAACGCATCTGCCCTGGAGCCAATCACCTTGGCAAGAAGGTAGTAAAAAGTAGTTTGGGGACCCTAAGGGTCCATTTTGAATATCTTTGGTTCTGGTGTTATCTAGGAACATAAAATTGTAGAGCTGCATGCATAGGACCTAATCTACAGGTAGAGCTGGCAGTACAGGCAGGCATCTGGGTTGCTAATGGGAAGCTAACTAAACAGTGTACAGAAAAACTGTGGTCATTCCAATAGTATTAAAACAGACACATTCAGAAGTCAGGGCTGGTTTAGGACAATGAAGCTTACAAATAAGGGACTCCGATTTTTAAGATGAAAAAAGAGGGTTTCTTACAGTAATTTACCTGTATGTTGACGCAGGTTTGCAAAAGTGATCCATTTCAGAGAAAAAAAATATAACACCTTCACTCAATCTGTGGTTACTGGGAAAAACTGTATTAACATGTTTTTCCTTATCAAAATATGTACTCAGAGACTAAGTTCAGCTCTTGATATTTTCCATGTCAGCATTTTGTTCTTTTGTGTCAGCAGCTATAGAAGCAAATAGGAAACAACCCTCCTCATATTATATTTCAGCTTGCACTTTAAAGCAAGAAACAAACAAGACACCTATTTACTTAAAAGAAGTTGCCTAAGATAGCTCACAAAAGTGATGGGTAATGATTATATTACCTTCATACTGTCCAAAACTTTCAGCTGATACTTCTTGTGAAAGTTCAATTGAAGATGATATTTAGTTATGTGTAGAAAGGAAAAAAGAAAGAAAAAAGAAAGAAAGAAAGAAAGAAAGAAAGAAAGAAAGAAAGAAAGAAAGAAAGAAAGAAAGAAAGAAAGAAAGAAAGAAAGAAAGAAAGAAAGAAAGAAAGAAAGAAAGAAAGAAAGAGAAGGAAGGAAGGAAGGAAGGAAGGAAGGAAGGAAGGAAGGAAGGAAGGAAGGAAGGAAGGAAGGAAGGAAGGAAGGAAGGAAGAAAAGAAAAAAAAAAGAAAGAAGAAGAAGAAGAAAGACTCAATTCCTGCCTAGACAAAAGAAAAAATAATTACTTGAAAATAAAGAAGAAAAAAAAAAGAAAAGGCAGAATCTTCAGTAGTAATAAGAAAATGGAGACAGGGAATTGGAAAATTGGCAAAGGGAGCCTAGGATGGCAAGTATCAAATGGATATTCAGAAAACAAAGGATAATTTAATTAAGATGTTAATTTTTTGCCCTATAGTTAGGTCTATAGTCAGGAGTCTCATTGCTTTATGTGTTAGTGGTGTAAATCTCAAGAAGTATACATTTGTATAGTGGTATGATGATGTTACACTTAGAACCGCTTAATTCTTTCTCCAATCAGTACCTTAAATGCTTTTTCACTGATGCTGCACTTGAAAGGAGCTCTACTACACATGTAAACCACATCACTTTTATCCAGCTGTATCCTGCTCCATTGCTATATCTCAATCAAAAGATTTTTTGTTGTTGTTGTTTTTGGGTTCCCCCCCAGGGAAAAAAAAAGCAAAAAGCTAATATAACAACAGTGTTTATTACTTCAGTAGTCAGCCGTCTCCAACACTGAGAATCCATTCTACTGCTCTTACGGTTTCACTGGATGAAACTGAAAATTACTTCTGAAACCTGAATGAGTGAGATGTAAAATTGATTATTCTCTTCACTGCTGCTGTGCTTTAACCCAGCAGGCATTTAAGCACCACACAGCTATTTGCTCACTCCCTCACTTTGGGACAGGGGAGAGAATTGAGGAAAAAAAAAAAAAAAGAAAAAAAAAAATGAAGTTAAAAGTTAAAACTCATGGGTTGAGATAGAGACAGTTTAATAGGTCAGAAAAGGAAGGGAAAAATGATGATGATGATGATAATAATATACAAAAACAACTGATGCACAATGCAATTGCTCACCACCTGCTGACCAATGCCCAGTCAGTCCCTGAGCAGCAGCCAAACTCCCTCCAGCCAACCACCCAAGATTTTATTGTTCCACATGATGTCATATGGTACAGAACATCCCTTTGTCCACTTTGGGTCAGCTGTCCTGCTTCTCTGCCCTCACAGCTTCTTGTGCACCTCCAGCCTCCTCACTGGCAGGGTGGTATGAAAAGCTGAAAAGTCCATGGCTTACTGTGAGCACTGTTCTGCAACAGGTAAAACATCAGCCTGTTATCAACATTATTTTTCTGCTAAATGCAAAACATGGCACATAACAGCCACTATGAAGAAAATTAGCTCCATGCTGAAACCAGGACATCCACCAACTCAAAAAGAATTCTTTAGAGAAACTTTTACAAGAGTTCCACCAACTCAAAGAGAATGTATCTTCCTCCTGACCTATATGAACCAGCACCTCAGCTATTAGGAGTAAGCATTCCTCTACCCAAGAGAGAGGACATAGGGGGTATATACCAAAGGCAACCCTGTGGTATTACCTGCGTGACCACTGGTA
Organism: Anser brachyrhynchus; assembly: GCF_964034855.1. NCBI lineage: Eukaryota > Metazoa > Chordata > Aves > Anseriformes > Anatidae > Anser > Anser brachyrhynchus. The sequence continues at coordinate 18,967,857 of NC_137702.1, read as the reverse complement.
GAGCATGAGGAAGTGGGATGGAAAAATCTACCTCAACCCTAACAAATCTTCTGTTTGGTCGTTACAGGACAGCAAAATAATGACCAAATAACAGCAACAAATCCAAAAGATTGATGCCCTTCTGATTTTGCTGGTGCATAAACATCAAAATCAAGGAAATAAAGAACCAACCACATTTTCAAATGTCATTGGCTAAAAAGAGTCACTGAAACAATGAGTCATTTTTCAAAGTTTCCAAGTATGTACCTTACATGAAATGCACAAACATGTACATGTAGACCATAATATTTATCTGAACTTACTTTTTCTTCTTCTGTGTTAAGAACTGTATAGAGCTGTCAAGCTTTACCCAAAATATTGCGAAATATTGAGTACAGAAAACCAAGGAAACTGTTCACATAGAAACATCAAAAACCTTGGTTAACGTTGTTGATGCAAATCTGTGAAAACAAATTTGAAAAAAGTACCAAATGCTAAGGATTTTTTTTTTTTTTGCTACTACATAGCTCAGTTGTTCTGCTTACTAAAAATATTAGGGATATGGCCAAGCTATTCTTGCACATTGAAGAAGGTACAGCTGCTAATCTGAGTGGTTCCTTTATTTATTTATTCATTTTCCTGCTTTTTAAAGAAATTCTTTTTGTTAATCTGTAGAAACCAGTTATAACTTCTAGAAAAAAACTGTGGGACAATTCAGGAGACTACACCCTTAGGTTTTCAGAACAGAAGAGTACACTTCAAGGCATAGCCTCTCACATCCTACACAGTCATCAAAAAGTTTGCAAACATGTAGAGGTTTACATAAGCTTTGTTCTATATACTAATATGTGATGTAGCTCTCTAGACATCTTTTTCTCTGAAAAGAAAATGCAGGAAGAAATTTTCCCCTTACCATCTGTGTTGAAAAATTGTTTTACTACTTTCTGAAGAAAGTCTAGTGCTTAGACAGGGAATAAGTGGTAGTCACATTGAAATATGTGGATATTGTTTTATGATTAAAAATAGTTTGCCTCTAAAATTCACAGGAAAAATCAAGGCTTTTTTCATTCTGTTTTCTATTCTTAAATACATTATTTGTAAAATAAATACTCTTTATTAAATTTTAAAGATCTTTTTTTTTTTATTTTTACAAAAATTACAAACCATATATAATAGGAAGGAGTTTATATATATATATGTTATATATAGAAAAAAAAAAAAAGAAAGAAGAAAGGAAAAGATATCTGTTGAGCATGTTCCCTTCACCACTCAGCTCTTCTTCTGAATCCTGACATTTCGGATGCATTATCACCTCACCAGCACACAAAAAGCCTGTACAGTGGTACACTCTAATACTCTACTCAACCTAATGGAGTATGTTTTGCTATTTATTTTCAGCAGAATGAAAAGCAATCCTATAGGTTTTTTGTTTGTTTGTTTGGTTGGTTGTTTGGTTGGTTGGTTTTGGTGGTGCTCTAAAGAGCACCACAGCTGCAGCACTAAAATACTACAATACCACTTTCTTCCTCTTCCCACAGTACCAGACCCCAGGAGATATGTCTGTTAATTCTAAATGAGTATTGTAGAATTGCCTTAAAAGATTTCTGCTCTTAAATATTGAGATGGAATTAAAATGAAGTGCTCCTGGGTGCCAAGAATTCCCATACAGCTGTGCTATGACTAGAACTATGAGCAAGTTAGCTCTGAAGGTTTGTAGGGGGGATTCTCTGACTTACATTTTGGCTTCAGTTCACACAGTATGTATTTCCCGAGTAATATTTCCGTAGTATTATATTACCTGCAATAAGTAAGTTTGGTCTTCTTTTTTAAGAGCAAGATTATGAAAAAAAAAAAAAAAAACCACCAAAAACCATTCTATTATAATTTTCACTCCAAATCATCTACTTATCCCTAGTAAAGCTGGAGGGAGATGAGCAATAATCCATAAACATTGAAACCCATTTCATGTTCACAGAACAATTCATAAGTTTTCTTGTAGCCTTGAAACAAGTATAGAGCAAACTCTGCATTTATATCGTGATCTAAAAGTAGATTCATCTTTGAAAGTTTTATTAAAAACGATCAAACAAACAAAAACCAACACCACAACACAATACTGTTTACAATGCAATTTGCTAACATTCTTGGGAATAACATATTGTCATTTAACAAGATTTTCTGAAAAGACAATGACAGCTCCAGAACTCTGCATGAAACAGAGCAGTGCTGCAGTTTGTACTCACGATAATGAATGAAGTAAGATCTCTTCAGTTTACACAGAATACAAGTACATTGCCCTCTCATGGCATTTTTTATTTGAAAATTCATATACTCCTGTGTGTACACTTCATCTTTGCTTATGAGCTACCCTATTTACTCACATTTTGGTAGCTCTTTTTCTTATTTTTATTCTACAAAGGCCAAGCATTTTACTTGAATTAGAAAGGAATTTTTCTTCAAGTAATAATATAGGAGAAAGATGTTAGATAATGTTATTGCAAATACTAGTGCTAGCTAATAAAAGAACATAATAAAACATGGATATCTGCAAGGAAGAACAATTTAGGTATCATTAAAACATTTCATTTAAATACAGTCATTTTCATTAGTTTTTATTAGATCATAAAAATAAGATATATAGTTATTATTTTCATCCAACATTTAATGAAAGTAATCTAAACAACCAAGAAACACATCACAACATATTCTTCAAAAGAAATATCTTGACCTTTTCCCACTATAGCTGAGAAAGGTCACTAAAAGTGGCACACTATATTTTTGAGGGAAAAAAAAAGTCAATTTACTTAAAAAAAATAAAAAATAAAAAAAGAGAAAAAGAGAAAAAGAGAAAAAGGAAGTGCTTTGACCAGCTCTCAATGATATCTCCACTATATTCCAATGCAATTAGCTATTAGATTCACTGGCATAATGAGTGAAAATATTATATGTTACTATTGATGACAAAATAGTGGCATTTTTTAATCTTTGCTTCCATGAATGTTTCTGTAATGGATACTTCTTTTTGTCGATATCATATAATTTCATTGTGCAAACAGGTTTTTTTATTGTGTGTATAATCTATTCCTAGCACTGGATGTTAATTACAGTCACGGAAATCTGGGAAAACTTAGGTAATTTTTTTCTCTGCTTCCATAGCAAAACTAATATCACTTTGTCACAATCTACCTCTCCTCCACTTTTTCCTGCAATTTTAAATTCATCTTTACAATACACCAAAAATATCAGGCAAGGCAGTCAAGTACCACGCAAGCTGAGAACTACCCAAAGACCACAACTGATTTCTGTTAATAATGGTTGAAAGAGTATTTAGAAACTTTTGCATCGATGCTTTTAGATGGCTATATTTTGGTACCCAATTTTCTCTATGGTCTGAGCATAATGATAGTACTTTGAAAGAGGAAAAAATGATAAAATGGTAAATGGAAGCATGCATATTTATGCTCACACATACAAAACAAACAAACAAACATCCTAAGGGTTTCGTTAGATGGTCAGTATGTGTTATTATAATACTTCAGTAACATTGCAGGCAAGGACTGGACACATCACATCTGTTTCAGATCTGGAAGAAACACCTGATCTGAAAAAAAGAAAATGTAGCACAAAAGTCCTAACTTGCTTACTAAAAGAGTTTTATTATGGCTCATTAGACAAACAAACAAACAAAAGGGTTAGTCATCCCTGATTTATCTAAAATATGTCAATGTTTACATGGAAATAAAAGTAACCTTCTCGATATCAACATTTGTGCCTCACGTTACCATGTAAGAAATAGGAAGACCTTTGTTCATGGCTGACTAAATATCTCTGCTATTGGGAATGCATTTTGGATGCTTTATTAGTTTGTCCATTGGGTACACAAACAGAAAACATGGATTTCCAGGCTAGATTTGTTTTACTTAAAAAAACAGAAACCCAGAAGTAGAGATACAATGCATGAAAGAAGATTGTTCTATTGCTTTTAGTTGATCTATTCTGATTCACCTGAAGACTTTATGAAAAAGAAATGGTGGTCACTAGCCAGTAAGTAGATACTAAGGTGTTTTTTTGTTTGTTTTGTTTTTGTTTTGTTCATATTCACAATCACATTGTACAAGTGAATATTCCCATGAATATTTCCTTGCACTGAAGTCAGAAAACTTCAATTTTAGCTAAATTTCTCTCATGACACAAATGTTACAGTATCACAATCCATGCTCAGCTCCTCTTGCTGTATTATAAATCATATGAAAAAACTTGATAAAATCAGACCACACGGATCTGAGGCTAAGCTGATTTTCACCTGTACAGGTGAAAATACAATACAGCTTCTCCTGCTTCTTGTTATTGGTTTGTAAAATAAGAAATATACTTACCATGCATATATTCCACAAGAAAAAAAAAGGCATATGGTGAGACTGGCATAGAGGAAAGCCCATAAATATAAGAGAATTTATTAACCTAGCTGGGCAAGACATGATGACCAGTAACGAGAGCAAAAGGAAACAGAAGGAAAATAAATAAATAAATAAATAAATAAATAAATAATTAGGTCTGAACAAACCATAGAGAACAAAAAAAAATTAAGCTCAGTAATAAGACTGAGAGGAACTGAAGACAGGATCATATGCTTCTTCCTTTATATTTCATCGAGAGGAGATAAGTGAGCTCCAATGTGTATTAGTAGGGAGAACATCTCTCTTTGGATTAGCTGGTCTATGAATACAATTGGTAATAACTCAAAGGCAATATTTCTCTTATGCAAAAGATTTTTTTTTTCATCTTTTTCATGGTTTTATCCTTTAAGAGAAAGAGGTGATTTCCTGTACATGAAGTATATACACATCAGGTAAAATATATTACTAAGCATGTGACAATTACACTACACTATGCATAGTGTTGACAGTCATCAACATTTTGTCTCTGGTTTTCCTCATCCATATCAGTTTTGATCAACAGTTCAAAGGGATAAGTGATCCCTTCCAGACAGAATCACTTTATGATACATGGCTACTATGAACATCTGCACAGATGTTTATGTGGAACTAGAGCGAGAAAATCAGTAACTTTCTCAGCATGCTCCTTCCTCATGTTTGTGTCTCTAAGAACATGTTGGCTACAAGAGACAAAAATATTGCTGTGAGCCACACAAATTGAAAAATTAAAATTGAAGATGTTTGGAAGAGCAAAAACTCATGCTGCCCACAAGGTTTTCTTTGATTAACTCTGTTGCCCACTCTAAACTCTAAACCATAGGACAATCAGGTGCTCTACTGGATTCTTACCAGTGAAAAGACATTTTTAGTTGGAGTTCAGTTGTAATAATTTTTTAGTGTACCAACTAGCAACTTCACCCCAGGCACTTTTAAGCAGCTGCTTTGTATGTATTGTGTATTTACACATTAACTATACAAACAAATATTACCATATGCACTCATAAATAAATCTGCACCTAAAGATGTCCAGTGCTGGTCTACTGTTAGCATAAATCAGAGAATTTCTGTTTTAAAGGTAACTACATAATTTTTGAATTGATATCAGTAAAATTAAGTCTTTGGCTATATATAGTTCAATGAGTAAGTCAGGTACTGCTCAATAGCATTCAAAAAATAAATAAATAAAGGATGTTAAAATTGGAGCAAGCAATGGAAATCATATATGCAACATTATGCCACTGCCTAAGTCGGTATCAGAATTCTTCTCTGTTATGTGGCTTTGATTTTGAACCTCAGAAATAAAAGTTAATATAGACAGAAGAGATATGGAAATGGACAACAGGGTGATGGGAACAGAGCAAGTTGTTTCAGATGATGTTGAGCAAACGCTCCTCAGCTAGAACAGAAGAACCAGAGGTGAAATAGTCAGTGGTAGGAGGAGAAAAGTGAATGAAAATGCAAAATGGAAGAACAAGAGTTTAGCAATCTACTTCACCACACTGCATATTTAAATATAAATAAGGAAAAATTAAGCGTTTCTTAGGCTATCCAGTGAAACTGTTGAATTCACTGACAAATATCTCAAGGAAGCAAATGCTTTGGACAGGTTTGAAGAGCTAAAAAGAGATAACAAGAATGTCATAGAGTCACAGAATAACAGACTGTCTTGAGTGAGAAGTTGGGATGACATTAAATATCAGCCAGTTCCAAAGCCCGTACCATGGGCAGGGACACCTTCCACCAGACCAGGTCACTCAAAGCCCCATCCAACCTGGCCTTGAACACCTCCACAGCTTCTCTGGGCAACCTGTTCTAGTGCCTCACCACCCTCTTAGTAAAGAGTTGCTTCTATATATCTAATCTAACTCTCCCCTTCTTTAGTTTAAAGCCATTCACACTTTTCCTATTGCTACACTCGCTGACAGAAAGTCCCTCTGCAGCTTTCTTATAGGCCCTCTTCAGGTACTGCAAGGCCTCTGCAAGGTCTCCCTGGGAGCCTTCTCTTCTCCAGGCTGAATAACCCCAGCTCTCTCAGCCTTTCCTCATAGGAGAGGTGCTCTAGACCTTTGATCATCCTCATGACCCTTGTCTGGACTTGTTCTAATATTGCCATGATCTTCTTTTGTTGGGGACCCCAGACTTGAACACAGTACTCCAGATGGGGTCTCATGACAGCAGAGTAGAGGGGAGAATCACCTCCCTCACCCTGCTGTACACACTGCTATTGATGCAGCCCAGGATACAGTTAACTATCTGGGCTGCAAGCCCACATTGCTGGCTCAAGTTGAGCTTCTCATCAACCACCACACCCATGTCCTTGACTGCTCTCAGTAATGCCACCAAATATTGTGTGCAGTTCTGGGCTCCACAGTATAAAAAGGATGTTAAGTTACTTGAAGTAGTCCAATGGAGAGCAACAAAGCTAGTAAAAGGGATAGAAGGCATATCTTATGTGGAGAAGCTGGGGACACTTGCATTGTCTAGTTTGGCGAAAAGGAGGTTAAAAGGTAATATGTGGTGGTTTTACTCAGCTGGGCAGCTGATCTCCACCACAACTACTCTCTCACTCCCCCTCCTCAAAGGAAAAGGGGGAGAAAATACGATGAAAAGGGCTTAAAGGTTTAGATAACAACAGGGAGATCACTTTACAATTATGGTCATGGGCAAAACAGACTCAGTATAGGGAGATTAATGTAATTTATTACTTATTACTAACAAGCTAGAGCATTGAGAAAATAAAAACAAACTAACAACACTTTACCCCCATCCACCCTCTTATATGTCCTCCCCCCAGAGTGGCACAGGGGAACGGGGAATGGGGACTGAGGTCAGTCCTTAATGTTTTGTTTCCGCCACTCCCTCATGTTCACTCTCTGCCCCTGCTCCAACATGGGGTCCCTCCCACAGGATGCAGTCCTTGCCGAACTGATCTGGTGTAGGCTTCCCACAGGCAGCAGCTCTTCAAGAACTGCTCCAGATATGTCTCTGTACCATGGGGTCCATCCCTCAGGAGCAAACTGCTCCAACCTGGGTCCCCCACGGGCACCAGCTCCTGCCAGGTCACCTGCTCCTGCATGGTCTCTTCTCCACGGGCTACAGGTCTGGCCTGGAATCTGCTCTGGCAGGGGTCTTCCACATTCTGCAGCCTCCATCAGTGCAGGTCCACCTGCTCCACCGTGGTCTCCTCCACAGGATGCAGCGTGGAACCCTGCTCCACTGTGGTACTCCATGTGCTGCAGGGGGACAGCTTGCTTCACCATGGTCCTCACCACGGGCCGCAGGGGACTTCTGCTCCAGCACCTGGAGCACCTCTCCGCTTCCTTCTTCACTGACCTTGGCGCCTGCAAAGCAGTTTCTCACTCCTCTCACTCTTCCAGCTGCTGTGTGTCTCAGCGTTTTTTTTTTTCCCCCTGTCTTAAATATGCTTTCACAGAGGCGCAAACAACACCACTTACTGGCTCGGCTCTGGTCAGCAGTGGGGCCCTTACCTAACATGAGGCAGCTTCTAGATTCTTCTCACAGAAGCCACCCCTATGCCCCCCTGCTACCAAAACCTAGCCACGTAAACCCACTACAGCAATATCAAAAGCTTTGCTGAGATCTAGAATGTTTACATCAATTGGCTTCCCTTCATCAACTAAGTGGATAACCTTGTTATAAAAGGAAATTCAGTTAAACAAGACTTTCCCATTGTGAACCCATGTTGGCTATGTCCATTAACTGCACTATCTTTCAAGTGTTTTTTTTCAATGTGATAGTGCACTCAATATCACGCTTTAACTTTGAGTTAGCACTGTAGTGGTCAGACAATGGGACCTGATACTTGTAGATCCCTTCCAACTGAACAGTTATACTCTATTCTTTCTTGTTCAGTCAGTCTGATGGCTTCAGTCTGCATAGCCTTGAAGGGCTGACTGTTAGTTTATCTTCTCGTGTGCCTCCTCTCTGAGACAGAACAGTGGACTAAACAGATGTTTGTTCTTAGTTAACAGAGATTCTCATGTACTCTTAATTATTGAATTTCAGCAGTCAAATAAACTCTTAGACACCTTTAATATGATACATTACCATAGGAAAATGAAAATTGAGTTTTATCTGAGTTATTTTTGTGTGTGTATATGTGTTCTTGTTTTTAATTTTATTTATTTATTTATTTATTTATTTTTTAGTTTCAGGAGCTGTGATTCCTTTTACCACATTATTTTTAAACAAAACCATTACTTAAATTACCATGCCACAACTTCTCAAAGAAATTATGATGCTTATGCTATACAGTATAATCTATGATTTTATCAGCCATGATAAAAAAAAACATTTTCTCTCCATGAATACAAATAGATGATATTTACTAGTACAACACTGCCAGTAAAGGGGGTGGGGGGGGTGGGGGTGGGGTGGTAGAGAAAGAGAGGGACAGAAAAAAAAATTACATTTCTGTAAACAAGGTATGAATCAGTAGAATCATAGTTAACTGCTGAGGGGGTGAAAGAAAGAGCAACTTAATAGACTACCCAATCCTCTTTGCTAACATTTGTGATTTGTCCTCCACAATACTAATTTCTATTATTTTTTTTTTCTTAATCAAGTCTCAAAAGTTACATGTGTTAGGATTTTTCTAGTTTTGTTTGCCTAGCTCAGCTTACCCCTCTATGAAATTAAGAGAGCATTTTATCACCAGTGACAGTGTCAATATTTGGAAAACAACACTTTCACCTCTTTCTAAAGTCTACCTATATCTTAGTCCAAAAAGTTAACTTTTCTATGTATCACCAGAAAAGTTGTACATTTTACAATATGAAAAGGACTTCATTAACTTCTTATATTTAGCTAAGACAAACTAATACCTTTCAGTTTTCATTGTTCATTGAGCTCCCATCTTCACTTTTTCTTTCTCCTTCTTTCCTCTACTATACCTACATATCTCAGAAACAATCTTTATGCTCTTTTTTCAATGTATTTGCTTTTTGTCAAATACTATTGCTTGTTCTTATATCTCTCGACTGTATCAAATACATGTTGTTAACCCAGACTCCAATTTTCAAAGGAATCTAAAATAGCCAGGTTCCCATTTTCGTGAAGGTACTTAATGTGTTTTCTGTACATGATATACTTATGTTTTAACACATATACATTTTTGCAACTCTTAAATGTTAACTGTTCAATTAACTATTGAACAGTTAATAGTTATCACTGTTAACAGTTAACAGTTATCACTGCTTAGTCTCTTATCTTCCAACCCCAAAGGCTTTCTTTTTATTGGAAGAGGAATTTTACCTGCGCCAAAAGGAATGTTTTTAAATTATAGATTATCAAAAACTCTAAATTATCCAATTATATCCATCCTTTTGATCTTTGTACTTAGTCTAGTTATAAGTATTTGCTGTGATATTTCTATTGTTAGTTTGTTTTTTATTTCACTGCAGTTTTATATATAATCAAATTCATGTGATAATGCAGTATTTTATTTTCATATTATAGTCACATTTGTTTTCTGAACAGACACAAAGATCAAAATACACAAAAGTAATAGAGTATTTTAAAATGAAAATTTACTATCATTTTAAAATCGAAATACTATCTGAAGTCAAAAGAACTCCTTGAAATTACACAAAGCCAATTCTGCCTCTATTTGGCCTTGCAAACACTAATCTATTGTTTAATTTGCACACTGATGAAGTAGTACCTATGGTAAGAAGGATATAGTTATGTTACCGTCTTACATTAAATAGTTTTTAAGAAGAAGAAGTATGAAAGCCTTGGCATGTTTCAATGGAAATTCCCAATTTGGGAAGAGAATAAAGTATGAAAATTACATGGCAAATTCATTGAAAAATGAAAAATATGAAAATTATGGCAAATAAAAAAATATGAAAATTATGGGCAAATAGTAAATACAGATGTAAAGAAGGCATTGATGGACCGACCCTACCAAGTCTCCAGCCAACTCTCCAGTTGACTATGATTGCTGATAGATGATGGATAGTGTCTTGACAATCACATCTGCCAGCTCTCTCAGCACCCCCGGGTGGGTTCCATCTGGCCCCATGGACTTGTGACAGTCCAGGTGGGGCAGCAGGTCTCTAACTGTTTCCGCCTGAATTGTGGGAAGGTTTCTTCAGCTCCCCATCCCAGACTTCCAGGTTGGGAGGCTGAGTACCCCGAGGATAAGTAGTCTGACTAGTAAAGACAGATGTAAACCAGCCATAGAGAAGCAAAGACTTCTCTTTATCCTCAGTAGTCATATTCCCCACCACATCCAGTATTTATATAATTTATATAATTTTATATAAATTAAATATTTTTCTTCTTTAATTTCATAAAAAAGCTCAAGTATTCTCAAAAGCATATCAAGTAAATTTTGAAAAGATTGCTAAGGAAGATTCTGACACTAGCTAACACTTAGGTTTTGCTAGTCCTCCTGTGGTGGACAAGGGACAATGGGAACAGGAAGGTGGTTTCCACAAGGCTAGGTTAAGGTTTGGGGCAGCCTTTTCTGTCTTTTTCAGCCTGCAGGACAGCTTCAGCCAGAACTCTGTACCTGGTGAGAAGAAAGGAAACCAGATCATCATGGATCTCATAGAGAGGGACTTTTTATGGGATGTTTTAAGAGGCTTGTGAGACTGGGTAAAATTTACAAAATGTCAGGGGAAAAAGGAGGGCACAAGGAAGAACAAGTGTGAGAAAAAATGAAAAATATTTCACAAAGCAGAAATCAAAATTTCCTATGGAAATCAGAAAGATGATTCCCAATCCAGTTTCTGATGACTTGTTTGTAATTAGCAAAATACCCTAAATGATCAGCCTTATTCAATAGTAGCTATACTTCAGGATCTGCTCTAATCTTGGAAATTAAAACTGAGGGGTTAACTAGAAGAAAAACAAAAAGGAAAACAAACATTTTATGAGAATTGATTGTGAATAGCCTCATCAAATGCATATTTTAATATGAGTAAATGCAGTAGTTTATCTCCTTTGTTAAATGTGGATCTGTGAATTCTGTTGATTACCAAATAATCAATCTTCTTTGTTCACTTTGCTTTGAGACACTTTACTCCACGTTTCAAATGGTTTAAGTTAAAAAAGAGTTGACCAATATAATTTAGACTTAATATACAATGATACTGCTTTAAAAAAAATATTTTTAAAATGTAATTTGCTTCACAGCTAGGCCTGAAATAAAACACAGATGATTACTTTTCTAAAAGAAAACCCCAAATACTCACATTTAATAGACAGTAAGCTGCCACCACTGAATGCTTTAACAATGTGAAATGGAATTTTAGATCAACATACATGAAATGAAGGATGCTACAAGGTAGAAAGGAGCTTCTTTGTCAACAAGAGCGATCATTCAAAATTAAGGTTTTTTTTGTATGTTTTTGTTTTTTACTGTATTCATAAAAGATACATTATCTGATGTGAGCTTATTTTGACTTGAGTTTCTCCATAGCACTATTTGTCTGTGAAGCTTAACCCTCTGAAGACAAGGTAATAAAGTGTATGGTTAAAAACAAACAAAAAAAAGATGAAGATAATGAGTAAAATTTTGTGTCTCAGTGAGCACTCTACTTACAAAGTCATGTGGGTAGTCAGAAGGCAGATGTGAATCTTTAAACAGAAAATGTTTTGAACTCTATAACATAAATAATTAGCAGTTTTCTAATATACAAAAACTAAGGATTGGATTTATGACAGAGGTGCCATCTCTTATTATTACAGAGTATTCCACACCAAAAATAACAACCATTTCTGGTGGTATCCTTTTTAACTCCTGTTTCATCTTTCATACCTCTTTGAAATAGACATTGGAAGTTTTACCTACTCAAAAAAAAAAAAAAAAAAAAGTCATGAGCTACTCAGATATTTTATCTAAAAAAATAAATATATATATATATAAAAGAATATATCAAAATCCTAAATGTGTATATGATATTAATGGGGCAATTTCATGGTCACAGAAGGAAAAAAAAATTCTCTGTCTTATCATATTAAAAAATAAGAGTCAATCTAAGGGAAGAAAATTCACAAAAAATCACCAACTGCATAGCTGTGTTCTTGTTTCATAGAGTTGACCAAAATTCTCAGGCAGACTAGAAAACAGCAATTAACAGAAAGCAAGACCATGTTCTTCTGCTCTCACAGCAATAAAACAATGGGTGTATTCTAACTATTTTCTAACTAATGAGTGTATTTCTAACTATTCAAATCCATTCTAGTCCTCTCATGTTGTCCGTTAAAGCTCTAAAAATAAATAGTGACTGCAAATCAAAAATAGTGATTCAGTTTGTCTTGGCCTCATGTTGTTTAAAACATCTGGAGTTTTTTTCCTCAATTAAAAAAGAGCATGCTTTTGTTCCTTTAGTGGGCAGTGTTTCAATAAGGAAAAAAAAAAAAGTATGTGTATAGATATATATATATACACACACACACACACTCAAAAAGCTTCCTTGGCTTTGAAGAGCCTTTTACTAAGTTTTCCTGTAAATGAAATTCATGCATTGTAGAAGACTGCTCATCCATTACAGATTGCTGTCAGGAGTATGACTCTCATATTCATGTTTTGTGGGCTTTTAAATTTGCATTTTTCTTTGCACTTTCTTTGTTTGTGGTATGTGGAATGTGCTCCAAAATCCAAATGAAAAATGACAGTCTTCCTCTAGATGCTAAATTTAGTAGCAAAACACGTGTAAATGTAACTGTGTGTCCTAGGGGTCTTGCATAATAATACTTTCTTGAAAAATAAGGCCATTCTACTAAAAAAAAAAAAAAAAGTTCTAAATATAATAATTTCCTCAAATCATTCTGACGGGTTAGATGGACCAAAATCAGAAGCATTCACATCTGCCTTAGAAACTATAAAAGCTGTGAAATCTTCCATATGTTGATGCAGTACATTCATTCATCAGATTGCCAATAAATTCCTCTATGAATTTTATAAGACAAGCATAAATAAGCATAAATGAAAAAAAAAAAATTCCAAGGAGACCAATGTTGTTCATGAAAACAGTGTCAAAATTGTCAACCAAATAATATTTACACCGAATGAGGTATTTTAAATGGGGTTCAAAGTTAAGTTTAGATCAAGTTATGATTTTTTTTTTACACTGTTAAGGGCTCTAGAATGAAGTCTTTTAAACAAAGGTTGATATTAAAGGATGACAAAGCCCCAGAGAAACGGAAATTGTCTGCAAATTGTGCTGCTTGACACAGGCACCCTGGTCTATTAAAACAGAAAGCCAGAATGAAAACCCAGCCTCACACATGTGCATGGAACGTGCATGGGAATGATAAAAAGCCCCAAGGTGCTTCCCTAATAAGACTGCATGTGTCAGGAAAGAAGAAAAAAAAAAGATTCCGTTTCATTACGTGAACTATTACTTAACAAGGCTGCGGTGCAGTATAATCTGTAAATACACATGTTGAAGGAAAACTATGTAAAACCTGCTTGACCTTCCTGAAACTTCTCAAAGTTAAGGATCTGAGCATGTGATTTAAATGCATGCAGGAAACAAGTACAGAATTATTTATTTTTAAAAACCAACCAACCAACCAAAAAAAAAAAAAACCCTTTCTTTTTCCCATATAATTATGGGTATAGTTTAATAACTAAAAAACTTACAAACTTCCGTCTAACATACATGAAATTTAAATACAAAGTTCTTTGCATTAAACACAACAGTTTAAACACAAAGTTCTTTCCAATAAAAATATTGGAACTATTAAATTCTACTATAATGTGCTGAAGATGCAAAACTGTTCCCTTTTCATTTATTATTACATCTGAATTAAGAGGCAAGGGCTGTACCTTTTTTATAATTTTCTGCTGCTGAAAAACTGTTTACAATTATTCGTAATTAACCACAAAATGATTCTGTAATTAGTGACAAAGATCAAAACTGCAGTAAGTGAGCCTTTTGTGAATGTATTTTTAAATTAATTTACTGTGGTTTGTTTTCAATCCTTCTGTTTTGCAAAAATGTAGAAAAGAAAAGAGTTTATGCATGCTCTTGAAGATGTGGTGTGTCAAGTCAGTTCAAACAAACAATTAAATGAAGAAATAGTAAAGTTTCCACATATTTATTTTCTAAAACATTTGCCCCTAATCTACAAATTAATATGTGCATATCCATAAAAATCTAAGTGGCACTTCTAAAAACTACTAAATCTAAAACCACTGAAAGAGTCTGTAATTACTTTTGTACATCCAATAGCCCATTGCAGCAGGATCTGCCTCTTTTTAGGCTTTTGGAAGGCCTTCATGTTCCTGTAGAGGAAAAGTTTTAGTCCAAACTATAGGACAGCTTTATCATTATGGCATAATTGCTTTAACAGGCAGGCCTAAACAAACAATCTATATATCTATGTGGTAGGTTGACCTTGGCTGGTCACCAGGTGCTTGCCAAACCACATTCTTACATCCTCTTCTCAGCAAGAGAGGGGCAGAAATAAGATGAAAAAACTCGTGGATTAAGAAAGAAACTCAACATGGGATAGATTACTTTATTGCCAGTTAAAAATAGAGTAAGATAATGAGAAAATTAACCAAAACTAAAAACATCTTTCCTCCACATTACACACTTTTTGACAGGCTCAGCCTCACTCCTGACTTCTCTACCTCCTTCCCACCTAGCAACATAATGGGATGGGGAATGCAGATTGAGGTCAGTTCATAAAACTTTATCTCTGCAGTTCCTTCTTCCTCATACTTTTCCCCCACTCTAGGGCGGGATACAGTACTTCATGAACTGTCCCTTCCCATATGCTGCAGTTCTTCAAGATGTGTCCATATCACGGGGTGCAGTGCTTCAGGAACAGACTTCTCCAGCATGGGTCCCTCACATGCTGCAATTCCTGCCAGACAACCTGCTCCTGCATTAGCTCCTCTCCACAGGCTGTAGTGCCTTGCCAGGAGCCGACACCTTCATGGGCTTCCTTCATGCCATATACATCTGCTACACTATGATCCTCCCCTTGTGGAGGACCTCCTCTGTGGTCTTCTCACTGCGCTGCAGGGGAACTTATGTTCTGGTGCAAGAGCAAGCTCCTTCCCCTCCTTCACTGACCTTGGTGTTTTCAGAGTTATTTCTCTCACATTTTTCTCACTCCTTTCTCTCACAGCTGCTACACAGCATTTTTTTTACACTTTCTGAGCCAGCAGTGCACACTTGCAGCCCAGAAGGTCAAATACATCCTGGGCTCCATCAAAACAGGAGTGGCCAGCAGGTCGAGGGAGGTGATTGTCCCCCTCTACTTTGCCCTTGTGAGGCCGCACTTGGAGTACTGCGTCCAGGTCTGGAGCCCCCAGCACAAGAAGGAT
Organism: Anser brachyrhynchus; assembly: GCF_964034855.1. NCBI lineage: Eukaryota > Metazoa > Chordata > Aves > Anseriformes > Anatidae > Anser > Anser brachyrhynchus. The sequence continues at coordinate 18,952,125 of NC_137702.1, read as the reverse complement.
GTAGACATGTCAGAACCAGAGGGTCCAGGGGAGGGCCACAAAGTTGATCTGGGGGCTGGAACACCTCTCCTATGAATAATGAGCTGAGCTGGGGATGTTAATTCTGAAGAAGAAAAGCTCCAGGGAGACCTCATTGCATCCTTTCGGCACTTAAAGGGAGCTTATCAAAAATATGGAAAGTGACTTTTATACAGGCAGATAGCGATAGGACAAGAATGAATGGTTTTAAACTGGCAGATTTAGATGACATATTAGGACAAAATTCTTTTCTCAGATGGTGGCGATGCACTGGAACAGGTTGTCCAGAGACTTTGTGGATTCCCCATCTCTGGAGGTGTTCAAGGCCAGGTTGGATGGAGCTTTGAGCAACCTGGGTGGCATCTAGTGGGTGGCGTCCTAGCCCATGGCAGTGGAGTTGGAACTGGATGATTTTTAAGGTCCCTTCCAACCCAAACCATCCCATGATTCTATGATTCTGTGAATTACGTGCTTAAGAATCAAGCCAGAATAATTCCATATATACATATATATATTTCTTAATATTTTAGATTATGAAAGAAACACATTTAGTAGGATTTTCATGAAAATTTCAATGCATTTTTTACATAATTATTATAATTTCACTGGGAATGTTGTATTAGATTATATGGTGTATATCACTGTATCTCTATTATGAAAATATTTAGATAAGAAAAAAAGCATGCAAAATACTTAACGGAGGTAATTCCACCCATGTTCATAACCATTCTGTTTTTATTTTAAACATAATTCTCTCTTTTTTTTTTTTCCTTTTCTTTTTCCCTTTTTTTTTTGCCCACAAGAAAGACGTTGATCTGTTAGAGCAGGTCCAGAGCAGGGCTACAGAGATGATTGTGGGGCTGGAACACCTTTCCTATGAAGAAAGGCTGAGAGAGCTGGGGCTGTTCAGCCTACAGAAGAGAAGGCTCTGGGGAGAACTCATTGCAATCTTTCAGGACTTAAAGGGGACTTATACAAAAGATGGAGAGCAAGTCTTTGCTCAGTCGGATAATGATAGGAAAGGGGGAATGGCTTTAAACTAAAAGAGGGGAGATTTAGATTAGAGGTTCAGAGTACATTTTTAACTCAGAGGGTGGTGAGGCATTGCTCAGAGAAGTTGTGGTTGCCCCATCCCTGGAGATGTTTAAGACCAGGTTAGATGAGGCCGTGAGCAACCTGATCTGGTGGATGGTGTCCTTGCCTATGGCGGGGGGTTGGAACTAGATGATCTTTGAGGTCCCTTTCAACCTGAGCCCTTCTATGATTCTGTGATTCTATCATTCTATCGTTCTATTTTTCTATCATTCTATCATTCTATAATTCATTCTATCATTCTATTATTCTTTCATTCTGTGATGTTATCACAGAGGGGCCACCAGCATCACTGGTGTGCTCAGAATTGGCCAGTGGCAGGTCCCTTTTTAAGCTGTTTCCCGGTATGTTCTCACAAAGGCCTCCCCTACAACTCTCTGCTACCAAAAGCTTGCCACATAAATCCAAAACAATATATCAGGTTTAGAAAGAGATACAAATCTAGAACCATGACTGACACTATACAGGCCTGGAAAAAGTTGTAAAAAATAGGATTAGACACAGTAAGCATTTTCCAAAGTAACAAAACAATGAAGGATATCTTCCTAAACCATTAGAACATCCAAAACCTGTATATGAGTGTTTGAAAAAAGAAACAATATGGACTCTGTTGTCAGTTCTGACAAGAATGAAGCTGAGAAGTGGAAATGACCAAGAAAATATTCATTACAACAGACAGGGGACTTTGCTTGGAGTGTTTAAAACAACAACCACAACAACAAAAAACACAGTTCTTTTCATTCTCCATTTTGAAGGTCTACATGCAGTTCATTGGCTGGGCTAGGAAGGAATGGAGTGTGGTGGAGTTCAGGTGCCTAGCAAGGTAAAACCACCACAATCATGTGGAACTGGCCAAAAATAATCCATATTGCATTAAAAATGACAGATTATGCAGACAATTGCCAGACGTATAGGCTAGTGTAAATTTATATGAAAAATATTCAATATTTGCTTCCTGAGATATGCTAATAAATTTTGGGCATACTAACACTTAACTAGTGCATATTTTCTTGCTTTCAGTTCTTTCAGAATATCATAAAATGATGATAATTCATAAGTCTGAAAAACCCACAATATAATTCTTCACATTGTTCGCAGTACATTTGTCATCACTCTACTTTTCAACATCCACTTTTATACATTTGTATAATATATTTCTTACTGTGGACTATTTTCTCCTCCAGAGTCCCATAGCTATTTTCACTTAGCCTTCACTAATAAACACAGACTTCTGTTTGTATAAGATCAGAAGCACTAGAAAGTGAATGGAGAATCAGATGCAAGAAGTTTCCGAAGTATCTCTTTTCTTTCTTTTTTAAGAATTTTAGAATTTAACTGTTTTAGGAAGTTGGCAGAGCAACCAGCTGGTATTGCCAGTGTGTTAGAAAACTTAAACTGCATACATATTTAAACAAGAATCGACAGGGGTAAATATTTAAGCAATCCAAATGCATTCTTGAGACAGACACCATCATAAGTAAGCTTAATAAACATAAATTCATATTTTGAAAAAAAGGACCAGCACATTAGTAATAAGAATAGCCTTTGGCAAGGACAATATATCTGAAACAATTCTAATAAAATTCATGGAGTGTTTAATGAACCCTATATTGTTGTGATATAAGGAAAAATGTAAAGAAGTGCTAAATGGAGCTTGCTGCTGTCATGCAGATTTCTCCAAGCTTCAATTACTGAGTCTTGAAGGCTGACGAGATTTTTTTTTTTTTAAAAAATAACATTAAGCATAACGTTTGAAACAAACTCAACTGCAAAACATCCATCATCTCACACTGGAGAATTGTTTACTGATTGGCTTGTCTTCTGTGCTCACATCTTGCAAAGGTTTTAGGAACCAAAAGGAATGTCACTGTTAGAAAAAAGGATTTTACTGCATCACACACGACTCACCATCCTGACCCAAGGTCACAGCCAAGCTGCCCCTTTCTGGACTTGGGGAGTGTCAGCACTGAGCAATGCTGTGGCCAGAGGTATTTTCCCATCCTCTCTACAGTCTAATTTCCTCAAGAAACCACCTCCTTTTCCCCTTCCCATTACACACATACACACACAGACCAGAAGTAAAAAAAAAAAAAAAAAAAAAAAGGAAAAAAAAAAGAGAGAGAGAGAGAGAGAGAGAGAAGAAGGAAAGAAAAAAGAAAAAAGAAAGTATTTAAAATGTTATGCTGTGCTAGTAATCATTAGGCAAGCTAGTAATTATCAAGAGATGTTCACGATTCATTACATTATTTTCCTGTTTGTTTTAATCTTGGAAAACAAGAAAGAAACATTGCATCAACTGAAGTAGCTATCACTTGCAATATGAGTTGAATATCAACAGCAATTGTAAGATGTAAGTACATGTACTCTCATGTAAGATGAGAGTAAATCATAAAAAATAAATACTGAAATTGATAAGCTATTTTATATAAATAGAAGTCTTGTATGAAAAGAAGTAATCTGATTTTTACCCTTCAAAACTTCTCTTGCAGTATTTTGATTGTCTTTGTTTCTTGTAAGCTGTGAAAAATCACTCCTGAATATGAAGTCTTTCAACTGCTACTTTTCACATATAAGTATGTCAGGCTGTTTTACATTGCCAGCTTCATGTCTGTAGACAAAATGGAACTTTTACATGTGTCTGGTAAAAATCTTAGATATAGTCAGAGCTGAGAATTGAAAATAGGCTAACATTTTCACACATTTCACACATTGTCAATATTTGTCCCAGCTCCTGCAGTGCATGACAGACCAAAGTATGTATATGTATATGTATATGTGTATGGATATGTATATATAAAAGACTATTTACAAAGAAGAAAAATCAAATAAACAAACAAAACCACCTTTATTCAAGTATTTGTAAATGAAATACATCTTAGCTTGAAATACAATACACTTAAGAACCTTCGATATTCATATTAGAATGTTGAAATACATTACACTTATTTATCATCAAGCCTTCACTTATAGTCAGGAAAATGAAATAATATTTCAGAATTTACAACATTTCTGCTTTGCTGCTTAATCTTTTTGTTTCTTTGTTTATTTGTTTTCTAGTCATCTTCTTCTTGACCTGAATTAGGAGAAAAAGATCTTGATAAGTAGGCCTTAGAGGAGATTTGGAAGATGCAAATTAAAGTGAACATTGATAAGCTTCTAGGGTACTCGACAATTTTTTAGGAAGCTCATTAAAATCATAAAATCAGGTCTATGGCCCATATGTACTCTCCTTTGCACTGAATGTATCTGTTGTTAATGCTGATTTATTTATTTATTTATTTTTCTTCAGAACAATGGCGGAAACATGAGTGTCCAGTAATGTAGTATAATGTAATATTAACGAATGCCATATTTAATTTAATGAGTATTATTATTATTATTATTATTATTATTATTATTATTATTATTCTATTCCTCACTGATAATTAAAACTGTATATATGTTTTTGTTTGTTTGTTTGTTTTCTTAAAATTTCTATTGACTCTCCTTGGCAGAAAGTTTTCTTACCTGATAAGATAAAAGATTTTTGCATATTTTTCATATATAAATTATTCTGCTAGTCATTTTGCTTCCTTTAATAGAATAAAATTAAAAGAAGAACTGGAAATTGATGGCAGTTTGATTAGATTGTAGTTTATTTTAACCTCATACTGTTATCTTTATTAAGTACATACTAAAAACAGAGTAGAAATAACAAAAACTCCTTATATAAAACAGACTTCTCTTCATGAAGCTATTTTATTTTATTTTACTTTTTATTTTATTTTATTTATTTTAATGCAGCAAACTCAATTCTCTTACTGTTTTACAACAGATTATATTAGTAGTGTTTTCAGATGAAACTGAGAGTTTGCTCTCATACTTTGTCAGTATCTTATTCAGAAGCAGTGGGTCGAAATCTGTCTGCCACTAATACTCAATTTATGTCTCTTAGTTTCTTTATTTCAGCAGGAGGATGTGGTAGGTGAGATAAAGAAAATAGATGTAGAACACCAGATGAAAAATTGCTGAATTGTATTGAATTTCTGTGGGCAGCTAGTATTATACCTTTTAAATTTCTCTTTATGCTTGCCAGAATAGCATAATAGTCAATTCAGTCCTCAATAACAAGCTGAATGTTCTTGGTAAATAAAAAGGTGTCACATCTATTTCTCTTTCCATAAGAGAAGCTCTGTACTTCATCCATTAAGTTCCACACTGGAATTAAAATTTAAACAAGTGAAGGAAAAAAATATCCAAACTGAGTTGTGTCCAAGTACTGAAAGTAAGAAAGGTTGAAGGGGCAATTACCACTTGCAGTACGCTAAGCAAGTTGCAGGGTTGGGATGTTCTTTGTTGGTGGTAGAGGTGTTTTGTTGTTGTTGTTTGTTTTTGTTTTCTTGAATTATTTTGAAGTATACTGGAGAAATAAGGTATTTTTTACTGGTAGAAATAAGGTATTTTGTAACTTAAGTCATTTTAAATATTAATAAATAAATGAATATAGTGATTAAGAATTATTTTTTCTTTCTTCCCTGGGCAGTACATTGCAGCCTTGAGTAGTTTATGTATTTTTGTGACAGGTCTAGGTCATAGACAGGTTCATAAACTTACCCTGTGATGTGCTTTCTTTTTACTCTTTTGTATTTCTTTTTACTCTTTCTTTTCTTTTTACTCTTCTGACATAAGTAGGAAATCAAATACAGAATAAAATATTCCTGGTAGATATGTTTGCAGAATTTTTAAATAGTACCTTTGAAATATTATGTCCCCAAACCTCCCCAAACCTGATTACCCCTTAGCATCATTATAAAAACAAAATGAAACAAAATAAACACACAAGCAAGCAAACAAACAAACAAAACCTTGATTTTCTGATTTAAGTCAGGACTTCTAATATTATTATTTTCCTTCCCTTTCTTTCCTGAGAACTTCTGTCTGTGTACGAGGCTGTCTTCTGGCAATTTATTATAGCCTTTCTGCACCAGGTAGAATGTGTACCTGTCCTGCACTATCTCACTTAGCTATTCTGTTGCAAGTGAATTCCGGTATATAAATGTATGGGGAAAAGAAATAAAAGGCAGATTCAACACAGACGGTATAAAAGGAAGAATAACATTTTATTTCAGTGGTATACAAATGTAGACTTGTTTCTTATTCACCTAAGTGGGCACTGAAATGAATCAGATTATTTAAACAACGCTTACCTGATCTGATTAGATGCAGATAGAATGGAGTACGTGTTTTGTCTTTGCTGAATCACTTGTTCTCTCTTCCTACTACTCTAAATTTCCTTGAGAGAATGATCAACAGGAAAAGGAAGAAAGAGTAAGTCTCCCAAGTAACATATTGACAGACACATTTTTGTTCTATCAGATATGGGTAATTAATTAGCTTCTGCTTCTCTGTTTGAGGTAAGCATAATGCTAAATGAAGAGATTACAAATGTCTAAATAAAAAATGAAGCAGAGTCTTTAAAATTGATTTATTTTATTTTTATTTTTTTTTTAATGTTGAGTAAGGTCTGTTATAATACTTATGCACATGTTTAAGGCATGTAATTCCGTGTCTCTACAGAACAATAATGGCAGTCCAATATTCACCTTTTTCTTCTTATTTCAGGTAAATAATGTCTCTCTTCCTCAGAAATGCTGTTGGGAAATGGTGTTGTTAAAATAACTCAGACACCTCTATTTAATGTAATTGTAAATAAAAAGTAATTCAACGTTGAAATCAAATGTTTCATGAATATTTATACATTTGTCACTTTCAGTATTTGTATTGATATTGTAATCCTGCAAGGAGAGGATTTTACTGTTTGTCTTTATGATCCATTGCTAGACGATGATAAGATAAGCAAGAGAAATTATCTAAAAGAGAAATGAGTTACCAGTACAGTAATGCAAGCTGGAAGGTCTAGTGAACTTTATGTAACTTGTTGGCAAGAAGACTCAGAAGTGATAGATGTCTTGTAATTACCAAGATGAATGTGAAATAAATTTTGCAGGTGTAGACACTACTTAACTGATGTCATTCCTGAATTTCACTTAAAGGTTTCACTGATTTAATGGTTTATGGACCAGGAGTTCTCACCCTTGGAAGAATATCTATTGTCAATGTGCTCATGTTTTTAAATTTATTTTGATGCTTATTTCATTGTAATTCTTTCCACTTATTAGATTTTAAAGAACTGCTATTAATGGAAACATAGGATGCTCACATATGCGTTCATATGCTTTTAGCATGTAAAGGTTATTTTCAAGAATGTTATGTCTGCTTATAGGAAAATTCATGGTGCAACCTCTGTCAAAATTCTACACATTCAATTTTTATTTTATTTTTTTCCATGTAAGAAGCAACTCTGAATGCTGCTTTGACAGAGAAGAGGTCCAATATGACAGAATCATAGAATAATTGAGATTGGAAAGGACCTCTGGGGATCATGTAATTCAATCCCTCTTCTTCAAAAGCTGCATCAAATAAAGTCTTTTGCTGGACTCAGTCCGGTAAGTCCATGTCTGTCGTGTCCTCTAGAGCCCAGAACGGAACACAGCACTCCAGTTGTGGCCTCACCAGTGCTGCATAGAGGGGAAAGACAACCTCTCTTCTGTCAGTGCTCAGTGCTCTGCCTAATGCAGCCCAGGCAGCGATTGGTCTTCTTTGCCACGAGGGCACATTGCTTGCTCATGTTCAGTTTGGAGGCCACCAGGACCTGCAGGTGCTTTTTTGCAAAACTGCTTTCCAGTCATGTGGTTCCTGGCATGTGCAGTATTATTCTTCCTCAGGGACAGGACTTAGCATTTCCCTCAGGTGAATTTCATGAAATTCCTGTTGGAATTCCTACAAACTCAAGGCTTCTTCCAGTTTCCCAAATAAGAAAAAAATACTTCTACTCATCTACTTCTTCTCATTCATGTGGTCTGTAGAAGTTACCACAATATCCCCCATGATGCTACTCTGTCACCTACAAGCTCTCTGCTGACTCATCAGCTCATCCAAAAAAGATCTCCAACCATTCTGTCACCTTCTTGGTGAGAGTGTAATACCTTCCTGACCATGGGCCTGCATCCATTGCACTTCTTCAGGCATGTAAGTTATGCCACAACACTTCCATTATCCCAGTGAGATTGTAGCCCTAAAACTGGACACAGTTCTAATTCTTCCTGTTTGTTTCCCATGCTGCATGTGTTAGTGTACACGCACTTTAGAGAGACAACCAGTTATGCTGATTTCCCACTTCCTAGGTGAAAGTTCTCCTTCCAGTTTGTCCAACATTTTGGCAAAGATATTTTTGGCCCACTTTTTCAGGTGGATCTTGTCTCTTACATGCAGTTCTTAGTCTTCAAAAATTGTTGCGTGGTCATAGAAACTGAAAGCTTCATTGCCAATGCAAGCTCTGCAGCGATTTGACCTCCAGGTCTGTCCAGTTCTCTTTAAGCACATTCCTCTCACTGTCAGGATCATGAAGACACCACCTTGCCCTTGTCCATCACCCCTAGAACAACGCCGTTATGCTTGACACTTTCCATCCCTCTCCCGTCAGTATCAGTGGTGGTCCTGGCAGTATCACTGGTACTGACAAGGAAGAGCAAAAGGGGATAATTGTCCAAAGGTCAGTTTAGCCACAGGAGCCTCTTCACTACCTTATGGATGTGGGGCCCTTTCTGAGCAGATTATAGATTATAGGCTGGGCTGAGAGATGGCAGCCTTTCTCCCTCAGAGTTTCCCACTGCTACCACTTGCTGCTTCCTTCTGGTGCCCCTGAATGGTTCAGGCTCAGCCATCAGAGATGCTCCTTTCAACAGCAATCCCAGCTTCAGCTGTGAGGGCAGTGAAGCTATCCCATAGTTACAAGCCTTCAGGGAGAGCAGTAGCCTTTCTGGTGACAGAAGTTGCAGGGTTCCAATGTTTGCCGTGATGGGAATTTCCATTTTGCAACCTGATAGACACAGGCTATGCCTGTCTTACCACTTCAGATGGATGTTTGTCTTGAAGCTCCGGTGTTTCAGAAAAGATCCAGTTGATCTAGTACTGTGCAGACTCCTGACTTGATCTTGCAGCGATTTCTCACAAGACCATAGCTCCTAGAGTCTAGAATGCCATGTGTCCCAGCCTCAGAAAGAGGACCAAGGTGCTCCTTGAAGCCTGACACTTGCAGAGCTATGTCTTTCTTCTGGACCTCCATCTGAGTTAAGACCTCCAATGTTGCAGATACAGTTGGTCCAGCATCTGTTGAAGACCGTGCTGTGCAGCATGACACCACCATTGCTGAGGATGTGTCTGCTTGTCTTACAGTTGCTGAGCTCTTCTTAGTGCCCTTCTGTGTGAACTGCTAGACAATTAACTCATTAGTGCTCATTAAATCCACTGATCTTAGCTCCCATTGATTTTAGACCTGATATTCATATAAAGGAAAAACAGTTTATTCTGCTGAAAATGAAAAAAATATATATATTTATCATTTTTGAGACTTCGTCACACACTCTGTCTTTTTTTTTTTTCATTATTATTATCTTTCTTTTCTCCAGATACATACTTTTATGTGGCAGATAATAGTGGTTTTGAAGTCCTAGTCTGTAAAAGGTCAAAGAATTATTCAATGTGTGGTTTAACTGACATCAATAACTAAGGGACAGATCTGTGCCATTGGAAATCTTGAAAGTATGGAACTTTTAACTAAGAAATATTCTTGTATTTCTGTAAATGAACAGAAAGATCTGAATAAAAAAAAAAAAGTGCTGAAAGATAAAATAGATTTTCTTGTTAAAAATGACAAGGATAAGCTAGCAAATTTTATAATGAATTGGGAAGATTTGCCAAAAAAAATGTATCCGAATTCCTTTTGATACACTAGAAACACAGAGTTAAAAGTTACGGGTATGTGTTCCTCCATACCAAAGGAAAGGGAATGTACCAAAGAAAGAGATAAAGTAAGACCACAATAAGTTTTAAGCACTGTAATTTAAATTTTTATACTATAATTTTAAAGACCTAGTGTGCTTTTATTTTACTTGGTGTTGTGGAAAAGACTGTTGTGGTTTAACCCGGCCGGCAGCTAAACACCACACAGCCGTTCGCTCACCCTCCCCCCTCCCTCTCTGGGATGGGGGAGAGAAACGGGAAAGTGAAGCCTGTGAGTTGAGATAAAGACAGTTTATTAAGACAGGAAAATAATAATAACAATAATAATAATAATAATAGTGATAATGGTAATAGTATTAACAATAATAATGTGTAAGAAAACAAGTGATGCACAATGCAATTGCTCACCACCCGCTGACCGATGCCCAGCCTATTCCCGAGCAGCCGGCCCCCCCACCCCGGCCAGCCACCCCTATATATTGTTTAGCATGACGTCAGATGGTATGGAATACCCCTTTGGCCAGTTTGGGTCAGCTGTCCTGGGTCTGTCCCCTCCCAGCTCCTGCTGCACCCCCAGCCTGCTCGCTGGCAGGACAGAGCAAGAAGCCGAAAAGTCCTTGGCCTGGTGTAAACACTGCTCTGCAACAATTAAAACATCAGCATGTTATCAGCGCTCTTCTCATCCTAATCCAAAACATAGCACCCTACCAGCTACTATGAGCTACTTAACTCTGTCCTAACTGGAACCAGGACACTTGGGTCCAGTACAGTGACAACATACTTTGGAGAGCTAACATGGGTATGCATACCACATTTCCACAAACTTCCATCTGTGTTACTTGCTTATGTGGAGTTAGTTCATGTCTGTTATCACGCAATTATACTGTATATAATAAGAAAATAACTTAAGAAGGAAGGAGATAACATGTTTGAAAATTGCTATTTTCATGGACCATTATCATTTTTTTAATTGAAGTTTAATAAGGTCAATAACGTAACATTGGAAAAGGTAATAACTTCACAATTTTTGAGATGCTTTTTATTCTGATCATTAACTATGAAAGAATTAACCAGTTATCATTTCTTGTCCTAACCTGCAATCATTTGCTGCATGTCAGCAATAGAAAAAAATGGTCTGGAGTATGCTCCTTAATGCTGCGTACTATTTTGCAAGGAATCTGAACAAGGAAATGGCTATGGTGAAAACAGTCTGTCTATGTACTGTCATTTTTAAACCATGTTCAGGAGCAGGGAGTGAAGTCCTCCCTCATGTGTGAGACAGAAGGATAACACCAGCATATATATGTGACAATTTTTTCTGTCACTATGCTAACCATTAAATGTCTTAAAAGAGGGAACTTCCTTAGCTGTGCTGTAGTATCTACTTACTTACTAAGCCACAATGTATTTCTTTCTCATGGACTTCTCCTTTAAACCTATGCCAACTGGCAGCCAAATATCCTGCTTATCATAAGATGATAAGCAGACTTATCATCTGCACAATGAATAAACTCTTTTACCCTGTTTAAGCCAGTCTCTTACTAACTTTTGTTTGATGTCTCCTGATTCTTTTATTGGAAAATACTGGAATTAACCGATCACTTTGTACTTTTCATGATACTTGTGATTTTACAGATCTTTACCATCTCATCCTCCCATATATAATATATTTTTCTCACACAGAAACTATCTTTCAGTTTTGATCATCTTTGCTTCCCTTTTAATATTTTAGAATATCCTTTTTGAGATCAGGGGATCAGTACCAGAGGTCCCGGTAGACAAAACGTTGAACATGAGTCAGCAAAGTGCATCACTGCAAAGAAGGCCAATAGCCTCTGGGGCTGTCCTAGGTGGACTGTTGTCAGCAGGTCGAAATGGTGATCCTTCCAGTGGCTCAGTACTGATGAGGACACATCTGGAGTGTTATGTTCAGTGCTAGACTCTGCAGGACAAGAGACACTGAACTTATGAGATGGCATCCAGCAAAGTGCCACAAAAATGATTAAAGATTTGGAACATCTTTCATATGAGAAGATGCTGAGAGAGCTAGGGCTGTTCAGCCTGAAGAAGAGAAGGCTTGTGGGGATCAAATACTTGATGGGATGATGTAAAGGAGACAGAGCCAGGCTCTTCTTAGTGGTGTCCAGTGAAAGGACAAGAAGAAATGTGCATAAACAGAAATGCTATAAATTCCATTTAAATATCAGAATTTCAAAAATTATTATTTTTATTTTTTGCAGTCCTGGGCAACCTGCTCTTGTTGACCCTGACTCTGCCTCAGCAGACATTTGGTCTGGATGATTTCCAGAGGTGGCTTTCAACCTCAGCAATTTTGTGTTTGTTATAAAATGTAATGGGGAAAAAACAAACAAACAAAAAAAACACTTGGATTTAAATATTAGCATATGTCCCTCTCCCTTTCCCTTTCCCTTCTCTTCTCCTTTCCCTTCTCCTTTCCCTTCTCCTTTCCCTTCTCCTTTCCCTTCTCCTTTCCCTTTCCCTTCTCCTTTCCCTTCCCCTTCCCCTTTCCCTTTCCCTTTCCCTTTCCCTTTCCCTTTCCCTTTCCCTTTCCCTTTCCCTTTCCCTTTCCCTTTCCCTTTCCCTTTCCCTTTCCCTTTCCCTTTCCCTTTCCCTTTCCCTTTCCCTTTCCCTTTCCCTTTCCCTTTCCCTTTCCCTTTCCCTTTCCCTTTCCCTTTCCCTTTCCCTTTCCCTTCCTTTCATCAGTTGCCTAAAATTTATTTAGAGAGTACTTATTTGGGAATACCTAACTGCTCTAATTTCAGTGCCATAGCAAAGATACCACCGTAGTGAAGCATTAGTCTTAAGATAGAGACTGTAACAATAAGATCTTTTTTTCAGACAAATGTATGAAATCCAAAGCCCTTCTAACATCTGTCTGACTGAATACATAGGAGTAGGTACAGCTGCTCTTCTCAAACCAACAAGAGCACTTGCAGTGCAAGCACTTATTGGAATGAATGAAGAGGGGAGAAGTGTGATTAACATCCAACTACTGTTAATTAGCAACCTCTCTGTGCCAGAGATTCTGGTGGCTTAGGTAACTGATTCCCTACAGTGCCATATAAACACAAGATCATTATCCTTAATTTTCAGTTTCTTTTTACAATTTTACTTAAAATAAGAAATGGGTTGACTTATGACATCTAAGTTCTTCTAGGTTCGTAGTTTTTTTTTTCTTTCTTTTTTATTGTTATTTGTTTTGAGAGCGTGGGTCTGCAAACTAACAGAATTTAGGATTTCTGATTATTTTAGCACCCGTGTGAGTTTACATAATGGTATAAAATATTAGTGCAAAACAGAGCTTAATATGCTATCATTTGAATGGCATGAACTAGCATAACTTTCTCGGCAGGAGGAGACAACATTTTTCTTTGATGTTAGCAACAAGGACATATTGTTGAGCTCTCAGTCAATCTCCTTTGTGTGTTAATGCTTGTGTGTGTTATTTTTTGGCTTTGGGGGGTGGGGGAGGCATTATGGTGGAAATTTGTTTACAACTTTCGCAAATGGCATTTTAAATCTCCAACTGATTACCCCCCCGCCCGCCCCCCCCGAATATTATCCTAATACATTATGTTTAAATATTTGCAATGAAATAGGTCAAATCTGAGTTTGCTTATAAATACACATTTCCAAAGTGCAGACAGAACTTGCCAACAGTTTTCAGTGTGCTGAATACTAGCATGATCCTTGGGTACACTGATTTGTTTGTGTATTTATAGGTCCCTGACTTCATCCTGCAGAATCTGATGTTTATGTCAGACTGTCTTTAGGAAATATATAAGTGGCTAATAAATAAATAAAGAAATAAACAACACCTTATATTCTTATATTGACTTAGGTTTGTTTTCCAAATATTAGCTCAAACATGAATAGTTTTTAACGCAATATGTTTCAATTATGCAACCCCAGATAATAGTGGCACAGCACTAATTTGGGTAAAAGCAATACATGATTCTTGAGGAGGTAGAGTTATCCTGTGTATAGATGACCATGATTTTTGAATAATATTTAGTTCATTGAAAAATATATTTTGCATGAAAAAATATATTAATAAACTCAAGTAAAATATAGTTATTAATTTCATTTGGGAAAAGAGTGGGGTTATGTCTTTTTTTTTTTCAGCATTTTCTAAATGAAACATGTAGCCTTTCTTTTTAATGTAGAGGTTTCATATTTTAATTGACAAAAAAAAAAAGTTAATTAGTTCTAAAATGAAATGCAGCTTTTAATTACATGTCAAATTGAAAGTATTGTGTTGATTATAACAGTTTTTGTTCCAGAATTTTTGGAAGGATCTCAGTTCTGAAACCAATTTTCTCCTTGTTATTTAATGTTGATCTTACTGTTCTTGTTCTACTTTTAAAAAGCATGTAAATGTTTTGGAAGTTGATATTGTCCTAGGGTGAGGAATGCAAGCTCCTGATACACCTTTAAGATTTCAATGCATGCAGCTTTAACTTTCTTTCACTGTCAAGGGTAAGGGCAGTGGAGGCATGATAGAAGGCATGGCAGAATTGCAAAGCACTCTATAGAGGGTATGATGCATAAATACACGCTAATACATGTACACCCGCATGCACCCGTGTGCATAGGATGGATTTTTCTTCTGCTTTGTTCTGCCATCTTCTCTTTTGCATTCACAGATCTGAGAACATCACATTCATGCTGTCTCTGAGCTTTCACATCAAGGCATCAAAGGATAACAACACTATATGCTATCCCTGGACCTTCAGAATTGTTTTAGTTTGTTTTGTTTTGGATTGGTTTGGTTTGGTTTTGCATATGTTTATCTATTGGCAGAAAGTGGTCATCTCTCATTATATTCCAAATTATCAGGCACTCATATTACTTCATTGGTATTAACCTTCACTTAATCTTCACTGGACTTTCTCTACAAAATGCATGTAAAATGAATAGCACTTTAGATTATCTCAGATAATCTAGGGGCTGCATCAAGGATGAACCCCAAAACAAATAGTAATCTTCATCTTAACTGAGATCACATAACCTAGAAAGTTATCTGAAGCAAATACAGAGTTTCAGAAATCCATTTTACAAAATGGATCTTAATACTAAGTTAACTGGGGAGAAATATTTGGAAAAACAAACAAACAAACAAACAAAAACAACAACAAGAAAAAAAAAAACGTTGCACCAAGACTTTCACAATACTCAGTGAAATCAATTAGGTGATTAAGTTGCTGACAAAAAAGATGGCTGTCATGTTGTTGTTGCAAATGCTTAAATTCAAATTTCTGTTTGTCTTATAGACTATATACTTCACAACTTCTGTGTAATAACCTATCATGCTGCTGGATAAATCATTGCACTTAAAAGATTATGAAGAAAATGCTATTGAGCAGCTATACAGTCATTTAGATATGATTACTAAGGGTGAAACAGCTCAGCATTAGATTTGTGCTGGCACACTTTTCATCTCTCTTTAAATATCCGTGCAAAAAAACTGTCCTGGTCATTAACAATGTTTCTAACTGGTGCATATATAAACAGAAATACAGACAGACTTATATTTACTAACTCCCTTTTTAAATGTACAGATAGAGATGTTTTGATTTTCTGCTACAAATCTGGAAAATATCAGGGGCACAGATGTCAGACTCCGTGAAGGCAGAAGCTGATGGGTTCAACGTTCAAGTTTATTTCCATGCTTGTAAGTTGAGAGTATAAATGTTACAGATAATTTTTTAGTCTATTTTCAATACGTGAACATTGCAAAATCCCTGCAGACTCAGGTACTTTTCCCCTGATTTTGCTGTGTGTCATTGATCTTTCCAATCTAACCTTTGTCACTATCAGAAAATAATGCTAAATTTGGCAATGTGCAAATCTCAACACAAAGGCTGTATAAGCTGCATCTTATATTCCATATGGACATTGAAACTGACAAACTTCTTTTATGTAAAAATAGAAATAGGATTAATGCATGTAGTGACTGGGGATTAGATACAACAAGCTTTGGAGAGCTAACTACTAACCCCAGCATTGAGGAATACCACAAAAATACTGTATTATAACAGACATTTTAACATGATGTCATTCTAATAAGTGGAAAACCTTGCAATAAGTCTTATGCTCCCAGTCAGCGCATCTCCGTTAAATTTAATGGCAATGCACCCATTTTCATTAACAAAGGACTTTTTTTTTTAATCATTATTATTGTTTATTTTTATTTTTATTTGTATAACAGAAATAATAGTGAATTTAAGGCATGGAAGATCTTTATTTCCAAAGAACACTCACACACACTGCACATTTGCTGGTAACCTGGGCAGAAAGGTTTAGGAATGAACGCAAACATTAACCCAGGCATTGCCTCCAACATAGAGTTGTAGGTATAAAGACAACATTTAGAATAAGTTTGTATTTTTGCAGCTGCAGGTTTTCTCTAGTCTTTCTTTACTGTGTTTAGTAATCATAAAAATTACACAGTGAAATATTCATGAATACG
Organism: Anser brachyrhynchus; assembly: GCF_964034855.1. Taxonomy (NCBI): domain Eukaryota; kingdom Metazoa; phylum Chordata; class Aves; order Anseriformes; family Anatidae; genus Anser; species Anser brachyrhynchus. Next base: position 18,935,681 of record NC_137702.1, on the reverse strand, counting down.
AGGTGTAATGCATTAAACATGATGAGCCTGCAGTGGAAGAATAATACTGCTAAAGTAATTGGAAGTTGTCAGCTCAGAGGTGTACACTGTGTAAGGGTATCTGGAACATAAGGATATATGGGATGCAAGGACATCTGGTTCATGAGGATATCTGATTAATGATTTGAAAAGCTATTTTGAGTTTAAAATAATTTGTCTTCAGCGTTTATACTCTGTGCATCTGTGTGCATGTGACTTGCAAGCAAACTTCAATCTGGGCTAGCCAGCATGGAGGAGACCAAAGGAAATATTCAAATTTGGAGCTAGTGACTGGATGAAAAGGAGCACAGCATGTGGTTAGCTCAAATACCCATGGAAGCTGGAAAGAATTAGGGTCAACTCTACGAATTGAGATACCCACACATGTCAGCATGGGAGTTAATTAAGATAGCAAAGGTGTGTGTATGCCCCAGGAGCAAAGCACAGTCCTGATCAACTGGTGTGGCTAGCCATACTTCTGGTCTGTGTGTGTTTGTGGGTAATGAGAAGGGGAAAAGGAGGTGGTTTCCTGAGAAAATTAGACTGTAGAGAGGATGGGAAAATACCTCTGGCCACAGCATTGCTCAGTGCTGACACTCCCCATGTCTAGAAAGGGGCAGCTTGGCTGTAACCGTGGGTCAGGATGGTGAGTAGTATGTGAAGTGTGATGCAGTAAAATCCTTTTTTCTAACAGTGACATTCCTTTTGGTTTCTAAAACTTTTGCAAGATGTGAGCACAGAAGACAAGCCAATCAGTAAACAATTCTCCAGTGTGAGATGATGGATGTTTTGCAGTTGAGTTTGTTTCAAACGTTATGCTTAATGTTTTTTTGTTTGTTTGTTTGTTTGTTTTTAGTAAGCCATATGGCTATTTTATGTGGTTAAAATAGGTTTTAGTCGCAGCAGGTCAAGGGAGGTGATTGCCCCCCCACTACTCTTCCATACGAGGCCCCACTTGGAGTCCTGCATCCAAGTCTGGGGCCCCCAGAACAAGAAGGATGTTGATCTATTAGAGCACGTCCAGAGGAGGGCAACAAAGATGTTCAGAGGGCTGAAGCACCTCTCCTATGAAGAAAGGTGGAGAGACCTGGGGATGTTCAGCCTGGAGAAGAGAAGGTTCCAGGGAGACCTCATTGTAGCTTTTCAGTACTTTTCAGTACTTAAAGGGGGCTTATAAAAAGATGGAGAGCAACTTCCTGCTCAGGCAGATGATAGTGGTTTAAAACCAAAAGAGGAGAGATTTAAGTTTGATGTCAGGAGGAAATTCTTCACTCAGAGTGTGGTGAGGCACTAGAACAGGTTGCCCAGAGAAGCTGTGGAGGCACCATCCCTGGAAGCATTCAAGACCAGGATGGATGGGGCTTGGAGCAACCTGGTCTAGTGTAAGGTGTCCCTATCCACAGGAGGGGGATTGGAATTAGATGACCTTTAAGGTCCCTTCCAACCCAAGACATTCTATGATTCTATCATTCATGATTCTATGATTGATTCTATGATTCTATGATTAACCACTTACCTAATATTCAAGACTGATGCATTAACCATCAGAACATTCTTTCCTTCCTTCTCTACAGAAGGATGGTAAAGACATTCTGTTCTCTAAAGTCACTTAGTTTTGTTTCAGTTTTTGTCTCCATACCACGTGAAGTGATGGCTGAGTGCTTTCCAAATATGCTATACTTGCATGGTGAATAGGACATGCTGATACAGGAAGGTCCATCTGCCCTGTGGAGATGGATGTACGTGTTGCTGCAAACAACTTGTCCACACTACTCTTCTTCTTTTCTTTCACTTCTGAAAGATTGCAGCCCTACTGACTCATGTGATCTGGAATGAAACATCTGCTGACACACAAAAGAATTCATGAGAAAGCAAAACTGGGTTCTGAAAGGAAACCAACAAAATGCTTGATTTCTTTTCATCTTTGTGAAAGCATTTTGGTTTTAGCAGGATAAAATCTTTTATGAAGAAAACAGAGTTGAAGAGAAGAAAAAAGAAGCCAGGTATAATTACAGTCATATCACCTTTTAGGTAATATTTATCCTTAGTGTGAAGTATGAAATTTAGTTTCAAATGTCCTTCAGAGGAAATAAGATTAGCATTCATTTCTATAACCTCATTAGGCACATAACAAGATTATTTCTTCTATTTCCACAAGCTGAGGAATTATATCAGTCTTTTGCATATGTCTTGAGCTCTTAGCTGCAAAACAAGTAGGAAGTACAATCTAGATCTCTCTCAACTACATAGATCTCTCTCACTATATGTGAATCAGTCACTGATATAACAAAATCCTACCTTTTTATCACAGCGTAGTTCAGGCCTGTGATGTCAGGAATCCTAATTCCGCTTCTTAGTGTACTGTTATTATAACGTAATACATTTATGAAAATTACTCATATAAAATATATTTTTAAGATGTGTGCTTGTTTTGTAAGTATGATCTTAGATTAAACTGAGTTGAAAGGACAGGTGAGTTTTGTGAACTTGCAAAAAACAAACAAACAAACAAACAACAACAACAAAAAAACAGTTTATCACTCTGCAGTTGTTGCATATGTCTAGAATTTGAGAGAGCCAATGTGTGGATGTAAGACAGCACCGTCTTCTATTCAGATCATCTTATCACAGGTATATCACAAATTAATTGCTTCTAAAATCTCTCATTTAAATCTACTGCATCAGTGATAATGCATTTTGGATGCAATAGACTACTTGATACCTTCCACTTTTCATTTTCTTTTTCCCCACACAAAGCACCTGAAAAGGCTACACAAAGTATATCCAGTAAATGCAGCCAATGACCAGAACATAACATATGAATTAATGCTTATTAATTAGTGATTTATTTGCTTTCTAACCCATTGCAGGAAACTAGCAATTGTCCTCAAACAGTCATGTCCAACCAAACCATCTTCTATGAAGTATGGCAGTACTGGATTTTAAGTTCTCTTAAAATGATCATTATCTAAGAAGATACTGTATCCTGATATGAACACATTATGAATCATGAAAATGCTAGAGAGAGTAATACTTAATAGGCATAGAGGTGAATGACATTATGTACATATACAATACGTATATACACATATACATATTGTGCCAGGGGAGGTTTAGGTTAGAAATTTAAGAGACATTTCTTCTCAGAAAGAGTAGTCAGGCATTGGAACGAGTTGCCCATGGAGGTGGTGGCATCACCATCCCTGGGGTGTTCAAGGAAAGACTGGACCTGGTGCTTAGGGACATGGTTTAGTGGGTGACATTGGTAGTAGGGTAATGAGTGGACCAGATGATCTTGAAGGTCTTTTCCAACCTTAATGATTCTATGATTCTATTATTCCGTTTTAGCATGGGCACCTACTTCAGAAAATTAAGGACTTTGGGCTGAAGCAGTCTCTGAGGAATTCTTGTTTCTGTGCTGTATGGCTGAAATCCAGCAGTACAATGTTTTTCAGGGTCCAGCAGGAGATCCCCCACACTGCATATAGTGAATATTGAAGAATATTGCTCTGGAGAGACAACATGATCTACTGGTGAGCTGGGGATGGACTCAAATTCATTTAGGATGACCACAATAATTATTTGCCTAATTCCTAGACTGACCTTTCTAAGAGAATGTGTTAACCAAACTTTATCTTTCTAGGACAAAAATCTTGTGGCACAGAGAATCGTAGTTTCAAGTACAACTGCTTATATTCTTTTCCAAGTCTAGAGTTGCCTAATGTCCATGCGGATGACAGCAATTCAGAAATGATCCAGGCACTGTCAGTTCTGTTTTTCCTCAGACTCATGGTGCATAGTTGCCCAAACATCTTCAAGGAGAACTTACAGCAAAATTAGAAGTTTCTTAGCAGCAAGAATGTGTTTTTTATTTTTGTTTCTTAAAATTCAGTGAAGAGCTATGTTGAATGTTTTCCTTTGAGCAAATTGAAAGAAGACATTTCTGTCAAAGTTCACCAGTTCCATGGCATAATCTGTGACCTTTTATTTCATGAAGAAATTTTTATTTTATTTTATTTTATTTTATTTTATTTTATTTTATTTTATTTTATTTTATTTTATTTTATTTTATTTTATTTTATTTTATTTTATTTTGTTCCAGAAAACTGTTTCTGTGTTTTTACACAGGTGACAATTTGCTTCTTGAGGAAAACAGCAAAATGCATTACAAGACACACACTAATTTGAAATGATCAATATGGGGGATAACACACATTTTCCCAGTTCAGTAGTATATTTCTTACTCATTAAGAGTATGCGTGTAGTGCATTAATCAGTATTTCACTTACACTTTTGTTCAGTTCTACTTTCCATAGTTTGCATATTGCCTTTTTTTTTTTTTTTAAATCCATATATATTCTTTTGTCATAATCATAAGTGCTGGAATCCACTAGAAATATATATATATATATAGCTATTAGAAATGTCCATTGTTATTATTATTATTATTTTACACAACCTTTGTGCATTTTATTCTGAGTTTTATACACCTCTATATAATAAAAATGCACAGATACACAGGAGGAAGAAATTCTTTTTTCTGAATACAGAACAGCTGCTTCTGTTTAACTACAGGACACAGTTCATAAGAGACATCAGGCTAAGGAGGCAGCCTTAGGTGAATTACTAGATATTCCCCTTTTCCATATCAACTTTGAAGAAAATAACTGAGAATCTCAGCAGCTGGAATCCACAATGGCTGGATAGATAAGGACACCCCTCTGAGCTAAAAGACACAATAATAGATACCTGGAACTGGACACACAGTATACTAAAGCAGAGGACTATTTCACTCAAACATAGAAGCAGACTAAGGCAGTTTAATAATATTAGCTTATAATAGTTACTATTACAGTAATATTAGCTTGTTTTGAACTCAGGCACACTAATACAGCATAGTTGGTGAAAAATACCTGACAATTTTTGTACCTAGTATTCCAGTAAAAGTACCATTGCCATTGCTAGAAGGCCTCAGGTCTTATAGTAACTATGCCTAATGTTGTCCTGGTCTGTCAGTCTTGTTATTGACTTATTGTATGAAACGCTTGTTATCACGTCTCCTGTTACAGTGTGGAGCTTTACTGTGGGACAGTAGCAAATGCCTTAAAAACATAGTCACAGGCTCAAAACAGAAGCCCAGAACTGTAAACATGTTCATTACTGGGCAGAATTAAAGAAGTGCAACCTCAAGAACTAGAACAAGATTCCTTTTTAAGCACAAGAAAAGAAGCAGCTAAGAGAAACAAACAAACAAACAAACAAACAAACAAAAATAGCTAGGCGGTGTAGTAGGGCACCTGCCATAGCCTGGGAAAGTAACATGTTCCTGCCCTGGGCAGTACAGAATCTGGACAGCTGAAGCCAAGGAGTAAGAACTGATCTTGTACAGGAGACCGTCTTGAACTGGGATAGCACAGGCTCATGAGAAGGATGTGCTGCTTTAACAGGAGCATTATAAGACCATCTTTCACCACACTATCCCCCATGCTTCTGCTTCTTTTCAGGTTAAGAGAATTCTTCCCTGAACAAAGTCAGTTCAAAGTTTACTCGCCGAGGTGATCGGCTCTGGGGCAGATGCGTTCTGCAGCGGAGCTGGGGATCGAGGCAGGCAGGGCTTTTTTTCCAGCATTGAGGCCACTCGAGACAGCCGAGGGAGCCACCAGGACCCAGCAGCCCTCGCGAGGGAGTTTGATGAGGCGTAGGTGGAGCCAGCAATGCCCCTCTACCCTGATGTTCAAAAGCGGCCCCTAGGGAGCACGAGCGACCAGGAGCACGGCGAAAAGGATGGGCAAACAGGGCGTGGTGTGTCAGCTGGGGCAGTTTGCGCGGCAGTTCGCGTGGGCAGGGCAGAGCGTTCTGCCCCGCCCATAAGAACAACTCATCTAACGGCTGTCTACCACTAGCTAGGCTGCAATGGTCTACACTAGGCAGAGAGCTCTCCCTAGAAAGTCTGTAACCACCCAGACTGACTGCCTGTTCAAAAATGCAGCAGTTCAGGTCTCTGGATGCAGGGAGTGTCTGAGTCTGTTGCTGCCATCTGATGGAGGCAGAGATAATGTGTGTGTGAGGTGCGAGCAGGTGGATGACCTGGTCTGCCTGGTGGCAGAGCTCAAGGAGGAGGTGGAGAGGTTGAGGGCCATCAGGGAGTGTGAGTGGGAGATAGACTGGTGGAGCAACTCCCTGCAAGGCCTGAAGGAGAGGTACTGGGGTGAGATACCCCAAATGGGGGTGGACCCCCTGCCCTGTCGCTGTCGGGCAGAGGGCGGGGACCTAGGAGTTGAGGAGGAATGGAGACAGGTCCCTGCTCGACCTCGCACGCAAGGCCCCCTGCCTACCGACCCCACCTGCCCTTACACAACAGATTTGGGGCCCTGGAGCCTGAGAGACCGGTGGGTGAGGAAAAGGTAGAAAGTCTACCCAGGAGGATGCCTAGGGCGAAGTCGACTCCACGCCTCAAGACTGTCTCCACCAAGAAAGACAGAAGGGTAATCATTGTAGGCAACTCCCTTCTCAGGGGAACAGAGGGCCCTATTTGTCGGCCTGACCCTACCCGTATGGAAGTCTGCTGCCTCCCTGGGGCCAGGGACAGGGATGTTGCCAGAAAGCTTCCCAACCTGGTTCGCCCCTCTGATTACTATCCTGTTTTGATAGTCCACGCTGGCAGTGATAATACTGAAGAGAGAAACCTGAAGGCTATCAAACGGGACTTTAGGGGACTGGGACAGTTAGTGGATGGAGCGGGAGTACAGGTGGTGTTTCGTCCATCCCTACAGTGGCAGGGAGGGGTACAGAGAGGACATGGAAAGTCCACCTGGTAAACATGTGGCTCAGAGACTGGTGCCAACACAGAAATTTTGTGGTTTTTTTTTTTTTTTTTTTTTTTTTTAACCATGGGGTGCTTTACTCGACACCGGCCTGATGGCCACAGATGAGTCCCACCTATCTCTAAAGGGAAAACGGATCCTAGCCCAGGAGCTGGCAGGGCTCATTGAGAGGGCTTTAAACTAGGTAAGAAGGGGAACGGGGCTGAAATAAGGCTTGTTAGAGGTGTGCCAGGGGGAACAATGGCAAGGCCGGGGGAGAAGGCAATGGCTCAGCTGAAGTGCATCTACACTAATGCACGCAGCATGGGTAACAAACAAGAGGAGCTGGAAGCCATCATGCAGCAGGAAGGCTATGACTTGGTTGCCATCACGGAAACATTGTGCAACCACTCTCATGACTGGAGTGCTGCAATGTCTGGCTGTAGGCTCTTCAGAAGGGACAGACAACACAGAAGGGGTGGTGCTGTGGCTCTCTATATTAGAGAGTGTTTTGATGTTGTGGAACTTGAGGCTGGGAATGATAAGGTTGAGTCCCTATGGGTTAGGATCAGCGGGAAGGCCAACAAGGCAAGCATCCTGGTGGGGGTCTGTTATAGACCGCCAAACCAGGATGAGGAGACAGATGAGGAGTTCTACAGACAGCTGGCAGAAGTTGCAAAATCATCAGCACTTGTTCTCGTGGGGGACTTCAACTTCCCAGACATATTCTGGAAGCACAACACAGCCCAGAGAAAGCAGTCTAGGAGGTTTCTGGAGAGCGTGGAAGATAGCTTCCTGACGCAGCTGGTTAGTGAGCCTACCAGGGGAGGTGCCTCGCTAGACCTTCTGTTCACAGACAGAGAAGGACTGGTGGGAAATGTGGTGGTCGGGAGCTGTCTTGAGCAGAGTGACCACAAAATGATAGAGTTCTCTATTCTTGGTGAAGTCAGGAAGGGGATCAGTAAAACCGCTGTCTTGGACTTCCGGAGGGCTGACTTTGAGGTGTTCAGGACACTGGTTGCCAGAGTCCCTTGGGAGGTGGTTCTGAAGGGCAGAGGAGTCCAGGAAGTCTGGGCACTCTTCAAGAAGGAAATCTTAATGGCTCAGGAGCGGTCTGTCCCCACGTGCCCAAAGACAAGCCAACGCGGAAGACGACCGGCCTGGCTGAACACAGAGTTGTGGCTTGAGCTTAGGAGAAAAAAGAGGGTTTATAATCTTTGGAAAAGAGGGCAGGCCACTCAGGAGGACTATAAGGATGTTGCGAGGCTGTGCAGGGACAAAATTAGAAAGGCCAAAGCTCATCTGGAGCTCAATCTGGCTACTGCCGTTAAACATGTTTTTATAAATACATCAACACAAAAAAGGAGGACTAAGGAGAATCTCCATCCTTTACTGGATGCGGGGGGAAACTTAGTTACAAGAGATGAGGAAAAGGCTGAGGTGCTTAATGCCTTCTTTGCCTCACTTGGATGTACACAAGTCGATGGGGCCGGATGGGATCCACCTGAGGGTACTGAGAGAACTGGCGGAGGAGCTGGCCAAGCCGCTTTCCATCATTTATCAGCAGTCCTGGCTATCAGGGGAGGTCCCAGTCGACTGGCGGCTAGCAAATGTGATGCCCATCTACAAGAAGGGCCAGAGGGTAGACCCGGGGAACTATAGGCCTGTTTGACCTCAGTGCTAGGGAAGCTCATGGAGCAGATTAACCTGAGTGTCATCACGCGGCACTTACAGGGCAACCAGGCGATCAGGCCCAGTCAGCATGGGTTTATGAAAGGCAGGTCCTGCTTGATGAACCTGATCTCCTTCTATGACAAAGTGACACGCTTGGTGGATGAGGAAAAGGCTGTGGATGTGGTCTACCTTGATTTCAGTAAGAATTTTGACGCCATTTTCCACAACATTCTCCTCAAGAAACTGGCTGCTCATGGCTTGGACTGTTGTACTCTTTGTTAGGTTAAAAACTGCCTGGATAGCAAGGCCCAAAGAGTTGTGGTGAATGGAGTCAAATCCAGTTCGAGGCCGGTCACTAGTGGCGTCCCCCAGGGCTCAGTACTGGGGCCAGTCCTCTTTAATATCTTTATCGATGATCCGGATGAGGGGATCGAGTGCACCCTCAGTAAGTTTGCAGATGACACCAAGTTAGGTGCGTGTGTCGATCTGCTCGAGCGTAGGAAGGCTCTGCAGGAGGATCTGGATAGGCTGGACTGATGGGCTGAGGCCAGCTGGATGAAGTTCAACAAGGCCAAGTGCCGGGTCCTGCACCTGGGGCACAACGACTCCAAACAGCGCTACAGGCTGGGAGATGAGTGGTTGGAAAGCTGCCTGGCAGAGAGGGACCTGGGAGTATTGGTTGATAGTCAGCTGAATATGAGCCAGCAGTGTGCTCAGGTGTCCAACAGCATCCTGGCTTGTATAAGAAGCAGTGTGGCCAGCAGGGCTAGGGAAGTGATTGTCCCCCTGTACTCGGCTCTGGTGAGGCCGCGCCTCGAGTACTGTTCAGTTTTGGGCCCCTCACTACAAGAAGGACATTGAGGTGCTCGAGAGAGTCCAGAGAAGGGCAATGAAGCTGGTGAGGGGTCTGGAGAACAAGTCTTACAAGGAGCAACTGAGGGAGCTGGGATTGTTCAGCCTGGAGAAGGAGGCTCAGGGGTGACCTTATCACTCTCTATAGGTACATTAAAGGAGGCTGTAGTGAGGTGGGGATTGGTCTATTCTCCCACGTGCTTGGTGACAGGACAGGGGGGAATGGGCTAAAGTTGTGCCAGGGGAGGTTTAGGTTGGATATTACGAGAAACTTCTTTACCAATAGGGTTTTTAGGCATTGGAATAGGCTGCCCAGGTAAGTGGTTGAGTAACCATTCCTGGAGGTCTTTAAAAGACGTTTAGATATTGAGCTTAGTGATATGGTTTATGATGTGATATGGTGATATGGTTTTTAGGACTTGTTCGTGTTAGGTCAGAGGTTGGACTAGGTGATCTTGGAGGTCTCTTCCAACCTAGACAATTCTGTGATTCTGTGAAAGTTTTCCTGCTTAGACTACCAAGTCCATTTGGTAGCCTAGTCACTACTCTCTAGTCTACAGGAATCTTCCTGAGAAATTTTCTAATCTGGAAAAAGCTTCCTGCTAGGTACAAATTAAAAAAATCACCAGAAATATTCCCCAACAGCATCTAGTCACCGGAAGATGATTCCTGAGAAATTGTTTTCTGAAATTGGAAAGTCTGGAGAGCTGCTGCAATAACTTCTATGTCTCTGGTGGCTAACTCTCTTTGCTCTGCTTGCTACAAGATCCAAACAGTAATTCTTAATTTAACCATGGGGAATAGTTGCAAATATGGTTATTTCTTTTCTGTGTTCAATAGCAATTCTGTGTGGCCATTTTAACCTGAATCAAGTAGGTGTCCTGGTTTTGGCTGGGATAGGGTTAATTTTCTTCATAGTGGCTAGTATTGTGCTGTTTTTTGGATTTAAGAGAAAAATAATGCTGATAACACAGTGATGTTTTAATTGTAGCTGAACAGTGCTGACACAGAGTCATGGACTTTTAAGCTTGTCACACCACACCGCCAGCAAGGAAGCTGGGGGTGCACAAGGAACTGGGAGGGGACACAGCAAGGACAACTGACGCAGACTGTCCAAAGGGATGAACAAAAAAAACTGGGGGGAGATGGCTGGAGGAGCAGCTGCTGAATGGGAACTGGATGAACACCAATCAGCAGGTGGCGAGCAATTGCATTATGCATCACTCATATAAAAAGAATGATACAACATCATGTTGTATATTTTATTATTGTTATTCTTGTTGCTGCTGTTATTGATATTATTTTCCCTTCATTTTCTGTCCTGTCAAACTCTATGTCCAATGCAAAAGATTTATATTTGTAGAAAGGAAAGTGTTCAGATACTAATCTCATCTTAAGTCTACAGGAAAGCCAGGAATTAATGCCTGAAACATTTTAATGATCTTTGGATCTGACCATGAAACTTTTATTCATTGAAAATGTTATACAGTGAGATAATTTTATGAATTTAGAGCCTCTTGCTATGAGCATGGAATCTCCGCTTCTACAAATCACAGAATCACACAATCACAGAATGGCCAAGGTTAGAAAGGAGCTCCGAAGATCATCTAGTCCAACATCCCTGACAAGCAGGATCACCTAGAGCACATTCTGCAGGATGGCATCCAGGTGGGTTTTGGATATCTCCAGAGAAGGAGATTCTACAAACTCTCTTGGCAACCTGTTCCAGTGCTCTGTCACCCTCACAGTAAAGGAATGCACAACTCATATTGAGCCAGAACTTCCTGTGCTTCAGTTTGTGCCTGTTGCCTCTCGTCTTGTCACTAGGCACAATTGAAAAGTGACCAGCTCCATCCTCTTCACACCCTTCCCTCAGATATTTATATACAATTCTCTCAACCTGTCCTCACACGACAGGTGCTCCAGTCCTCTCATCATCTTAGTAGTTCTCCTCTAGACTTGCTCCAGTAGTTCTATGTCCCTCTGGTACTGGGGAGCCCAGAACTGGACACAATACTCCAGGTGTGGCCTCACCAGGGCTGAGTAGAGGGGGAGGATCGCCTCCCTTGACCTGCTGGCAACACTCTTCTGAATGCACCCCAGGATACCGTTGGCCTTCTTGGCCACAAGGGCACATTGCTGACTCATGGTCAGCCTGCTGTTCACCGGGACTCCCAGGTCCCTCTCTGCAGAGCTGCTTTCCAGAAGGTCACCCCCAAGCCTGTAACCGGTGAGCAACTCTACCACCTTGCCTTCCTGGCTGGTCTTTTCTAAAAAGCACGTAGCCTTCCACAACTGACTGCATGCAGATCTCCAGTTCTTCCTGTTTGTTTCCCATACTATGTGTATTAGTATGCAAGTATTTCAGGAAGCTGAAATGTTTGTTTCTCATGCTGCGTGCATTTGTATAGAAACATTTCAGATGTCTTTAACTGAACTCAGCCCTTCATGGGGCAAATTGAAGGGTCTCATTAACATGCAGCACCTCAAATACTGGTATGCAGTCCCATCACTGGTGGGCCTGTTTTTGTCCCTTTCCCCCTTCAAATCTAGTTTAAAGCCCTGTCAGTCAGCCCCGCTAACTCCTAGGCAAAAATCCTTTTCCCTTCATAGAAAGGTGCTCTCCATCAAGAGCCAGGAGGCCAGGTGTCATGTAGACCTTACCATGATCTAGAAAACCAAAACTGCATTGGTGGGACCAGCCTCGAAACCATGTATTGATCATCTGTGTCTGCCCATTCCTTTCAGTATTGGTACCTGCTGCCGGAAGGAAGGAGGAAAACAGTACCTGTGCACCTGATCCCTCAACTAATTGCCCCAAAACTACAAGTCCTTTTTGATCGCTCTTGGACTTCTCTTTGCCATCTCATCACTGCAAACTAATAATCAGAGGGACGTACCGGCCGAGTGACTTTCCAAGTGATGTCTCTTACCCGTGCCCGAGGGAGACAGCAGACTTCCCTGTGGGTCGGGTGTGGATGACAAATCGGGCCCTCCATTCCCTTCAGAAGGGAATCCCCTATGACTATAACCCCCTTTTCTATAACCTTTTTTTTTTTTTTTTCTTGGTGGAGGTTGTTTTGATGCAGGGCATCATAGGTTGGCTTGCCCTGAGCAACTCCCCCAGTGTGTATGGACCTTTGTCCACATCATCATTTGCTTGCCGATCAAGTACCAGGTCTTCATATCTGTTGTGTAGAGACAGCTGGGAAGGTGAGGTAGGCAGCAGGGGGGTTTGCCTGCTACGCTGAATAGGAAGCAGTTTCCACTCCCCCGTCTCCTAGATTCCCTCCCTCTGCCTGGCGGAAAGGGGGTAGGGGAACCTTCGTTTCCTGCTCAGTGGCTGTGGCTGGCTGAGGAGCCTGCCTCAGCTTGGGGCTGCCTTTGTACGATGCGGGGGAGGGCGGGGGGCACTCCTGGCTCTACCTAAGCCTTATCAGATGCTCTTGTGAGGGCTGCTAAGTCCTGGTAGTTTCCTTGACTGCCTCAAAAGGGCCTCAATGAAAGGAAACCCCTGCACGCCACGATCCCTTGCTCTGCTGCAGGACACATCTGCCCTGGAGCTGATCACCTTGGTGAGAGATCTTAAATCCTTAAGTTAAATCTCTCTCCACTGAGAGAATATGAAAGAGAAGAATATTTTCGTATTAAAAAGAAGGACTGAAATATATATTCTCTAATTTATATTGGTGTAAACTAAGCAAAAGGCTGTAGTAGAAGCCATTTGTAAAATCTGACTCTCTCCAAAATCTGACATTTTGTGGTAGATAAAACCTCACAGAATAAAAGGTGGTTTAAATTTCCAAAAGATGCTGCTCTAATGACAGAGATAAAAAGAAATGAAGTAGTTAAAATGCAAAATTGAAGCCTTTCAGTAAGGTTCATAAGGGCAAATTTATCTAAAAAAACTTGTGAAAACATTGAAATTTTTCAGAGACACTATAAATGTGAATTATTGAAAGAAGAAGGAAAACATGGATCTACATTTTCAGATAGAAGAAATAACTTTAAAATGCATGCACAGGAAACTGCATAGTAGAACTTTATTTTTATATTTCATTATAAAGAAAGGAAGATGAGGCTGATAATCTTATCAAACACTTTTATTTAAATTAAAATAAGTCCCAATACCATGTAAAGATGGAAAAGAAAGACTTAAAACATGAATTTTTAGTCACAGTCTGGAGTTAATTAGAAAACTAACTTCAGAAATTAAGAATTACGATCATTACAATTTTACGAAGGTGAAAAATGGACTCTGAATGATGAAGCCTTCAATTAAGACAAATAAAGTCTGATGTTAGTAAAAGTTTCAGTTTCTTGCATAGTGATTTTTCACCCCCCACAGGGAAGCATATTTTAAGAATCTGTAAATAATTTTGAAGTTCATCTAAGTTAGATGGCAGCATTTATTTGGTTGCTTTCCTTCATATTTACAGTGATGTAACACAACTTCTGTTTTAGCTTTCCATGACCCAGATGGATTAAATTCAAGCTTAATTTCAAGCCTACAATCTGTTTTTAATTCTGATTTGGCAGGCTGAAAACAATGGTAGTTTGCTGTTTGTCCCTCTTGGGGGAAAAATAAATAAATAAATAAATAAAAAATTCATGGCATTTAAACTCTATCTAGTTTAATCTGTTTGTATAATAGGAGTTAGAATTTAAATGACTTCTACAGATTTCTAGAAAATAATTGAACTAGACATAACTTGTAACTACGCAAGAAGCATAAGAATATATGGGCCTCTATTCATTTTGGCCAGTCTATTTGCTTTCTAAGGGTAAAATATAAAATTCAGTGCATCTAAGTATGGTACTTGAGTATATAGAACAAAGTAATTCACTTTAAAGTAAAGCCATTCTTTTTTTGAGACAATTATGCAACGAGAAAGACTCTTGTAAATATATATATATATATATATATAAAATCCTATTACTCTAGAAACCCAGAAAGTAAATCTGAAAAAAAGGAAACCTGAAAGGAATCCTAAAAGGAGCAGCCTATTGTTAACACTAGAGGCTGGACTAAACAGACATTATAATCAAGAATCACATAAGGGTTTTCACAGAATCACAGAATGGTTCAGGTTTGAAGGGACATCTTGATGTCATCTGGTACAAGCCTCTGGTCAACAGAGCCAAAGATTCCATTACCTTTCCAGGCAACCTGTGCCAATGTTCAGTCACCTTTGCAGTAAAGTGTTTCTTGATTTTCAGATGAAAGCTCCTGTGTTTCAGTGTGTGTCCAGTGCCACTTGTCCTGACACTGGACACAATTTCATGACAAAAAAAATAATATATATATATGTTATGGGCTCAAGATTAGGTGCATTTTTCTAAAAAGTAATCAAACTTCTCATAAAAATTATCTGATGAGGTTTTATTCTCAAAAATATTGAACACAGCTTGACTTAAATCTTTTTCCATGGGACCATACTTCAAGTGGCTGTGTGGGATAGTTAAAAATAAATAAGGAAAAAAAAAAAGAAAAAAAAAAAAAAGAGCAGTATTATGAGTTTATTCAACTGTTTCAATTTATTAATTAACTGTCATATTTCATTGCAATAGGTTCAGGAAATTCTTTCTTCTTTACGTTGAAACTTCTAATGAAAAAATATTTTTAATTATCTTTTTCTGTGGTTGGTGTACTGATTTCTTTACAAGGTTAATGGACATTTTACAATTTGTACATGTGTATATATAAATAGAATATAATTGATTTGATTTCCAAAATAATTGCAATTACAGAGAGATGCATTAGTCTATATCTCAATTTCTCAGTGTGTTTAGTACACAGGCAACATTTCTTCCACTCTGCTCCCTATGAATCTGGAATTATACAGATTTTTCCTCCCTACTTAAATCATTTAACATTGTGACAAGAAAAAATATGGTTTGTTTGTCATGACAGCTGAACTTTTACAATTTTTTGATTCCTCCCACTGTAGATAATCAATAAAATACATTACAATTAAAAAGGTAATCATTTTGTGAATCATTTGCCCTCTGTTTCTGGTACATCAAGCCATAAAGACTTTCATTTTTTTTCACCCCCTTCCCATGACCGACTATTTTTTTTTCTAAATTTAATTGTCAGAAATCTAGTATCCAAGCAGGTCGAGTATGTGCAAGGTTTGAAATTCGCCCTACAGTTATGTTAAGTGACAGTTTCACCTGAGTGAAAATAAAACAGCTTAACACCATCTGATTCTGGCTAATGTGACAGTCCTTGTTTTAAAGTGAATTAACATGAAGTTTTTTACATCATAGGAAACACAATTAGAGCCTCGAGAAAGGGTAATTGTAATCTGATTTCATATATTACAGATGCAGAAAGAAAGGAATATTAATTATTTATTTATGTACACAAAATAAAAGCTACCTTGGACTAAAACTGGATTTCAAAGCAATGCAAAGAGCTGGAAATCTGGTCCAATGGATGCACATATCTAGAAGGGAAAGGGAAAGGGAAAGGGAAAGGGAAAGGGAAAGGGAAAGGGAAAGGGAAAGGGAAAGGGAAAGGGAAAGGGAAAGGGAAAGGGAAAGGGAAAGGGAAAGGGAAAGGGAAAGGGAAAGGGAAAGGGAAAGGGAAAGGGAAGGGGAGGGGAGGGGAGGGGAGGGGAGGGGAGGGGAGGGGAGGGGAGGGGAGGGGAGGGGAGGGGAGGGGAGGGGGGGAGGGGGGAGGGGGGAGGGGGGAGGGGGGAGGGGGAGGGGGAGGGGGAGGGGAAGGGGAAGGGGAAGGGGAAGGGGAAGGGGAAGGGGAAGGGGAAGGGGAAGGGGAAGGGGAAGGGGAAGGGGAAGGGGAAGGGGAAGGGGAAGGGGAAGGGGAAGGGGAAGGGGAAGGGGAAGGGGAAGGGGAAGGGGAAGGGGAAGGGGAAGGGGAAGGGGAAGGGGAAGGGGAAGGAAAATAACCTATCCATATAGGATTTTCAAAGATAATCTGCTAAAATTTAAGTTCTTATATTGATGTCCAATCTAAAAGGAAACCAAGACAAAAAGAAGAGTAAAAACAAACCAAAAAAATAAAAGGTACATTTTTAGATTTTTCCCTTGACATATGTTTTAAAGGAAATTCGTCTCCTCCAGAAGTTTTTGTTTTATTAAAATTCCATTTTTTAATTAAAAGCTCCTCTGTTGAAAAATCTTTTTATCAACCATGTTTTGGCTGTCAGAATATCAGTTCTCACTGTTGACAAGATACTCGAAACATGTCTTATTAATTCCTGTATATTCAGGAAGTATATAATTTCATTGTCAGAGATTGCTCCCATCAAGAAAACAGTCTTCTGTCAGGGTACAGTCTTCTGTCTGTGTATGAAATCCTAAAAACCAGATTCATTACCTTTACTCTGGGGTGACAAGGAACTGAAGAAAATAAATAGAAGTTAAACAAAGACTCTTTTCAGTGCTGATTGCTACAAATACACTTCTTGTATGCTGGTTTATAAACAAAATGCATTAGTTTGATAGCTTTAAAGTTGAAATAACCAACTCATGAAACTGCAAGAACCCCATACTAAGCCTATGGAGCTGACCATACTGAGCTTCAGAAACATAATATTTATGGCATGAAATAAAGCATATTTTTTTACAACTCTCACATTTCATAATAAATGTGCTAAAACATATTAAAAAGAAAAAGTTGAAGGAGATTCTGGAAGCCAGAAAAAAGTCAAAATATTCATAATATCAGCTTCTACTTGTTCCTTTTGAAGAATCCTTTTTCTATCTTACATTCAAAAAATTATATTCCATTACACTTAACCATTCACATTCCTGAATTACTCAGTTTTGTGTGTGATTTCATAGGCTATGATCAGTTTTACATAGATAACCAGCTTTCACAGAAAACAAAACAAAACAAACAAACAAAAAGGAAAAATTTGGGACTGAGGCTATAGTACTTCTGCTACTTCTGGTATATAAGAAAAATGCCCGAACAGTTATAGCTGTCAATATTAATAACATCATTAGCATCTTCTCAGATGCTGAAAGAAAACTATTTGCAATCTTTTCAGTAAAAATAATCTCCTAGAAGAGATACACTTTTAATTAATTTATGTATTAAATCATGATGATTTGATGATTTATTTTTCCTGATTCACAAACATTCCTCTTTAGCAGGAGGTCAACAAAAATTGTAGTAGGCAGTTATTACTTAAGTCTTCCCTGTGGAAAAAAATGTTCTTGTTTCTCAACTTGTAGTATAGCCAATGGCTTTGTAAGATGTTTTTTTTCAATATATATAACTGTTAATATATTAGACATTTTTTTCATGTACATTTATAGCCATTCTTTGAAGTTCCTTTACTTTGAGATCCTCTGGTGAATTTCATTGTCTGTGTCTGGTATGTACCAATAGTTCTTTTACAAAATGTCCTTTCTTTGGTCGTCTGAATGTGACACACTCATTCAATTATTTTATGTATGTCCTGGTCTTCTTCAGATTATTCTTTCTAATTGCCAAATATGTTGTAATGGAACATGGTTCAGAAATCTTTTCAAAAGTTCCAAATTGACAGTTTACTAAAGTTTATAAATTTAATAAGTTCATACAGTGCAGTACAAAGACAACCATTCATGTTTTGCCTGACTTAATATGCTGTACATTTCAGTAGAACATATGAATTCGTACACATCACTGTACTGAAGTAACTATATGGTTTTCTGTCTTTCAGTTGGAGACTGGTCAGTGCTATTTTACATAGCATTATACTATACTCCTACATTCAAAAGGAAAACATGCAGACTGTTGTGGTATCAGTTTTCTTCTAGGATTAATGCTGCTTTCCTGTAATAAGAAGGATACACCCATTTTCACAGTATGCAGTCTCATGAGAATGCTCACTGTTTGAGGAATGATTTACACCGAGGAATAAAGAAATATATTACAGCCAATAGATATTATTTAGCTTTGCCATTAATAAGCTAAATCAAACTCAAATCAATTTTTTATATGCAGTGTATCTCTACATATAAAACGTGATGTACAGAACATACTGGCAGAACAGAATCTCTATCAGAAATAATATTATGATTTAATTCATATGTATGTTTTTTAATCCAGTTATAACAAAAGTACATTGCTTTAGCAAGTTTTACTGGATCTTACTTATATGCGTATTTATCTGTAAAGCCAGAGTCTAGCCATGTTTAAAATATTTCCTCCCAAACTTTCTCAAATATTTTTCACGTGTTTATTTTAATTCATTTAAATTTCCTTTACGTATTTATTTATTTATTTTTTATACTTGCTTTTCAGTTGATAGAAACATAGAAGTCTGTACAGGAGCAGAGAATGAAAAGTGTAATTTGACAGGATAGATCATAAAAGCTCCTAAGGATAGAGGAAATATAACCTATATACAGTAGAAATATCTTTTCTGTGAACAAAAGCATTAACTTTTTCTTTACAATTGCAACAATTTATCATTTAAGTCTTCTCATAACCCTATTGTCCCATTAATATATGAAAGAGTTGCACATTAAATCCCTAAAATCGACTAATCCCCTGCTCCATTGATAAGAGATCCTTTTAGCTTACAAACCACTGAATGTAAAAACAATTGTGCTTCAAAGACACATTCAGGAAAATATTCAGCAGATATTGCTGTACAAACAAAAAATAAAAAAAGGTCATTTAAATGAAACACCTTTAAATGAAATAATGGGCAGAAAGCCATGACTGTATACACATGGAAGATTTTGTAAAACACGGCCATATTATACTATGCTACATGAGGGTGATCACCAGCATTTCATGTCTCTTGTAACCTAACTCTGCAACAGCAAGTCTGCATGATGTTATATAAATTGAGAAGACAACAATTTTATTAGAATTTACATCACCCTAAAATTTGATTCAATTCTGCCAAAGGTAAAACAATATAAAAAGTATTTCTGTGCTTTTACATAAACAACTCTAATTCTGTGATTATTTTCTGCTCTTATATCTGTGAAAACACTATTGTTAAACTGAAAGGGCTTTTGACGAAGTATTTAAAGAAACAGAATGCACATAGATAATTTTTTGAATAAATGAGCAGAGCAAGAGAGAAAGGTTTTAAGAACGGTTTGAGTAAAGAAAAAACACATTCAAGGGAAAAAGCAGAGATGAAGATAAGGGAGGAAAATATGGAAAACAAAAACTAAATTAGACAGGAAGTAGAACAGGAAAAGCAGTACACTATTATTCAACCAGGAAGAGAATAAAAGGTGTCCCAAGTTCATTCTTGCTCAGAGAAACGACAATGAGTTCAGACCAGGCTGCTCAGGGCTCTGCGCAATTGTGTTGGGTTGAATTTGGCCAGCCACCAGATTACTACCCACCTGCTCTCTCATTCCCTTTCCTCAACAGGTCAGGTGGAGAAAATGAAATAGCTTGTGGGTGAAGATAAAGACAGTAACATGACTTAGTCACTTAAGAGCAAAAGAGACACAACTGTTGCCATTGACATCCAATACCATTAACATCCAATACACCATTGGTGTCTTAAAAACCTCCAAGAACAAAGATTCCACAATATTTCTAACAACCTGTTCTAATGCTTAATTCTCCTGACAGTTTCTTTTTTTTTCTTTTTTTTTTTTTTCTCCACTGTTATACCAAACTGAAACATCTTTTGTTTCCATTTATGCTGTTGTCTCTTGTTCTGCTCCACTCCGTCAGCCTCTTCTCATGTGGCAGACAGTCCAGCAGAGAAACTATTACCTGGTGTTTCTTGTCCAGGTAATAAATATTAACATGTTTATTGCATTGTGGGGGTGGGGCGGGGGTGGGGTGCATGAGCAAAACTGAATGCACCCTTCCAAAGGCAGGCTAACGACAGCTGAGCTGCTGAGTGAAAAAGAATAGTCACTTGCCTCAATCTTCTGGCAGTGTTATTGTTCATACAGCCCCAGGTACAGTTGTTTTCCTTTGCTGCTAAGGCACACCACTGCCTCATGTTTAGCCAGTATCTGCCAGGAGCCCTCAGGTCTTTTCCAGTCAGTCACCAGCTTGTCCCAATGCATTTGTCTTTGTCAGATTTCATGAGATTCCTCTTGGCTCATTCTTATGTCCTACTCAGGTCCTTCAGAATGATGGTTCTGTCCTGGAGCTTGCTGAAAACATCATCCAGGGTTATTGTTATTTGCAATCTTGATCGCATTCTGTTGCCTCCTCTAATTAAAGACACGAAGAAGGTGCCTGAATTTGTAAGTGAACCCTAGATACAGTATGACCCTTAACATCATCCTTTAAGCCCACTGCTTTTCTTTTTTCTCACAGATAAACAGTCATTTCACCACAGAAGGCAAATGGGTTTTATTTCCTGATATATCCCTGGTATATTCATGCTGGTTATGCTTAATTACCTGCTTTGTTGTGCCCAGAAGTGAGCTGTGTTCATAGATTGTCCAATAGACTGAAGCAAGTCTGACTGACCTCTATTTCAACAGACCATTTGTTCTTTTTTTAAGATGGTTGTGTCATTTTCCTTTTGCCAGTCATCTTGGAGCTTCTCTTTCTGTACTACCAGAGAGACACTATAAAGAGTGATGACAGTAGTAATCTTTCTCATAGCTCTTAGATGAAGCCCATCTGGCCCCAGGGTCTTGTATGGGCTTCTGAAGAGATTTCAGCCTGCATAGATCCTCCTCCACTGCTGGTATCTCCTCTGCTCCTGAATCCTGTCTCTAGAAACATAAGTGTGGGAAACCTTGTCAGTGAGGGCCAAAGCAAAGAAGGTACTGACACCTCTGTCTTCTGCTCTGTTGTCACTAAATCATGCTGTCCATCTGGCAGCAAGCCCATACTTTGTTCATCCTTCTACATCCTTCTAGCAGTAATAGCTCTTCTTTCCCTTGAGTCTCTTACATATTTCAACTGTAGTTGACAGCAGCTTAGCTGTTTTATTTTTTTTTTCTTTTCCTAGCATTATCCTTTCATCTCCATAACAATATTTCTGTGTTTTTCCTATGTCACCTGTCCTTGCTTCTTCTTGTACATCTCCTTTTTGCAGTGAAGCCCAGTTGCAAGACTCCTGGTCAGCCAACCCAGCATCCTGATACATCTACTTGGTTGGTCGATTATTGGGATACAGCAAAGCTGCAGGGAAACAAAGGCATCTACAGATTTTTAAGTATATTTAGTTTAAAAAAAAAAATCTGTCTAAAATTGCAAAATATTTTTCAGTAGAGAAATAAACTCTTCAGCCTTCTTCCTACTGAGTAAAAATAATTAATTTTAGAGATTAAGTAAAGATTGAGACCCCACAAGATAAATTGTAGCCCACTGAGTATTGTTGAATCTCATTAATTTGGCAATATATTTTTATAAAGGTCACTATAGTCAATGGCTGAAATATTAACAAACTATGAGGTGGAAATGATAACTTTAACAAAGAGAGGCCAACAGAAGGCTGAAGCCTGATACCGCCTACTCATTCCTTTAATATCACTAAAGTTACTCAAAACAAGAAGGATACTTGTTTTGTTTTGTTTTGTTTTGCTGATTTTTTTTTTCAGTAAGAAGGTTTATATTTATAATCTTTTTGAGCTTCAACATTTTTCATTAAATCTGTAATACTGACTTCATTTGGAGATCTTTCAAGCCTTTCACTCAGTTATCCATCAAGCTGTACTACACTGAGTTGTCAAACAAAGCATGTAATGAGTAAACTTTTCAAAAAAAAACAGATGTTAATGTTTTTTGACTAGGAAATATTTTCTTATCACAAAATTATGAGATGCCTTTAGGGCTGTTAGTGAGATATAAACAACATTCATCAAACTAGATTCCTTTTTCATCTTAGAAGGAGCTTCGCAAGTTGCTCTCCATTCTGTTCAGTATCTCTAGAATAGCTATATTTTAATACATGATTAAGATAGTAATAATATATAATAGCAAAAAAAAAAGAGAGAATAAAGTTTTGTTTTTTTTTTTTTTTTTTTTTTTCCAATTGAAATACAACACCCAGTGAAATTTAAATGTTGTTAGAGCTTTTAAACTAAGACTGGATTTTTTTCTAAAAGATCTATTCAAGATTCACCACAGTTTATAATTCTTAATTATGTTCACTTACATAGCTAGGGAATATAACTTATTTCATTATTAAAATCACTGTGTATAAGTTTAATGGTTGCTTGTTATGGAAGCGGTCAGGAAAAAAAAAAAAGAAAAAAGAAAATAAAAGAAAAGAAAACAAACAAAACTGTTTTTAGAACCAAAGACCCAATAATCAATTATATTTTATATCCAGCATTGGAGCTACTGAATCCTTGTGAATAACTTAGTGAAATATAATAGCTTGTGATTCAGGGAAAACCACATTTTACTATTTAATATTTTTATCAATGACGTAGACAGTGGGATCGAGTGCACCCTCAGCAAATTTGCAGATGACACCAAGCTGAGTGGCGCAGTCAATACAACAGAAGGAAGGGATGCCATCCAAAGGGACCTGGACAAGCTTGAGAATTAGGCCCACATGAACCTAATGCGGTTCAACAAGTCCAAGTGCAAGGTGCTGCATCCGGGTTGGGGAAATCCTGGACATGAGTACAGGCTGGGAGAAGAACTCACTGAGAGCAGCAAAAGGACTGGGGGGTTCTGGTGGACAAAAAGCTCGACATGAGCCAGCAATGCGTGCTTGCATCCCGGAAGGACGACTGCATCCTTGGCTGCATCAACAAAAGAGTGGCCAGCAGGTCGAGGGAGGTGATTGTCCCCCTCTATTCTACCTTTGTGAGGCCCCACCTGAAGTACTGCGTCCAGGTCTGGAGCCCCCAGTCCAAGAAGGATGCTGATCTGTTAGAGCAGGTCCAGAGGAGGGCCACAAAGATGATAAGGGGCTGGAGCACCTGTCCTACGAAGAAAGGCAGAGAGAGCTGAGAAGGCTCCGGGGTGATCTCATTGCAACCTTTCAGTACTTCAAGGGGACTTATACAAAAGATGGAGAGCAAGTCTTTAATCGGATTAATCGGATAATGACAGGACAAGGGGTAATGGCTTTAAACCAAAAAGAGGAGAGATATCAATTAGAGGTAAGGAGAAAATTCTTCACTCAGAGGGTAGTGAGGCACTGGAACAGGTTGCCCAGAGAAGTTGCAGACACCCCATCCCTGGAGGTGTTCAAGACCAGGTTAGATGAGGCCTTGAGCAACCTGAACTAGTGGGTGGCTTCCCTGCCTATGGCAGGGGTTTGGAATTAGATGGTCTGTCATGTCCCTTCCAACCCAAGCCATTCTATGAGGTTTCTATGATGATGAAAGTAGTTATTTATTTTTTAATATAATTGCTGTTTTTTATGATTGATTATGATCAAACAAATTTTGTGTCTCAGTTTTAGTGTAAGCCAGGAAGTAGACATAAACTCATCTAAGATATAACTGTTTATTTATTTATTTATTTTCAGGACACTATTGGCAACAGCCTCTTTTTTTCTGATTCTTTTATCAGATTGTAAAACTTTCTGTAAGGCTGTAAACTGAGATTACTGCCTTCCAAATATGGTCCATCTTTTTTCTTTGTTTTGTTTTGTTTTGTTTGTTTTTGTTTTTGTTTTGTTTTCTGACATACACACAGCTGAAACTTCACCACTCTAATACTTAAACTAAAATTTCCTTTGGTGTGTCTTTGTTCTCCAGTCACACCTCCAGATAAAGTGTAGCTAAAACATAAGCTTATGCCATTTGGGAATGTTTCCTTTCTATCTTTACACGATGGAAATGAATTACATGTTTAAGTGGCTGCCATTGTAATCCTAACAATGACTTATTGTATTCTGTTTTTAATAAAGTACATATAAGCATTTTTGAAGAGGAATATTATATCAAAAGAAAACATAGTGTTCTTTTTCAAGTTTTAATTTCCTTGTAAGCAGTGTCCTTCTTTAAAGGCCTAGCTTTGGATTTTTAATTCTGACTGTAAAGATTTTCTAAAAATTCCAACTCTGCTCTTGATTCAAGTTAAACCAATCTTAGGAAGAAGGCATTTTCAAGATCTAGGCTACTAAATAGAAGTTGACTTTTCTTCACCAACACTTCGGTGTAGATTAGGTCTATCTGATAAAGTGAGGAAAACATTTAATTAATACGTTTTCTTTCTGCATGATGGTGGAAAAAAGGAGCTGAAATCTCAGTTATCATTGGAGGTACAATATGATCCAGATATAATTTAGTGTGAAATGTATTCTAAACTTCATTTATAATTTTCTTCCCCAGAGTCTCTACAAGGATGTTTTACAACAGATGTGAGTATCTTCACAAAATTTACATCTGTTATATCTGAACAGATGAAAGTTAGCACCGAACAAATTTTGGTTTTAGATCCTGGCCTAGAATTTCTTAGCATTATGCCTGACAATCCTTTGGAGGCATATAACAGGCAAAGCTGGCAGAAGAAATCCTTGGGTTAAGATGCTCCATTTCATTTAGGCATCCATCTCTCATTACTTTAGAATTACTCACCCCTTGCCCCCACCAAAAATAAAAACAACCCCCCCAAACTAACTAACACATTAAATATAATAACCCACCACCACCACTCCACTTCTTAGAAATGAAATTTTAATTCTCTTTGAAACTGTCTTATTACTGCCCATGGAATAGAACAAGCTAATAAAAGAGCACAGTGGTTTGTTTTGTTACCTAAAGGGAATAAGGTTTATTAGAAATTCATATATCACATTCTTCTATAGCTGCCTAGTAAGTAATAAGTACAATGTGTTCATACAAGACTTTAAAAATGATCACACAGAACTGAGTATGTGACAGTGAATAAAATGCAGCAATAACATATGTGAATTATTCCAGGCCTGCATCAGCAACAGTAAACAACTAATCTGGAACAACATATGCAGAATTAACTGAAGTTCAATTATCTACATTAAAATGATGCCTAGGCACAATTGAGAGAGAGAGAACATTGAAGAGAATTGACCATATGTGATTGTTGGAAAACATTAAGTCTGTATAGATAGTGAGAAATGAGCATCTAGATCATTACACAAGCGTGCTTTACTGAGAGATTTTTCCTGGTAGGATTCTGCCTATGGTAAGCTACATTTCTTGTATAGGAAGAATTTTTTGCCTTCCCTGATTTGATCACAATTGTCATTTTAAGTAAAGGATAATAAAATAGCATAGCTTTATTGAATAATACACAATAGTTCATAGTATGGATTAAAGAAATATGAGAAACAAATCTATTACCAAGAAGGAAGGTGGAATAAGACTGACTATATGGGGTCACTACATGAGATTGAAACAGAAAGCCAGCACTTAAACAACCAAAGTGACCTTTGGTGGAGTTGTTGCACCCTCAGGTTCCAGAATATATGTGAGTTCATGTGCAAACAGAAACATATGCATGTATATGTGTAATTTGCGATTCACTAGTATATAGCATGAGTTCAACACAAGAAAACTGAGCATAAGCTACTACATACATTTCAAAGCATTTTGGATCATTTTCTTTTCAATAAACTGCATTTCAAGATTTCTTAAACGCCAATACAGATTAGTGAGACCCAATCTCCAAAGGCAAATGAGAGAAATAAACCATGAATTCAAAGCTGCTAGACATCCAAATCCTGCACTGGGTGAGTAAATTTATACTTCATATATGTATTATATACTGAGGCACTTCCATTATGCAAATGAGATACATAGCTTATTCTATATTCATCTATAGCTAAGATGAATCAGTTTGGTATGTAATGAAAAGTGACAAATGTAGCAATTTCTGCTGTTTCTTGAAAATTAAGTCAGTACATAAATTTCCTAGATGAGATTGAGGTTATTCTGCTATAATATCGAGAGCTTGTTCATATCCATGCTAAGAAGGGAAGAAGCAAAACGTTGTTTGTCAAATAGAAAGTGATCTAGAATGCTTTGAAATTAATGTAATATGTTATGTTAGATTTGCATGGGTTATACTCATGCTTTGTGCAGATGGATGGGACATTACACATGCGTATACCTATGTGTTTGTGTGTGACCATGCACTCATATGTGCATATACCTGAAATTTTCTGCTGTGCAAAACAGATATACAAGTTAATTTTTGCATGTTTACAAGAATTGTACAAAATAAAATTCTACCAAAGCAGCAGGAGTTGTTTTAAATACACATTCTAAAAGGCATGCATGGTTAATCTTAGGCAGAAACATTAAACCTCTTTATGGAAAGAGAATTAGTAATTAGTAGGAAATAGTGAAGAAAGTGAGATTCTTTTTATCTTTCTGTCCCAAATCCATTAACAGCTAAAGCTTATTTTCAAAATTCAAAGTAATGAAAATAGTTCAATAAGCAATTAAATCTGAATGTATTCAGTAAAATCACATCTGTTTTCCACAAATCCTAATGAATAGGGAGAGAGGGAAGGGAAGGGAAGGGAAGGGAAGGGAAGGGAAGGGAAGGGAAGGGAAGGGAAGGGAAGGGAAGGGAAGGGAAGGGAAGGGAAGGGAAGGGAAGGGAAGGGAAGGGAAGGGAAGGGAAGGGAAGGGAAGGGAAGGGAAGGGAAGGGAAGGGAAGGGAAGGGAAGGGAAGGGAAGGGAAGGGAAGGGAAGGGAAGGGAAGGGAAGGGAAGGGAAGGGAAGGGAAGGGAAGGGAAGGGAAGGGAAGGGAAGGGAAGGGAAGGGAAGGGAAGGGAAGGAAAATTGCTTCATTCTATCTTTTCTAATTGAAGTAAATGCAAAGGATGTGTTCTTGTGTTTTTATACAAGATCTTAAGTGAGCAGTCGTTATGAAAATCTCACTGTACATCACTGACTGCAAATGTAGAGAACATTGGGTAACAGGCTGTACTGTACAAAACTGTCTTTAAGGAAGTCCTCTAAGATTTCTATACTATTTGTTCTGAATTTAAAAATAAATCCCAGCCTCCACTATGTTACTCTCAAAGACTGTTAACAGAAAGATAGCATTACCTTTGTCAATAAGGATCAACCAGGTCACCCATTTAATATTCCAGGAGTTCTACAGGTAACAGTAAGCCCTTGGTTATAATCATGGATCAGTTTTCTATGGCTTTCCTGTGTGTAGATCACAACATGAGTAAATGTCTTTTGGAAGCATGCAAGAAGAATAAAAAACATTATTTATTTATTTATTTACATAAGGATACTTTGAAATAATTATATAACAAAAACACTGAAAATATGAATCATATTTCACTCTTTGACTCTTTGATTCAGTTGTATGTATTTGAAGTTGTTTCTGAACTGATTTCTGCCTTTAGCATATTTTCATGGTTTTGGCTGGGATAAAGTTAATTTTCTTCACAGAGGCGTGTGTGATGTTGTGATTTGGATTTTTGATGAAAGTAGTGATGATAACAAACCATTGTTTTGGTTGTTGCTGAGCAGCGCTTACACAGAATCAAGGACTTTTCTGCTTCTCATACCACCCTGTCAGCAAAAAGGCTGGGGGTGCACAAGACAAGTGGGGGTGGGGGGTGCTCTGTGGTACAGTCAACACGCTGGAGGGAAAGGATGCCACACAGAGGGACCTGGGCAGACTTGAGAGGTGGGTCCATACAAACAACATGCAGTTCAACAAGGCTAAATGGAAGGTCTTGCACCTGGGTCAGGGGAATCCCAAAGATGAATACTTGCTGGGCAGAGGATGGACTGAGAGGAGGACTTGGGGGTGTTGGTTGATGAAAAACTCATCACGAGCAGGCAATGTGCACTTGCAGCCCAGGAAGCCAACTCTATGCTCAGATGCATAAAAAGAAGTGTGACCAGCAGGTGATTCTCCCTCTCTATTCCACTCTTGTAAGACCCCACCTGGAATTCTGAGTTCAGCTCTGGGGCTCCCAACATAAGAAAGACATGGACCTTTTGGATTAATTCCAGAGGAGGGCCGTGAGGTTGCTGGGGGCCATGGGGCTGAACACTGGCTGAGGGAGTTGGGGTTAACCCCCTCTGGAGGTAGCCTGGAGAACAGAAGGCTCCGTTAAGACCTTATAGCGACATTCTAGTACTTAAAAGAGGCATACAAGAAAGCAGAAGAGGGACACTTTATCAGGGAGTGTAGTGACAGAACAAGGGATAAGAGCTTTAAACTAAAAGAGGGTAGGTTTAGATTAGCGACATGGAAGCAATTCTTTACGCAGAGGGTGGTGAGTCACTGGACAGGTTGCCCAGAGAAGTTCTGAATGTCCTGTCCCTGTAGGTTTTTAGGCCAGGTTGGATGCATCTTGGAGCAACCTCATGTAGTGGGAGGTGTCCCTGCCAATGGCAGGGGGGTTGAAGTTAGATAATCTATTTGCTCCCTTTCAATCCAAACCATTCTATGATTCTAAGCTGGGAGGGGACAAAACCAAGACAGCTCACCCAAAGTGGCCAAAGGGATATTGCATACCATATGGCACGCTCAGCAATATAAGACGGGAAAAAAGGAGGAAGGTGGGACATTCTGTGTGATGGCATTTGTCTTCCCAATAAACCACAACATGTGATGAGACCTGCTTTCCTGGAAGTGGCTGAATATCTGCCTGCTAATGGGAAGTGTATAGGCCATTGTGTAAGACACTGTGAGGAGTTGGTTGTTCAGGAAATGACTGTTCTTGCTTATTGCTATATCTTGCACATTTCATGTAGCCAAATACATCTTGCTTGGTTGGGGATCAAGTTCACACAATGCTCTTGATTCTCTGTTCTCTATATGGTCTCACCTCTATATATTTCTATATTTACTTTCCCAGACACAGAACCTGATCATGTGGGGTGGTCACCATAAAAACATCCTCAGCGGGCCACCTGCCATGACCACAGGCATGAGACATGAATATTCATGAACTATTATTAGAAAAACGCTGCTTCTTTAAGTATGAGCAAGCCTTGACCATGGGCTGATGCTCCTTAGTTCCTGGTGGTTTCCCTTGTCCTGGCATGGCTCCTGGGGCTTCCCCTGCACTTTTTGGGACTGACTTCTTCTGGAGTGATAAGAAACTGTTGTACCTATTGGCTACTGTGTGGATTCTTGCCAACTATGAGCCCTAGATGTCCAGTCCTACGCAGGAAGTAATGAATGAGTTCCCTGTTTTGCTTTGCTGGTATGCACAGCTTCTGCTTTACCTCTTGGGTTTGTCTTAGCCAAGAGTTCTCACACTGTAACCTTTCTGACTCTCTTCCCCATCCCATCACTTGGGGAAATTGAGCAAGTGCCTGTGCAGTGCTGAGCTGCCTACTGGAGTTAAACTAGAACATATACCTATACCTATACCTTATACCTATACCTATACCTAAATTCTTTATGCAGACTTTTAGCCTGTAGTGCAAGAAAAGATGTTATCAAATATTTTAAGATAAATGCAGACACTTGGCTTTCTTGCATCTTCTACTGGCTCAATCTATTACTTGGTTCAATCATGAACCAAGAAACAGATTATGCCTCTATTTTCTGCCTTATCTTTTGGGTTGGATAGGCAGGCTAAAAACTCCTTTAAATGAGCAGCCTTTCTGCCAAGGAATGCTAAGATAAATTCCATACAGCAGTGAATTTTGTAAAAGATTACACTGAAGACACATTTATGCCCCTACATTTATATCTGTAATATAACAACAAAAAAAAAAACTTAATCAGGGACAAGCTGTATGTAAAACTTGCTGATTTTGAGATTGGTAGAATGTGGGACAAATAAATACC
Organism: Anser brachyrhynchus; assembly: GCF_964034855.1. NCBI lineage: Eukaryota > Metazoa > Chordata > Aves > Anseriformes > Anatidae > Anser > Anser brachyrhynchus. The sequence goes on along the minus strand of NC_137702.1, from coordinate 18,905,693 downwards.
AGACAAAGCCCAAAGTTTCATCATGGTCATAAATAAGCTGTTCAGTAAATGAGAGTATCTTTGACACCTGTTTCTGAAGCTCTTGTTTCTTCCTTTCTGCATTGTTTCATAGAATGTAGAAATTGAGACACATTTCTTCACACATGTAGTTTATTCTGTTCCTGCACTGAGAGAACCTGACACAAGAAAGTTTTTTTAAAACAAACAAACAAACAAACAAACATACAAACAAAGAAACTAGCATACAGCCTATATACAGAGATACAGAGGGAAACAATGGGGCAGTTGTTCCCAAACTCCTTTTGCAATAAGTAGGGATGAATCATAGATTACAATAACTACATATTCTGAGATCCTATTCATTTAAAATGTTAAGACAAAGAGTTTAATGTTTGGAAAAATCTTTCTTTGTTCCTCATGTTTCATGCAAAAACAGGAAGACCTGGAACCAGGAACATTTCCCCCTGTAAATCTTTAAATTCGATTAATATATCAATTTCTATATGAAAACACATTTGAAAATATAATTTAGTAATATTATATATATAATCCAAATTGTCATTTCCTTCTAAAAATATATTGTAATACTTTAAAAATATCTAGGGCCCAGATCCATAAAAGACAGTTGAGAAACGTAGAGTCCTATTTAGGAGGAGTTTATGCAAATCCAAAACCATGTGGTTTAAAACACGACATAGCAGCTGATTTCAGAATGATCACTAGAAAAATTTTAAGCGTGTTAATTCCTACATTCACAATTGCATTGTGCCCTCTCAGATCTTGTGTATTTATTACTTGAATATCCACATGTTGGATTTTATTTATTAATTCTTCACATACATTGTCATTTGTAAGCTGGAAGCCTCAGATGGTATCAAATCCCTTGTTGAAGACATTTAATATTGTTGCAATAGCTAAATAGGACGCTGCCATTCAAATCCACAAAAAGAAAAGATCAGGAGCAAAGACACCATGGAATCACGAGCTTTATTATTCAAAGTTTATGTCTGAAACATTTTTCATGATCTGGCTTATTTTCTTTGAGCTTTCACAAAGCATTATTCTCACAAGGCTGTTAAAGGAAATTATAAAAGATAAGTAGAACTGTAACAAAGAAAATGCAATATTAAATGTAATTTTAAGAGAGAAACCTTAAACATTCCACTAATCTATGAGTTGGTTGGT